>NW_021703774.1:67887248-68137255 GCF_005190385.1 Monodon monoceros | reverse complement strand
ATATATGCAACGGAATATTATTCAGCTTTAAGAAAAAGAAAAAAATCCTGCCATTGTGAAAACATAGATAAACCTACAGGACATTATGCTAAATGAAATAAGCCAGAAAAAGACTAATACTGCATGATCTCACTTACATGTAGAATCTGAAAAAGTTGAACTCACAAAAGCAGAGAATAAAATGGTGTTTGCCAGGCAGTGAGTAAGATGTAGGGGAACTGGGGAGATGTTGGTCAGAGGAAATGAACTTTCAGTTGTAA
This sequence comes from Monodon monoceros, assembly GCF_005190385.1. Lineage (NCBI taxonomy): Eukaryota > Metazoa > Chordata > Mammalia > Artiodactyla > Monodontidae > Monodon > Monodon monoceros. Next base: position 68,136,995 of record NW_021703774.1, on the reverse strand, counting down.
GACGAAGCAGTACTGGATATCTAATGTAGAGTATGGTGACTAATAATGTTTTGTTGAAATTTGCTGAGAGTTCATCCTGAGTGTTCTTACCACACACACACACACACACACACACGGTAATTATGTGAAGTGAGAGAAATTTTAACTAGCTGATTGTGGTTATTACTGCATAATATATGTATATCAAAACATCTCGTACATCTTAAATATATACAATTTTTATTTGTCAACTATACTTCAATAAACCTGGAGGGAAAAAGAAAGAATGTCATGAATCTTAGGTTTTTCCCTTCCCTTGTCCACTTCCCCCTGTGAGTCTCGGTCTTTGTCTCACCCTCCCTGTGTTCTTTATCTGAATTCACAGCTGTGGTTTGCATTTGTGTGCAAAAGAAGGAGACATCTTTTGTATTAGAAAACTTTCCCTCCCATGTCCAGCACCATGTTCTGGCATTGTCATACAAGGGATAAACACTCTTCCTCTGCAGAGAGAAAACTAGGGTCTTCTCTGAATGAGACAATATGAACAAGCAAACATAATACATTTTCTGGACTTTATCAAGTAACATTTGTTGTAGAAAAAAATGAATAAACCCTTAAGTGTTGTGGTCACTGTGGTTTCCTTCTTTGTAAAGTTGAAGCTCTGACCACGCTTTCAGCCTCAAGGGAGAAATCTCTAAGCTATACAGTGAAGCCAGAGAATATAATCTCCCCAGGCAGAAAAGAATCTCTGAGCAGGGGCTGAGCCCCAAGGAAAGGCCAGGTCCATGGTAGAGAGGTGCTGTCCCAACCCCACCCAGGGCCCACGTTGAGCTGTTCTACTTACCCAGGACCAGCAGTGATACCCACAGCAGCATGAAGACTTGGCCTGCCCAGGGCTGAGACCAAAAGAGAGGTTTTCTCAGGAATACCAGGTTTGGCCTTGATCTTACAGTTGTACACTGTCACAGTAGCCCCAAGGAAGACATCTGAGAAACAGCTTTTTCAAAGAGCAGGATGCATTAGTAAATTAGAAAAAAGGAAGTGGAAGTACCCATCCTCAACTACTAATCAAAGTTTCCTGCCCAGTGATCAAAGTGAAAAAATAAATGTTAGGGTTTTTAAAAAGCTCATATCCTTGACCTCACATTTCTATTGCTTGGAAAATACCTTAAGGAAAGTATGGAAGATAGCTCTAAAATAATGTTTTTGTGACATTATTTATAATAGCCAAAACACTTGAAGCAACATAACAGGACTGCTTAAGAATATTCTGATACATCTAAACAATGACATAAAATGCAGACATTAAGAATGAGATAAAGTTGCACATATAAGAAGGCAAGACAACCTTGATTAATGTGAAGAGAAAAAAGTGAGGAGTAGATTGGTATTTGTAGTATTAACACATTGGGGTAGATGTAAAAAATAGAGTACATGTGTATATAAACTGACAAAGTATCCTTTTTTATTTCCTGGAAAGTATACCTAAAATAGTGGTTATATTTGAAGAACTGCGGATGGGAAAGAGACATTTTATTTTATGTCTTTCTATACTGTTTAACTTTTAAAAAATTACTATGTTTGTGAATTGATTTTATAACTTTTTAAAACTCAAGTTTCCATCCTGGTATACTGACAGCAAAGATCACTAAGACATTAGCTGCCATGAGAAATGCCAGTTCCTTATTTTCAAATAGTTTTCCCCACCCTTTCTTTCTGAGTCCATACCTTGGTCTTCTTATGGGGACATTTAATCTCATATCTGCAAATGCATATCACCTTACATATATTATGTTATATCCTACCTACTTCATTCTGAGACAAGAAAAACATATAAGGGTAAATAGAGATTATTCCATCTCAGTCCAGCAGGAGGACCTCCAGGGAACAAAGAGCTTTTACTTGCTTTTGAAGCTAATACAAATAGCTCTGCTACATATATTCTTGTATAGGTCTCTCGGTGCATGTGGGCACGCATATCTGTTGAATATATACCTGGGAGTAGAATTCCTGGCTCTTAAAATTATTTTAGAAGGCTCAGTTTAGAAGGTACTGCTAAATTATTTTGGAGAGTGGTTGTGCTAATTCCTACCTTATCAACCAGTGTGTGAGAGTTCTTGTTGCTGTAAAATATTTACTGATATTGGTATTATAATCTTGTAAACTTTAGCCACTGTGCTAGGATTATCTTAATGCAGTTTTAATTTTCATGTCCCTGGTGAATTATGCAATTGAGCATCTTTTCATATTCTAATTGGTGAATTGGATATTCTTTTAATCTCACTGGTCATTTTTTCTTTTCTTGCCTTAAAATACAAATTTTATTTCATCTGGCTTGCAATTTTTCTTTCGTGATATCATTGTCTGGTTTTGGTAGTGTGATGTTGGTCTCATAAAATGACTTCAGAAGTGTTCTTTCCTCTGCAATTTTTTGGAATAGTTTGAGAAGGATAGGTGTTAATTCTTCTCTAAATGTTTGGTAGAATTCACCTATGAAGCCATCTGGTCCTGGACTTTTGTTTTTTGGGAAATTTTAAATTACTGATTCAATTTTATTACTGGTAATTGGTCTGTTCATATTTTCTATTTCTTCCTGGTTCAGTCTTGGGAGATTTTATCTTTCTAAGAATTTGTTCATTTCTTCTAGGTTGTCTATTTTATTGGCATATATTTTTTTGCAGATGAAATGATACTACAAATAGAAAATCCTAAAGATGCCACCAGAAAACTACTAGAGCTCATTAATGAATTCAGTAAAGTTGCAGGATACAAAATTAATATACAGAAGTCTGTTGCATTTCTATATACTAACAACAAACTATCAGAAGAAAAATTAAGGAAACAATCCCATTTACCATCAAATCAAAAAGAATAAAATACCTAGGAATAAACCTACCTAAAGAGGTAAAAAGCCTGTATACAGAAAATTATAAAACACTGATGAAACAAATTGAAGATGACACAAATGGATGGAAAGCTATACCATGTTCTTGGATTGGAAGAATTAATATTGTTAAAATGACCATACTAGCCCAAGGCAATCTACAGATTTAATGCAATTCCTATCAAAATACCAATGGCATTTTTTTCCCAGACCACAACAAACAATTTTAAAATTTGTATGGAAAGACAGTAAACCTTGAAGAGGCAAAACAATTTTAAGAAAAAAGAACAGAGCTTCCAAACAGCTTGAATCTAGGTATTGAGATACTCCTCTTAGGAACTCTGAGAGTTTTTGGCATATCCTCAAATACTGGGAGCATTTAAAAATATAATAGTCTGTTTGAAGAAGCACAAAGATTTGAGAGATGACAAAGAGCTGGAGCAGGGTTGAATAATAAGTTTTATCTCCTACATGAGGCCACTCTTCAATATTGGGAGAGGCCTTCATTTCATCTACTGTATACAAACCATAACAGAGTCAAGCAAAATAAAGAAACAGAGGAATATATTCCAAATAAAAGAACAAGATAAAACCTAGAAAGAAAAAAAACCTTAATAAAATAGAGATAAGTAATTTACCTGATAAAATGTTCAAAGTAATGGTCATAATGATGCTCACTGACCTGGGGAGAAGAATGGGTGGACACAGGAAAGCTTCAACAAAAAGAGGGAAAATATGAGAAAGTACCAAATAGAAATCACTGCTGAAGAATACAATAATTGAACTGAAAAATACACTAGACACATTCAACAGCAGACTAGATGAAGCATAAAAGAGGATGAGTCAACTTTAAGACAAGGCCGTAGAACTCACCCAATCAAAGCAGCAAAAAATAAATTGAGTAATTTTTTTTTAAAGTAAAGATAGCTTAAGGAGCTTATGAGGCAAAACCCAATGGACACACATTCAACTTATAGGTGCCCAGAAGGAGAGGAGAGAGAGAAAATAGCAGAAATCTTGAAGAAATAATGGATGAAAACTTCCCTAACCTGGATAAAGAAATAGACATCCAGATCCACGAAGTTCCGAGTTTAAATAAGATGAATCCAAAGAAACCTACACCAAGACACATTATAATTAAAATGTCAAAATTAAAGACACAGAGAGAATATTAAAGAGCAGCAAGAGTGAAATATTTTGTTATATATAAAGGAACACTCATAAGACTAACAGTAGATTTTTCAGCAGAAACTTTGCAGGCCAGAAAGGAGTGGAATGATATATTCAAAGTGTTGAAACAAAAAATAAAAAATCCAACAAATAATACTCTACCCAGAAAAGTTATCTGGTAGAATTTAAGGAGAGAGAAGGAGTTTTCCATACAACCAAAAGCTAAAGGAGTTTTCACCACTAAACTGGCCTAACAAGAAGCGTTAGGAGGACTTATTTAAAATGAAAAAAAAGTTTAATTTCTAACAAGAAAACATATGAGAGAAAATATTTCACTGGAAAGGTAAATATATAGTAAATTTAGTGGTTTAATCACATAAAGCTAGTATAAAGATTAAAAGACAAAAGCAGTAAAAACAGCTATTACAATCATTAGTTAAGGGATATACAAGACATGAAGATATAAACTGTGAGGTGGAAAGTAAAAATTTTGAGATATAGGGATCAAACTTATGTTGTTATCAATTTAAAATAGAATGTTATGTTATTATACAAAAGCCTCCTGGTAACCACAAAACAATCCTTTAGTAAATACCGAGAGAGAGAGAGAGAGAGAGAGAGAGAGTAATATAAGCATAACAGTAAAAAAAAAATTCATCAAACTACAAAGGAAGAGAACAAGATTCAATAAGTGGTGCTGGGAAACTGGAGAGCTACATGTAAAAGGATGAAATTAGTACATTTTCTCACACCATATACAAAAATAGACTCAAGATGGATTAAAGACCTAAATGTAGTACGTGAAAAAGCTCTTAGGAGAGAACAGAGGCAAAACACTCTTTGACATCAATTGCAGCAATATTTTTATGGATCAGTCTCCTAAGGGAAAAGAACCAATAGCAAAAATAAACAATGGGACCTAATTAAATTTAAAAGTTTTTGCAAAGCAAAGGAAACCATCAACAAAATGAAAAGATAACCTACTGAATGGGAGAAAATATTTGCAATAAGCTCATACAACTCAACATCAAAAACAAACAAACCAACAAAAAACAGAATTAAAAATGCACAGAAGAATTCAATACACATTTTTCCAAAGAGTAAATGCAGATGATCAACAGACACACCACTAATCATCAGGAAAATTAAAATCAAAACCACAATGAGATATCACCTCACACATGTCAGAATGGCTATCATCAAAAAGAAGACAAATAACAAATGTTGGCGAGGATATGGAGAAAAGGGAACACTTGTACACAGTTGGTAAAAATGTAAATTGGTGCAGCCACTGTAGAAAACAGTATGGAGGTTCCTCAGAAAATTAAAAATTGAACTACCATGTGATCCAGTAATTCCACTCCTGGGTATACATCTAAAAAAACCAAAAACACTAATTCAAAAAGATACATGTACCCCAATGTTCATAGCAGCATTATTTACAATAGGCAAGATATGGAAGCAACCTATGAATAAATAAAGATGTGGTATATATATTGAATATATATATATATATATATATATATAATGGAATATTACTCAACCAAAAAAAAGAATGAAATTCTGCCTTTGCAGCAACATGGATGAACCTAGAGGGTACTATGCTTAGTGAAATAAGTCAAACAGAGAAAGATAAATACTGTATGTCATCACTTATATGTGGAATCTAAAAACAAAACAAACGAATATAACAAAACAGTAAAAGACTCACAGCTATAGAGAACAAAGTAGTGACTACCAGTGAGGAGAGGGAAGGGGGAGGGGCAAGATAGGGGTAGGGAATTAAGAGATACAAACTACTATGTATAAAATAAATAATTATATTCTACAGCATAGGAAGTGTAGCCATTATTTTGTCATAACTGTAAATGGAGTATAATCTATAACAATATTGAATAAATATGTTGTATACCAGAAACCAATATAATATTGTAAGTCAACTATGCTTCAATTAAAAATAATTATAATTTAAACTGGTACACTCTTACAGAGACACCAGGGTGATTTTAAAATTTATCTGAAAGATAACATTTAAATTTCTAAAACATTGTGAAGATTGTTTAGGATGAAAAACTAACACTTGTAAATTTGGTGTGATAAATTCAAAAGAAAAAACATGTTTGGAAACACATCACTGATTATAATTTAATTTTGTTGAACATATAATTTCACTTGCTTGTATATTTAAATATTTTGTAGCTAAAATAATTATTCACTTAATGAATAAAAATAATATAAAATTTGGAAAGCTATTAAAAAAAGAAGAGTGCAAGAGAAGAAAAAAAGGAACACAGAAGAACTACAAACACAAGTAGAAAAGAATTAACAAAGTGGCAATATGTACATACCTATCAATAGTTACTTTAAATGTAAATGGACTAAATCCTCCAACCAACATACACAGAGTGACTGACTGATAAGAAAACAAGACCCATATATATATACTGTCTACAAGAGAGTCATTTTAGATGTAAGAACACACACAGACTCAAAGTGAAAGGATGAAATAAGACAGTCTATGCAAATGGAACCAAAAGAAAGCTGGAGTAGCTATATTTATATCAGAAAAAATAGGCTTTAAAACAAAGATGGTAGTAAGAGACAAAGAAGGGCATTACATAATGATAAAGGAGTCAATCCAACAAGAGAATACATTTATAAATATTTGTGCATCCAACATAGGAGCATCTAAATATATAAAGCAAATTTTAACAGACCTAAAGGGAGAAATAGACAGTAATAGTTGTAGGGGATTTTAATGCCCCACTTACATAAGTGAATAGATCAACCAGAAAGAAAATTAATAAGGAAACATCTGCCTTAAAGGATGTGTTAGCCAGATGGACTTAACAGATATATACAGAACGTTACACTCAAAAATAACAAAATGCACATTCTTCTCTAGGGCTCATGGAATATTTTCCAGGATAGATCATATGTTAGGCTACAAAACAAGTTTTAATAAATTTATGATAATTAAAATCATATCAAGTGTCTTTCTGAACACAATATTAAACTAGAAATGAATTACATGAAGATAACAAAAATTTACATATGTTGGAGATTAAACAACATACTACTGTGCTTGCTTCGGCAGCACATATACTAAAATTGGAATGGTACAGAGAAGATTAGCATGGCCCCTGTGCAAGGATGACATGCAAATTCGTGAAGCATTCCATATTTTTAAAACAAAAAAACCAATCCAAAAATGGGCAGAAGACCTAAATAGACATTTCTCCAAAGAAGATATACAGGTTGCCAACAAACACATGAAGGGATGCTCAACATCACTAATCATTAGAGAAATGCAAATCAAAACTACAAGGAGGTATCAACTCACACCATTTAGAATGGCCATCATCAAAACATCTACAAACAATAAATGCTGGAGAGGGTGTGGAGAAAAGAGAACCCTCTTGCACTGTTAGTGGGAATGTAAATTGATACCACCATTATGGAGAACAGTACGGTGGTTCCTTAGAAAACTAAAAATAGAACTACCATACAAGCCAGCACTCCCACTACTGTGCATATACCCTGAGAAAACCATAATTCAAAAAGAGTCATGTACCACAATGTTCATTGCAGCTCTATTTACAATAGCCAGGCCATGGAAGCAACCTAAGTGTCCATCGACAGATGAATATATAAAGAAGATGTGGCACATATATACAATGGAATATTACTGAGCCATAAAAAGAAACAAAATTGAGTTATTTGTAGTGAGGTGGATGGACCTAGAGTCTGTCATACAGAGTAAAGTAAGTCAGAAAGAGAAAAACAAATATTGTATGCTAACACATATATATGGAATCTAAAAAAAGAGAAAAAAAGATTCTGAAGAACCTAAGGGCAGGACAGGAATAAAGACACAGATGTAGGGAATGGATTTGAGGACAAGGGGAGGGGGAAGGGTAAGCTGAGACAAAGTGAGAGAGTGGCAAGGACATATATACACTACCAAATGTAAAATAGATAGCTAGTTGGAAGCAGCTGCATAGCACAGGGAGATCAGCTCTGTGCTTGTGGTCACCTAGAGGGGTGGGATAGGGAGGATGGGAGGGAGATGCAAGAAGGAGGAGATATGGGGATATATGTATATGTATAGCCGATTCACTTTGTTATAAAGCAGAAACTAACACACCATTGTAAAGCAGTTATACTCCAATAAAGATGTTAAAAACAACAACAACAACAACAAAACCCACAACTTACTACTGAGCAATCAATGGCTCAGAGGGAAGTCAAAAGAGAAATAAAAAACTCTGAAATGAACAAAAATTGAAATGTACCAAAAGTTATGGGATACAGCTGTTCCAAGTTCTACATCCACAATTCAGTCATGTGATATACCACATTAACGAAATGAAGGTTAATAATCTCAATAAATGAAGAAAAAGCTTTTGAAATAATTCAACATTCATTTATGATAAAAACTGTCAACAAAGTTGGCATGGAAACAGTACCTCAACATAATCAAGGTCATATATGACAAGCCCACAGCTAACATCATACTCAACACTGAAAAGTTGAAAGCCTTCCTCTATGATCAGGAGCTAGATAAGTATGTCCACTCTCTCCACTTTTATTCAACATGGTATTGGAAGTCCTAGCCAGAACAAATAGGCAATAAAAAGAAATAAAATGCATCCAAACTGGAAAGAAAGAAGTAAATCTTTTACTATTTGCAGATGACATGATATTATGTATAGAAAATCCTAAAGACTTAAAAAAAAAACTGTTAGAAATAATAAATGAATTCAGTAAAGTTTCAGGATACAAAATCAATATACAAAAATCTGCTGCATTTCTATACCCTAATAAACTAAACTATCAGAAAGAGAAATAAAGAAAACAGTCCTGGGGCTTCCCTGGTGGCGCAGTGGTTGAGAGTCCGCCTGCCGATGCAGGGGACACGGGTTCGTGCCCTGGTCTGGGAAGATCCCACATGCCGCGGAAAGGCTGGGCCCGTGAGCCATGGCCCCTGAGCCTGCGCGTCCAGAGCCTGTGCTCCACAACGGGAGAGCCCACAACAGTGAGAGGCCCGCGTACCGCAAAAAAAAAAGAAAAGAAAGAAAACAGTCCCATTTACAACTGCATCAAAAATAAAATACTCAGGAATAAATTTAATCAATTAGGTGAAAGACCTGTATATTTAAAAGTTCAAGCACTAATGAAGGAAATTGAAAATGAAACAAACATATGGAAATATATACCATATTCATGTACTGGCAGAATCAGTATTTTTATTTTATTTTAAATTTGTATTGGAGTATAGTTGATTTACAATGCTGTGTTAGTTTCACCTGTACAGCAAGTGAATCAGTTATATATATATATGTACGATACTTGTCTTTCTGTGTCTGACATACTTCATTCAGTATGACAATCTCTAGGTCCATCCATGTTGCTGCTAATGGCATTATTTTGTTCTTTTTCATGGCTGAGTAATATTCCATTGTGTGTGTGTGTATACACACACACACACACACACTATATATATATATATATATATATATATATATATATATCACATCTTCTTTATCCATTCATCTGTTGATGGATATCTAGGTTACTTCCATGTCCTGGCTATTGTAAATAGTGATGCAATGAACATTGGGGTGCATGTATCCTTTCAAATTATGGTTTTCTCTGGGTATATGCTTAGGAGTGGGATTGCTGGGTCATATGGTAGTTCTATTTTTAGTTTTTAAGGAACCTCCATACTGTTGTCCATAGTGGCTGTACAAATTTACATTCCCACTAAACAAAGTAGGAAAGTTCGCTTTTCTCCACACCCTCTCCAGCATTTGTTGTTTGTAGATTTTCTGATGATGCCCATTCTAACTGGTGTAAGGTGATACCTCATTGTAGTTTTGATTTGCATTTCTCTAATTTTTAGTGATGTTGAGCAGCTTTTCATGTGCCTCTTGGCAATCTCTATGCCTTCTTTGGAGAAATGTCTATTTAGGTTTTCTGCCCATTTTTTGATTGGGTTGTTTGTTTTTTTGATATTGAGCTGTATGACCTGTTTGTATATTTTGGAGATCAATCCTTTGTCTGTCGATTCATTTGCAAATATTTTCTCCCATTCTGAGGGTTGTCTTTTTGTTTTGCTTATGGTTTCCTTTGCTGTGGAAAAGCTTTTAAGTTTAATTAGATCCCATTTGTTTATTTTTGTTTTTATTTTCATTACTCTAGGAGGTGGATCGAAAAAGATCCTGCTGTGATTTATGTCAAAGAATGTTCTGCCAGTATTTTTAAAATGTTCATACCACCCAAAGCAATCTATAGATTCAATGCAATCCCCATGAAAATTCCAATGGCATTTTCATAGAAATTGAACAGATAATCCCAAAATTTGTATGGAACCACCAAAAACCCTGAATAGCCAAAGCAACCTTGAGAAAGAAGAACAAAACTAGAGGTATTACACTCCCTGATATCAGATTATATTGTGGAGCTACAGTAATTAAAACAGTATGGTTTTGAAGTGGGACTTCATCATAATGAAAGGTTTCTGTGCAGCAAAGGAAACCATCAACAAAACGGGAAAGTAATCTACAGAGTGGGAGACAATATTTTCAAATCATATATCTGATAAGGAGCTAATATCCAAAATATATAAAGAATTCATACAACTTAACAGCAAAAAAATAAACAATCCAATTTTAAAATGGGCAGAAGATCAGAATAGACATTTTTCCAAAAAAGACACACAAACGGCCAATAGGTATCTGAAAAAGTGCTGAACATCACTGATCATCAGGGAAACGTAAATAAAAACAACAATGAGATATCACCTCACACCTATCGGGATAGGTATTATCAAAAAGACAAGAAAAAACATGTTGGTGAGGATGTGGAGAAAAGGGTGGAACTACCATATGATTCAGCAATTCCACTTCTGGGCATTTATTTGAAGGAAATAGAAACACTAACTCAAAAATATATGCACCCGTATGTTCACTGCAGTATTATTTACAATAGCCAAGATATGAAAACAACCTAAGTGTCCATCGATGGATAAAAAGACAAAGAACTTGTGGTACATATGCACAGTGGAATATTATTCAGCCACAAAAAAGACGAAATCTTGCCATTTGTGACAACATGTGTAGACCTCAAGGGCATTATACTAAGTGATATAAGTCAGACAGGGAAAGACAAATACCATGTGACCTCTCTTAGGTGTGGAATCTGAAAGAGGCAGGGGGTTTGGGGTGGTAGAAATAAGGGAATGAAAAGAAAAAAGGAAAGTAATGTACAAGTCTTTTTGTAAGCAGCCTTTGGCAGGAAAGAGCTCTTCGCAGGAGGCCCCTTCTGTCTTGTCACAAAACTTAAACCAGGCACCCCTATGCTGTACTCATCTCTAGCCCTAGCACAACTTTCAAGTCTTTTGATCACACAATACCTTGTTTAACCTGTTGGTTTTTTCTGTAGATCAAAGAAGTAGAAATGAAGAATAAGTAATTAACAGATGACCAGATCTCTTCCTTAGCATCCTTTTCAGTAATCTCACGAACAAACTGTGTGAACAAGACAATATCAAAAGAAAGATCACAAGAATTTGACAAGCCTGCACACAAACCTGCATGCAGAGGGGGATGGCAACGACTCTGACCCCCTATCTCAATGATTAACTGAGATAACTTCCCCTTTTCCCTTTAAAACTTTCATGGCTGAGCAGAATCTTGGGAGGCGGTTTTTGGGGAACACTGAGTCCACCATCTCCCCAGACTGCCGGCATTCTGATTAAAAGCAACTTTCCTTTCTACCAACATTTGCCTCTCTTGAGTATTTATTTTTGAGTGGTGAGCAGCTGGACCTGATTTGGTAATACTTTAAGAAAATTGTAAAATTTATTGACATGAAAAAGCTGGATAAATGGAGAGTTATATCATATTTGTGGATAGCAACACAATAACATAATGACCTTAAATCTTACCACATTAATCAACAAATTCAAGATGAAAAAAAGGAAGAAGAGAAGTAACAGAAGTTTAAGGAGGGTGGAAGGAAGTGACCTGGACACCCAATAACACTTCTCTAGTAACATCCTGATGAGTTAAGTATAAATGAATCATAAAGAAATGGATTTTTTTTCCCTTGAAATACACATGAGTTTAAATACCAAGGAAAAATATGCTTGGAAAAAATGTTTTGTTAAAACTCCTCCTCCCCCAAAAAGTTTCATCGAAGATGGAGTTTTGTTTTTCACTCTTTTAGTCATTTGTGGTTTGTCTCAGAAAGTAAAATGTGGTAGATATGCTTTTATTCTGAACTGAAAGTGATGTTTATCCTGATAGCTTACCATATATTGGATGCTTACTGTGATACAACATCACATCAGGTACTATGTATATATTATTTTATTTAATCTTTGCTTCAACACTAAAACAGTTAAACAGTGAAATAACACGGGCAATGTTCTGTCAGGTGGGTATTATTGTCCTCATTTTACAGATGAGGAAAACTGAAGCTCAAAGAAATTAAGTACCTTAATTTCAAGTACCTTGTAAGTCCAAAGACTCAAAGACAGTAAGTAGTAGAGCCAGGTCTGGAACCCAGATCTGTCTGAGAATGAGCATAACCAATTCAATACAGAGATTCAACAGTCATTAACACTTGAATAGGAATCTAGGTAAGGCACTGTTCTAAAGCCATCTGTAGCAGCAACAGTTTCCATGGTTAAATGGTTATCTCAAGGGCAATATTAAGGACCTATTCTGGGTTCCTGATGGCAGGAAATGGAAACTTGGTATTCTGAAGTTTATAAGTAAGCACGGTACTATCTATAACAGTACAAATTAGAATGAAAGGCTTTTGGAGGACAAAGGGAGAGACATATTTAAAGTAGGATGTGAGGAATTAACCACGGTAATCTCATGATCACCGGATAAACTTTTCAGTTCAAGGGCTCCGTCAATCAATATGGAAAAGGGTTGGAACCCCTCAGGTGCTCTGGCTATAGGCAGCTGGAGGAAAAAGTGTCAGATACAGTGATGAGAGAGGATTGACAGATATGAAGAGGGAGTGTTGGCAGCATAAACAAATCGGGACAAAGGGAGAATTTAAATATTACCATCAGGTCATTTTTCTGAAGGAAAATCTAACTGGCAATGTTCTGTCGTGACAGAGAGGTAAAGGAGCACAGGCTCTGTTACCAGAGAGACTCCGAGCTCTGCCACTTACCAGAGGGATGACCATGAGCAAATTATCAAACTTGATCCCAAGTTTCTTCATCTTTATAAAGGAGACAACACCACCCATCTTATTAGGTTGGTGCCAGCCTATTCAAAACCCAGACCTGCATGAAACCAAAATCTGCTGTTCTTTCAAACTTCTATTCACTTTCTACACTACAGCCTTTTTACCAAATTGCCTTTATTTGTGGTAATTAATGCTTATTAAAAATCACTGGGTGAATGCATATATATTTAATAACTCTGTTGAAGTATAATTTTCAATGATAAAATCCATTTGTTTTATCACCGCAGTCTGATTTTTTTAAAATTTCCACTACCCCAAATAGAAACTTGGCACCCATTTGTACTCTCCATTCCCACCCACAGCCCCAGGCAACAGATTACTAATTTACTTTCTTTCTCTATAGATTTGCCTATTCTGAGCATAGAAATTGATTCATACAATATGTGGTCACTTAGTATGCTTCCAAGGCTCATCCGTGTTTTAGCATTCATCAGTACTTTGTGAATGTATGCTTTGTTTTTTGAACCTTCTTGGCTAGGATAACAAGGTTTGTTAAGAATCTCCTCGAATATTTCCATTTCCTTGAAGGTACTGTCTACATCAACCTGAGTTTGATAAACAAGAGCAACAGCCAGAGATAATAAGGAAAGAACATGTCTGATATCCCCCGTTAAACTTTCTAGGGCTCTGAGGTGAGATACCCATGCCTGTGGGTCACTTTGCATACTTGCTACCATTTTCCCGACCATGTCCAGAAGGGATATTAGGTCAGATTAGGCTGCTCTTGACTTCTGTCTTTGAATGCTGGGACTTTCTTTTTGTGTGCTGTGGCTTTGCTACCTTGAACAGGTAGCAAAGAACAAAAGCTCCCCAGCTTTCCAACTTTTTGCTAGTTCTCCAATCTATGTCTATTCCTCCACCTAATTCAACTTCTGAATACCCTCTATTCATTACTTCATATTGATTTTTATTTCTTATTAATTTATCTACCTGGTTACATTTAGAAAAAGTAATCAAAACAGGCACCCATCATTGGGTTTGTCAAGCAAATCTCTCCCCATCTTAAGATACATGCTGGACCTGCCAAGGTGACTCTCTACACAAAGACACTTCTCCTTTCGTGGTTTTTTTCCAACTTGGACATCCCAATACACCAACTGCCTTGTGTATTCAGACTCTGATCATTGGCCAGGGAGGAAGCTTGTTGTATGGGAAGAACATTGGTATTCGAATTGGATAGACATGAAACTGAATCTTAGCTCTGTCAGTTACCCTCTGGGGGACTTTGGGCAAACAATGCAAGATTTTGAGTCCCAGTTTTCTCATTTATAAAGCAGGTATAAATTATACTTGCCTTCTAGTTGTTGTCAGCATTAAATGTTTGCAAAGTATATGTCACAAGAACACAGTAGATGCTGCATAACTGGCAGTTATGAAGTTTATTAGCCTGCCACCCTGAACTCAGCTCTTTTTTCCATTCACGTAACTGAGCAGCACCCTATGGGGCTTTCCCATGACAGACCCCTCCCCCATACCCTCGGCTTTAACTCCTCTCCACAGTACCCAGATAATAGTATCTTATGCATATTTCCTGAGTTTTTCAGATGCTAAAAACCACCACCAAATGGAAGAAATTAACTACTTGGTGATCATGAGCACATAGCACACAGACCTACTGGTGCCCGAGGGCTGGTAAAGTTAACTGCCCTGTTACCTCAACATCAACCAATCAGAGAATTTTGCACGAGCTGATCACATACCCTGTTACCACCCCCATCCCCCAACCTGGACTTTAAAAATGCTTTGCTGAAGCCCTTTGCGGAGTTCAGGTTTTGGGGTGGGGCATGAGCCACCCGTCTCCTTGCATGGCCCTGCAATAAACATTTCACTGCTCCAAACTCTGACGTTTCAGTTTGTTTGGCCTCACTGTGTGTTGGGCACATGATCTTGTGTTAGGTAGCATTCTCCAAGGCTGCCCTCAGCCCGGGGCTTTCAGATCCAATTGCCTTCTAATCCCAGCACTAGCACAAACACAAATTCCAATGACGGGTTCAAATATTTAGTTAGAAAGCATTTAGAAAAAGAGAGAACTTGTTTTGGGCCTGTTTGATTCTGGAAGATCCATTGGAGAAGACCTCTGACTAGCCACTTACGACTTGCTGGAAGCATCACAACTACATCTGGTTTCATGAACATATGACCTGTACAGTCACACAGGACCCTACATTTATTTATAAAGGCCCTGAGCTTGGTCTAACACTCTGATGTTGCCGTCTTGAAATTTCTAATAATTTTATCTTTAAATTGTGTTTTGTAAATGAAGTCTGACGGAACAATGGAGTCAGCACATGAGCAGAGAAGGTACTTTCTATAGGTGTGTCCACTTTCCTTGCTGCCCAAATGCAAATAGCATTCAAATACCCCAGGAACACAGAATTCCTGTTGGATCCACAATATGTGTGAGTCAGCAAGACTCAAAGGGAGTACAGAGTAAACATATTACATCAATGACTAACAGCCTTGAGAAGCCATGCTTTCCATTTGAACCGGAACTGGCTTTAAACATAGTAAGAAGGCGATTGTGTTCTAAGAAACTTCAACAACCAAGGAACCCTAATATAAGGTACTTCCCTATATTAGCTAATCAAGTTAGCTGAAAATAACATAAAAGGAAAAGGAAAGATAAGACAATCTCTATATTTCAGTCTTTCCTTACTTGTCCATAATCTAAAGATAGAAAGTGTTGGCATAACGTGCTCATATTAAGAAATGAAATTTTAAAAGTTGAGAGGTTTTTTTTTTTGCAGAATTTCCACTGGTCTCAAAAGAACAAAATACATATGATGAGTGAACTATGAAATACCAATTGTCTAATTTCTGTGGTTCTACATATGAGTGAAATACTCTCACATTTGCAGTTAAAGCTGGCATTGCAAAATATAAAGGTGAAACATAAAATTCATGCTAATGATTTAAAATTTTGTTTTTTCTTTTCTTATAATGACCTTAAATAGCAAATAAAAAGCATCATGACAAGAAGAGGCAGAGACCATGGAAAAAAGAAAAAAAAAAAAAGCTTTATATTTTAGTACATTTAGCATCACTTTTTTTCTCTTGGTTTTTGAACAGAGGGTCTTGCATTTTCACTGGGCCACAAAATTTATGTAACATCCTGCATCTAACTCTGCTCTCTTCTTGGTGGTCCTGAATAACTTCCTGGGGAGAACTTGGGCTACTTGTGCCCTAAGGGAAGGAGGCCCTATGCAAATGAACTGACTTCTTTTCATAATGAAAATTCTCATTTTTTTAGTCAGAAAAGAGTAGAAGCCAACTGGTTTGAGGCTTTCCCCTTACCCCTCCAGCTTATGTAAATTTCTGAGGTGTTATTTTTCCATGCCTCTGGGAAGTCCGAAGACACAACACATTTTTGCATAAACATAAATGATATATTTATCTTGGGGTTCCTCTTTCTGATACTCTTGAACTGACGTTTGGGTGGGGGCTGTTTTTACATCTTATCTCAAGGTCATGCTTAGCTTTAGAGGTTTTATTAAATATAATAAGCAAGAAACTGGGATGGAGCTAATGAAAACTGAAGGCTGATGGTGTGCACAGCAGAATCACCAAATATACAAGATTGAAGTATTGTAGAGATTATCTAGGTAAACATTTTAATGACTCAAGAGTGAAGGCAGGGAATTTCAAATTGTTTAAAAAAAAAAAAATGTCTAGGCCACAAAGTGATTGGCCAGGAGGAGAGAAATCTGAATGTGAATCTCAAATTTTCTTCAAGTTTTTTTGGTAAATAAAATCTTGGCACGTAAAATGCAACACTGAGAGGAGCTGGGTGAGACTGCACTGCGGAGCACGGGCTCCGGACGCGCAGGCCCAGTGGCCATGGCTCACGGGCCTAGCCGCTCCGCGGCATGTGGGATCTTCCCGGACCGGGGCACGAACCGTGTCCCCTGCATCGGCAGGTGGACTCTCAACCACTGCACCACCGGGGAAGCCCCCAAGGGGTTTTTGAACAATACTTCAGTCTGTCATCATCTATGGCATCGTCATTCCCTTGGTTGCCTAAGCCAAATTCCTGGGACTTGTCCTAGATGCCTTCCTTCACCTCTAATCAATAACTGCTTTTACTGAGTTACCTACAAAACAAGGTGTGTGCCCCTCCCCTCTACTACATCTGTGGCTCTGCCCTGTTCATCTAACCTTGATGACAGTAACAGCACCTAACCACTCTCCCTGTCACCAGGCTCTCCCACCATGAAGCTGTCTTTGACACAGCCACTAGAAAGACCTCTCTGGAGGACAAATCTGAGACACATGGTTTGACTAAAACATCTGTGGTTCCCTGCGGTTACAAGATAAAGCTCTTTACGGCACCAAGGCTACTGGGGGCTCTTCCTTTCCAGACTGACCCAATTTTCCAGTAAACAGAGTTTTATTTTGCAAATGTACTAAACTGCTTGTAAGTTCCTAAACACATTTTTCTGTTTTATGCCTGTGCACATTTTCTATGTCTGCTTAAGTCCTTTTCTTCATTCCCTAGCCCATCCTTTCTGTGTCTAGTTTTCCAACTCAGTTTCCTTTTCCTCTTCTTCTTTCTATTCTTCCTTCCTCCTCCTCCGACAGCTAACATTGATTAAATGTTTACTATGTCTAGGCACTATGCTTAAGACCCCACGCTTTTAATCCTCACGGCAAGTTTATGAACTAGATTCTACAGTTATTCCCATTTTTAATCTCTAAGGAGTTGTTTGAGTAACTTAACTAAGGTTACATAGCTATGAACTGTGACCTGGGTCTGAACTCAGATCTGGTTGGCTCCCACATGTTAATACTCTCTTAATCACTGTGTACTATCTCTTCCAGAAAAATTTCCCTTGGTTGAGTCGGGCAGTGGCTGTCTGGGATGTTCAACAGATCTGTGTCTTCTGCTTCCCAGGCCACAGCTGGATTGCTTTTCCCACCCCTAGGTTAGGCAAGGAAACTGTGGCTAAGTTCTGGTCAATGGGCTATGGGAGGAATGAGTGCATGCCACTTTCAGGGCTGGTCCCTAAAGTCTCTCTGGTGACCTTCCACACTCTCTCTCTTTTTGCAAAGAAATTGGAAGCCCAGAAGATGACAGTATCATGAGATGTAAGCAGCCTAGGTTCCTAAATGACTGGATGGAGCACAGCTTTGCCCTTCATCCTGGGAGCAAGTGATGCTTTATTTGGAAAGCTCCTAAGACTTCTAGGGTCATCAGTTACAACTGTTTTTTGTTTTTACTTTTTTTTTTTTTTTGCTGCATTGGGTCTTTGTTGCTGTGCGCCACAACTCTAGTTGTGGTGAGCAGGGTTACTCTTCATTGTGGTGCACAGGCTTCTCATTGCAGTGGCTTCTCTTGTTGCGGAGCACAGGCTCTAGGCTGTGGGCTCAGTAGTTGCAGCATGTGGGCTCAGTAGTTGCAGCTCATGGGCTCTAGGCTGTGAGGGCTTCAGTAGTCGTGTGCATGGGCTCAGTAGTTGTGGCTTGCAGGCTCTAGAGTGCAGGCTCTGTTGTTGTGATGCATGGGCTTAGTTGCTCTGAGGCATGTGGGATCTTCCTGGACCAGGGATTGAACCTGTGTCCCTTGCATTGGTGGGCGGATTCTTAACCACTCCACCACCAGGGAAGTGCTGTTAACACTGTTAATGTTACTTTCCCTAGCACATGGGCTAAGTGCTCCATCTAATGTTACTTTCATATTATATGGTAATTATCTCTTTATGTATCTATCTCTTCCAATAAGATGTTTGGAAACATCTTAAGGGGAAACACTTTTTCTGATCAATCTTTATGTTTGGTATATTAAGTACACAATAAATATTTGTTGACCTAGAAAATATATCAATGGCTTACTAAATACTAATATTGATAATATGTTTTGAATGCTTATATGCAAAAGGCACATTATCGAGCACATATTCATTGCTTTATATAATTCTAATAATTCACAAATGTTAATTAAGTGGTTACCATGTATTGTGTATTGGGCTCTGAAAGAGGCCCTGGGGATACATTAGTAAACAAAACATGTATTGGGCTCTGAAAGAGGCCCTGGGGATACATTAGTAAACAAAACAAAGTCCCTGTTTGCATAGAGCATAAATTATACTTTGTGTAATCAGATAATAAACAAATAAGAAAAAACTCTTAGAATGTCAGATGGCAAAAGTGCTTTGGAGAAATATGAAGTAGCATAAGAAGAAGAGGAATTAATGGGGGTTAGGAGATGCGGCTATCTTAAATGGGTGATAAGGGAAGACCTTGTGGGGATTATAACATTTGAGTAAGGTTGAGAGGAAACAAGTAGTGGTTATCAGGAGGAAATCATTACAAACAGAGGGAACTGCAAGGACAAAAGCCTTGAGTAGGAATGTGCTCACAATGGCTGTACAAGGTAGGTACATAGTATCTTCATTTTGCATAGAAAGAAACTGAACCCAGAAAATTTAAGTAACTTATCAAAGAACTTATAAGTGGCACATTCAAGGCTTGAACTGAAATCTTTTGGATTTAAAAGCCCATATTCATTCTGATACACTCTCCAGCCTGTGACTTTTACTTTTAGTTACACTAAAAGTACACACACACACACACACACACCATTCTAAAAGAACTGTCATGGGAGGTCATGATGAATGGCTTTCTTAATACCAATGCTTTCTATGTGATTTCTTACTCAATAGAGACTAGAAGGGTGAAGCTAGGGTTTCTGCATGTAGCCTCTCCTTCACTAAACAGATCACCTGCCAGACTTAGAAATGGACTTTGGTGTAATGAAATTGCAGCTGTGAGCTCTTCTGGAAGCTGCATGGTAGAGCTGGATGTTTTGATTTTTCTGAGCTGAAGAAGGAGAGGCTTTTGTGTTGAATGGAAGTTATAGCAGCTTCTCAGTTTTGAAACTTTGCCAGTAGCAGCTGAGACCCTGTGGATCTTGCAGTGGCTGCTCTCTTGCCAGGCCAAATTAGCAGTTTTATTCTGGGAGTTGCCCTTGGAGGCTCAGCCTAGAGCCTCATTCTCCAGCCTGTCCCTTAATAGCCTATATTAAATCCCTTTCAGGCGTCCAGTTTGTTTTACATATGTACAAGTTGTACATATGTAATGTACATATGTACATACATTTTATATATGTACAAGTTGTACATATATAGCTTGCTCATCTATTTTGGTACCACGATTCAAAGTCCTTTTCAGCCATAGTATTCTAATTACCATTCTGACCTTGCCTCCTATTATAGTAGACACGCCCTCCTTGGACTCTGCTACACTGAACTCCATCACTATCAGGGAGCTTATTTCAGAAGTGGTATCTTCACCTTTGCCTATTTCTATTATGCTTCACAAAGATGCTTGGACTTTTATCACTCATGTATTTTTCACTGCTATGTGTGGAAAGGGGTGTCCTCCAGGCCCTTTTGGGAGATATAGTCAGAGTGTATGCGAGTGGGTCATATGTGATAAATCCACTTCAGCAATCTCATTTATATTAATCTTTGAATCTTTCCACTACATTATACCAATACATAGTTGCTATCTCAACCTCATTTAACCCAGGCCACTGCTGAGTATAATTTTTGATCCTCCAAGAGAGCAACTATTTAGGACCACTCCTAGCTGCTTGTGTTCATACACTGAATCCAGGATCTCTACCAATTGAAACTATAGCAATTAATTTAGCCCCAAAGAAAATTACCTTCCTCCATCCCTAGTCTACTATCCTCGGCAAAATATCCAGGCTTTTGCTATTATAAATTCATAAATGTAAAAAATTCTCTTACCATGTTATCCTTCCTTTTCTGGGTTTTGCAGTATTATTGGCCCTCTACAACATATTGAGATAGTCCTCTCAAAGTAAGATTAGTTATTACTGCATTCTGTTAAGAAAGAAGCCCAACCCAGACCTCTGGATATTGGAAGCAACATATATCACACTGGTTGCCCTGTTCTGACTCAATAACTGAACTGCCCATAAAGCTGTTATCTTTGAGAGAGTCCCTGAGGAAGGAAGAGTTCTTCAGCTGGTCGAGGCTAGAGTACAATCAGTTCTGTCCTTGCTTTTTATGACCTAGTATACCCAAAGGGTCCAAAAGTGCTGAGGCCAATTAGGATGTTTTGTGGATGCTGTAACAAGCCTAGACAGGAGAATCACAGTCAATGACCCTAGGGTTTTGGAGCAAACCTATGCCCTCTTCAAGTTACTACCATCTTTTTGCAAAAGCTCTTGGGTAGCCTTGCTCAGGTAGTCACTGAACACTTGAACATGACACACCAGAGACCTGAGCTGTTCATCATTAGCCGGAAGATGTCTGATTCACTAATCAAGAGCTCATACCATCACCAAGTGGAAGTGATTACAGAAGATCTGACACCTGAAGGTATGAGTAAGTTGAATAAATAATAACTGGCTCATATTCGTCTCTCCAACTTCTCTCTCAACTAACAACTATGGCCTGGTGGTGAGTTCCCTATGACCAGTTGACAGAGGAGGAAAAAGTCTATCCTGGCTTAAATATGCCAGTGTCAGCTGGAGGTGACTGTTGCAACACTGTAGCCCCATCTGGGGAGTACTTGAAGGACTGTGAAGAAGAGTTTTGCCAGTGACAGAACTTTTAGTGGCACGTATAGAGGTGCACTTTGACTGGAAGATGAGATATCCAGAGATGATTCATGAGCAGGGGCCATATGGTCTGGGGGTTGGAAATAAAAAAGTTAGGAGATTAGGAAAAAGTTACATGGGTGGACCTCTCTGATTGGACCCAGAGCATGAGAGTATTTGTGTCTCATATGAATGCTCACCAAAGGCCTTGCTGCAGAAGAGGATCTCAATAATCTGAGGGACATGATAACTTGCCCTAGGTGAACGTCAGTCAGCTCTTTACCTGGCTTCTCTGCCTATTACTCCAAGGATTCATGTAAAAAGTGGCATCGGTGGAAGATGCGGAGGTTAAGTATGTACTCAGTTATATAAGCATGTGCTCACCATGGCCAGTCTGGCCACTCTTAAGTGCCCAGCCTGACACATACAGAGGCCAGACGGAGTTTGATAAACTGCCAGATCCATGGGGGGGCCAGCTTGTTACATGGTAGTAGAGTGTTTACATTAGATCTCTTCCATTCTGGAGAGGGTGGTTATTCTCCTCAATGAAATAGGTAATTCATTCATTCCAAAGTATTTATTAAGCACCTACAATGTACCAGGCACTGTTCTAGGTGCTTGGGATATATCAGTGAACAAAAAAGACAAAGGTTGTTGCCCTGAACTTACTTTCTAGAGGGCTGACATACAATAAGCATAATAAATAAGAAAATTGTATAGTATATTTTAAAGTGATAAGTGCTGTGGAGAAAAAAAGTAAAGCAGAGTAAGGGAGGTTGGGAGTCCTTAACTTCTTATCATGGAAATTTGAAACATACAAAAGTAGAGACCAGTATAAACCCTCCTTCCTCCTGTAATGTACCTACCACCCAGCTTCAGAAGCGGTGCTCACATGACCAAACTTGTTTCATCTATACCCTTATCCACTTCTTGCCCACCCTCTCATTACTGGATTATTTCAAACAAAAGCATATCATTTAATCTACAAATACTTCAGTATGAAGTAAAAAATGAATATTTTTTAATAAAAACATAACCACAATACTATCATTTATATCCAAAACACATAAATTCTTCAAACACATAAATTATCCAAACATAATTTCTTTATATTAATGTACAAATTTCATTTAGTATTCCATAAGTAATTCCTTTTTAACTTAATTTGTTTGAGTCCAGCCTCACTTATTCCTTTTGACTGACATGTCTCAAGTCTCATTTAATTTATAGGTCTTCCCTCTTTCCTTCCTTCCTTCTTTCCTTCAGTTATTTGTTTGTTGAAGAAACCAGGTCATTTGTCCTGTAGAATTTTTCCATAGTTTAGATTTTTCTGATTGCAATCCCATGGTGCTATTTAACATAGTCCTTTGTCCCATTTATTTCCTGTAAACTGGTAGTTAGACCTAGCGACTTGAGTGGATTCAGTTTTGATATTTCAGGCATAAATACTTTGTAGGTGGTATTGGATACTTCCATCAGGAGGCACATAATATTAGGCTGGTTTTTGTATGTCAACTTGATCAGTAGCATGAAACGTTCACACAAAATAGCCGTTTTCTTTTTCTTTCAGTCTTTCTTCATCTATTGGAAGAATTATTCTAACATCACCTATTTGATAACTCAAAGATACAGCTCCTACAAGAAAGACAGCTCTGTATCCTTTGAGTAGGGAATAGTATTTAGAGACTACAACATGTGCAATGGGTGCTCATTGTTATTGAGTTGTTAATTATTTCTAGACATTTCCAGTGGACAGAACTAGGAAATAAATAATTTTTTTAAAAGGCAGGGTTTGAAAAAAAAAAAAAAAAGACAGGGTTTGTCATCAGTTTGTACTAACATTTCCAATTCAAATTTAGGTTTTGGGGGTTACTTAAAGTTACCTACTTAACTTTTTAATTTTATATTTGTATTTCTTGTCTCCAATGTTAAAAATCTTTGTCCCTAATAACATTAACGTAATTAGCTTTTGCTTTTGGAAACTCAGTCTAGAGCCTGCTTCTTCAGGTCTTCTAATGATTTTTCAAAGTAGTTAATATAAACTTAAATTCCTTTATCAGTAAACCACTTGGAATGGATTCTTCTGCCTGCAACTGAATCTTGACAGTGTAAACAGTGTAAGCAGGAGGGATGGGGTTATGCATTACCCGTAAAGTACACATGCAGCCACTCATAGTGAAATTAATTGATGCAGCTGATTCCCCAGTGGGAGAATTGTTGAAGATGTATTAAACAGAGACCTGAGTCACTTGGTCCTTTCTGTCTAGATGCAAATCCCAGTTCTCCAAAATTTATGCTTCTGTTTTTCAGCAGCAGTCCTTCTCCCCCCTTATTCCTTTCCCCTAAATCACACCCTAGGGAACACATTAGGTTAGGCTCAGAGCAGGTACACAGGCTCTTTTTTTAACCATGGACCCTGGTCATTTCAGTGACGTCTTTGAGGGGCTTTCCCATCACGGCATCAGAGTGGGTGAATCAGAAGTCCTGGGAGTGAATGCACATGGGCAAGAAGAACCGGAAAGTTGGAACTAGTTGGTCAGTCTAGAGACCTCAAGGACTGCACTGAGCTGGGTCTTGGGATCAGGGACAAGTCACATGAGTAGGACATCCTTGTAATTTTCCATGATATCTTCATCTTTAGAGCCGACCTTTCCAGCTGAATCATCTTGGAGCTGTGTCTTCACCTCAGAGTAGAGAATTGAGGCATGCTGGGGTGGAAAAAAGGTAGAAGAAGAACTGGAAGGAGAAGGAGTATGGGGCTATAAGCAGTAGTGGGAGAGAAAACAGTCAGGAAATGAAACTCACCTGGTCCTCTAGAGATGTTCTGAAGGTATTTCCTGTGGAAGAAAAGGAAACCACTGAACTATGAGTATTGGATCCACTCAGAACTCAGTCTTATAGCTTGTTTCCCAGAATCTGGGAGTCACTAGGCCTTTTGCACTGATTGTCATGTTTTCTCCTCCCCGACCCCCAACATGTCCTACAACACGTGTGACTTTGTTTTACCATTTCTTAACCCAGCCCTCTGCATGTCCTTTTCAGGCTCCCTTAATACCACAGAAAGAAATCTCACTCCCTTCCTTTACCAGATGTTAAGAGATGATTTCTCTCTTAGCTACAATTCTTGCCTCTCTTAACTTCCATCTTACCAACCTTGAAGTCCAACCCCTGCTTGTTCTGCAAGTTCCCACTAGACCTCTTCAAATGTCTGCTCTGTGAGAAAAATTCTCTTGCATTAGTATGTTCTGGTTATTGATTTTATTGCCAAAGTTTCTTAGAGATGGAGCCATAGTGAGAGAAGAGTTTAGCGGGTATGATTTGTCATATCCTGCATATTAGAAATTAAGAATCTCAGAGAAGGTAGAATCATGAGAGCTATATATAGTAATTTTATGGAGAGATAGAGCTTGGGAAAAAAGATGGCATCCTGGAAATCTTTTGTTTTCATTATATTTTTACCATAGACCTTCTGGATTTACAGATCTTTTTAATGACCTGATAGAAGCTATGTACTCCCTCACCAGAACAATAGACATATGCATGGACATTTGCATAAAGTTTCAGGGGCTTCATGCAAACACTGAGGCACTGGTGAAGAAATCTTGCTACAGACCATCAACACGTAAAGTGCCTAAAATATAACTCGTCCACCAACAGAGTGCTCAGCGTCAGTGGTGTTTTGACAAATATGTCAAGGGCAGAGTGTGAAGAGCAGCAACTGATCAAGGCGACTCTATAAGATGTACCCAATTAACCCAATCAAATTGGTGGCAGTTCTATCATTCAAAAGGTCCTGATTAGTGGGGATGGCTGAGAAACCGAAGTAACAGACAAAGCAGGTGTTCAGATGATGCATGTTAGTCAAATAGAGCAATAGGCACTATATACAGCAAATCTTATAGCAAAACAGAAGACTTAGTCTTTTACTGGCTTGTGACCTTGTAAAAGTCCTTAACCTCATTTGTAAACCATGTTCAGGATCACGTTACAACTGAAATTTCTACTAGGCACAAAAATACTGGAGAGGTGCTACAGGTAGAAAAGGCAGCTTACAAAATGGAAGAAAATACTTGCAAACCATATATCAGATAAGGGATTCATATGCAAAATGTATAAGGAATTCGTAGGACTCAATAGCTAAAATAACAACAATAACAATAACCCAGTTTTATAATGGGCAAAGGTTCTGAATAGATGTTTCTCTAAAGAAGACATACAAATGGCCAACAGTTATTGAAGAGGTTCTCAACATCAGTAATCACACAAATGAAAACCACAGTGAGATATCACCTCACACCTGTTAGGATGGCTATCATCAAAAAGACAAAAGATAACAAGTGTTGGCAAGGATGTGGAGAAAAAGAAGTTCTGGTACACTGTTGGTGGGAGTGCAGACTGGTACTGCTACTATGGAAAACTGTATGGAGGTTTCTTAAAAATTTAAAAGTAAAACTCTCATGTGATTCAGCAATCCCACTTCTGAGTACATATCCAAGGGAATTGAAATCAGGATCTTGAAGAGATCACAGCACTATTCACGGTAACCAAGATATGGAAACAACTTAAGTGCTTATTGATGGATGAATGCATAAAGGAAGTATGACACACACACACAGACACACGCAGACACACACACAATGGAATATTGTTCCACCTTAAAAAAGAAGGAAATCCTGTCTTTTGTGACAACACAGATGGACCTGGAGGACATTATTCTAAGAAAAATAAGCCAAATACAGAAAGACACAAATACTGTATGTTCTCCAACTCATAGAAGCAGAGAGTAGAATGGTGGTTCCAAGGGGCTGGGGGAAAGGAGACTAGAGGTATTGCTCAAAAGGTACAAAGTTTGAGTTACGAAGGATGAATAAATTCTGGAGATCTACTATACAGCATAGTGCCTACAGCTAACTATATTCTATTGTATACTTAAAGTTCGCTAAGGTAAATCTTATGTTAAGTGTTCTTACCACACAGCACCATCATCATCAAGTGTGTGGAAGGAAACTTTGGAAGATGATGTATATATCTATGGCCTTAATGGTGGTGATGGTTTCCTTGGTGTTAATTCATCTCCAAACTCATGAGTTGTATACATTAAATGTGCATAGCTTTTCACATGACAAAAAAAATAGTGAACTACTTATGATATGCTAGAATATGGATGAATTGCAAAACATTATGTTAAGTGAAAGAATCCAGACCTAAAGATTCCATTACATAAGATTCCATTTATATGAAATTATAGAAAAGCAAAACTATAGGACAGAAGGCAGATCCGTGGGTGCCAGGGGTGGAGCTGGGGGGAGATTAACTGCAAAGGAGCATGAAAGGATTTTCTGGGCTGTTGGAAATGTTTGACGTCGTGATTGTGGTGGTGGTTCTGTGAATGGATGCATTTACTAAAATAATTTGAACTGTGCGTTTAAATGTAGAGAATTATATTGTATGTCGATTATACCTCAATAAAGCTGATTAAAACAATCAATGAGTAGATTAGGAAACAGAGTGCATCACACTAAGTACTGTCTCCTAAAACTTTAGTTCAGTTATGTGTGTGTTTGTGTGTGTGAGTGTGTGCACATTCACACTGCTTAACGGTACAATTTGCACTTCTTACTGCAGAAAACAATAAAAAATATTTCAACACCCTTATCTAGAGCGTTGAGAGCTCTGACTCATGACTGGTGGCGGGACTGGAAGAAAGCTGTGGGTCAGCAAGGACCTGAAATTCCCAGGTGTCCCCAAGGACAGATGTGGTCCACGTGGGAGACAGAACAAGCAGGAGTATGGTCACCTTGGGTCCTGTTCAATAGGGCCTCCAGGTACCAAGGGAATCCAGCAGCAGGAAGCTGGATGTGATTGACTGGAGGTGAGGCCAATGAAGGAGTCACAAACAACTCCTGGAATTAGAAATGCACCAGGTGTGCCAAAGGAATTTTAGGAAGGAGGGGTCCAGCAGGAAACCTCAAGAGACCACACATGTACCTTATACAGGGGAGTGCCTGCTTAACCATCTGCCATCCCAGAGAGGCAGAAGCCAGCTTCCAAAATACCAGCTGAAGTAACTCCTTTCCCACTTCTTTCTCCAGGCTAATTAGGGGAAGCCAACCAAAGAAACAGAGAGGCCAACTCTGCCTCGTCCTCCCCCTCATCCCTACCACTGCCAGCTTCCATTCTGAAATTTCCCTGAACTAGGAGAGGGGAAAGTTTTGCTTAACATCTTCAAACTAGGTGTTCTAGTTACTTAATAGAGACTATGACATAAAGTGTCCACCTACTGTCTGTTGTCTAAGATAATGTTTTGTAAAGACTTTGGCTGCCAGAATTTTCATCCAGAGTGCCCGAGAAGATCTCTCACAGAAGAAAGTTTAAACAGACAGTGGGAGACGGAAGATTTTTGTAATTAAGTCATGAGTCTTGCTTGTTCAGTATACTGGTTACACAGGGTTGTTATATGGATTAACTAAACATATACATACATATGTATATTTTTATATATTATAATGCATATATATCCTTATCACATAATAGGTGCGTTGCAATCATTCATTCATTACTTAAGGGAAATCTTTGTACATACACCTTCATGATTATAATATCTGTTAGAAGGATGTTTAATTTTTGTTCTGATCATCAGCAAAGATATGTTATGTAGTTTTCTGTGTTTGCCTTCTCTCTTCAGAATCTAAGCATCACACTGTAGGGATTTTTATCTGCCTTGTTCACTGATTTACTCCCTTTACTTAAAGCAGTACCCATCACATAGGAGGTGCTCAGTAAATATGTGTCAAATGAATGAATATAGTTTGCAGCAAGAATCTCTCCCCAGTGACTTACCTTCTCCTTGTTCCCCAGGCTGAATAATCTGGATCTGAGAATATACCAGGTCTCTTTCTTTGGGGTGCACTGAGAACAGAAAAAGCAACACTTTCTAAGCTGTCCCAGTCAGTGGGGTATGCTGCAGGTGCTTCTTCCTAAGCAATTATTTATTGTGAATGTCTGGGTTTGGGATACTTAGGGAGACCAGGGGCCTTTGCCAGGCCTCAGAACAAAGTACCTCCCCCTGGCTCAGGCTGGGAGCAGTTTCCTACCAGGAAATCTTTACCATTGCCATACAACTGCTGCAGCTCCACTGGGGCAGGGCACATGGGATGGAAGGACACTCCTGGGCCTAGGGTCAGGGGTCTCCTGCGAGGCACAGAAACACAGGATCATCCTTGGAACATTATAATATGCACAAGAGTGGGATAGACAGAGACAAAAAGGAATGGGGAGAGGTCAGCAGAACAAGGCCAGAAGAGTCTCTAACATCATAGGAATGATGATCTCATAGATAGAATGGTGACTCTCAGTTGGTTAAAAAAACCCAGCCTCATCACCTGGAGGAAGTGTCCTCAAAGCATTCTATCTGGACAATTCCAGAAGAAATTAGACATAATCCATGCTCCAGGTCCCTGACTATAAGACTGAGGCACTGACACAGACAGAAGAAGACCATATTTTCCAAACCAAATTTAAAAACACAAAATCTGATGAGTATAGGAGCACATGTGGGGCAAAAAGAAGATTCCTAGAAGCTGAGGCTCCTCTAGAAAGTCTAGAATTAACAGTCATTTTATACATAGTTATAGTAACACGTTGCCTAACTATAGGACTATTTGCACCAGAAATATTCTGCAGCAACCTAGAAAATCTATAACCTTTGGTATCATCCATTCAGATAAATTTCAAATAAGAAACTGATCTAAATACATGCAAAATCCATTATACAAACTATTAGAAGGATTCTAGGAAGCTGTGATTGTGGCCATTTTAAGGAATGTGAAAACGGGAGTACCTAGACACAGGGACACAGAGAAATCACTTAGCCTAAACTTGCAGCCCCACAGTTCTGCACATTTTATTCTTCGGAAACCAGAAGGCTGAGGCCTCACCTGGTTGTGTCTCCCAGAGAACCATCTCCTGCAAAATAAAACGAAGGCAGATTGTGTCAGCAGAGGGAGCTCATTCTCAAATATTTCACACACATGCACTGCCTAAGAGAGGTCATCAGAAAGTTATTTCAAACATGGGCCCAGTCCCATATTCTCATGAAAACCATGTGAAAAAGAACTGAACAAAGCATATAACTTGCTGGGGACAGGGCTACACATTTCTATGTTGAATATGCAATTATTTGAGACTTATTAAGGTTCAAGGCTGTGTTGATCTACCTCAGGAAATACTAAATACAGCCAAATTTGTCTTTCTTGCAGAGTAGTGAGGGGCTGTAGATGGCTTTCCAGGAACATCTGTGGTTATGCCCAGAGGAACCTCAGTCTCAAGCTCGTTAAGGAGACTCATGGTCAAAGGTCCAAAGCTCCCTACATTCAGCCCAGTGCAGGGCACATAGCAGGTGCTCAGAAGGATCTGGTGAGTTGAGTTGAACTGAATTAAATTAAAAGGCAGGGATGAAGGATGGGTAATTATACTAGAGCTGAAAAAGTTTCTGTGCCTGTCTTCTACACCAGGTTTCCTGGCATCTGAAACTACCCTGACCTGGGTTAAAGCAAGAAGCCTTTGGAAGCACATGGCAGATAGCACCAGGGAGAAACTCTCTCCACCAAGTAGAGGGGGAGGCAGTGGCCTGACCTGTGGAGAGCAGAGCCATTGGAGCACAAGGTGCTCGTTTCAGGCTTTGACTCTGGCAAGTCTCTGAGGAAGAAGAAGGATAAAGATTAGCCAGCTCCCATTCTCAGTCATTTCTTCATAGGGGCTTCCAGTTTATTTTGATTGTCCACTTCTAGGGGATGTAGGGTGGGCTGAAGCATCTAGTTGACCAGTCTGTTTGGACCAAAGAAACTACCCAAGGAAACCATTTAAAGTTTTTGAAACTTCACATTAAAATGTTTATTTCCTCCCTACCTTTCCACTTGAGGCTTTGTAAATTAGACTAGATACCTATTAAGGAAACTGCCATTTCAAGGAAGAGTATGAGTGTGTCTATGAGCGCTGGGGTGGTGAGGTAGAGAACGGTGGCGTGGCTGTTACTGAGGTTGGGATGAGCTGGGGTGTCTGAGGCAGGGACAGGGCATGGGCTCTAGCAAAAGGTAAGAGAGAACACAAACCTAGTTTCCTCTGGTACCAGCAGTAAAACAGCAGGGCCACAGCCAGGAGAACGCTGAATGTCCCCCCAGTGGTTCCCGCGGCAACAAGGCCTCTTCTTTTCCCTGGGGTGCCTGGAGGGGAAAAGCCTGTATGAGCCTCCGCGGGAGGGGTCTAGGGCCTGGAGCCCTGGAACCTTTCCTCAGCTTGGCTGGGGCCTTGAGCCCTGGTAGAGGGAAGAATCTAAAAGATGAGGACTCATGGGGGCCTTTGAGGACTAAGCTAGGACTGGTGTGGCACAGGAAGCAGGTTTCTACTTGTGGGCAGCACAGCCCTGAGCCTGCATGAGACAGGAAGTGACTCACTGTGAAGGGGTAGAAGACAAGAGCCTGGGTGGATTGTGGCAAAGGGGAGAAAGGTAGACAGCTCCCTCCACTGACCCCCAGACATCATTTCAGAAATTAATATTTGGGGGAAAATCTACATCTGCCTCTCTATCTCTCTATTCTGTACTTTGGCCTTTTGGAAATTTCCCCTAGACATCTGGAAAGATGTTATGCAACAGCGGCTTGGCAGCACCTAACTTTGGAACAGCAGCCTGCCTGAGAAAGAAAGCAAATATCACCACTGATTAGGGCACTAGCTGAACCAGCAGTAACTCTGAGATTGCTCTCCATTAAAAAAATATATTGGGACACCACAATGAAATGCCACCAGTTTCCTTCCTCATAGAAGCCTGAGTCTTTGAAGGGGAGGTGGGAAAGAAACTGATGGAAGGAATAAACTAAATTGTTGGGGAATTCTGATTTTTCCATTGGATCCATTCTCCAAGGCAAGGGTGTCCTCTCTCACCACTCCTATTCAACATAGTTCTAGAAGTCCTAAGCAGAGGAATCAGGCAAGAAAAAAATAATAGAAGACCTCCAAATTGGAAAGGAAGAAGAAAAATTGTCTCCGTTTGCAGGTGACATGATCTTATATAAAGAAAATCCTAAAGACTCCACAAAAAATCTGTTAGAGCTAATAAACAAATTCACTACAGTTGCAGGATACCAAATCAACATACAAAAATCAGCTGTGTTTCTATCCATGTAACAATGAATTACCCAAAGAAGAAATAAAGAAAACAATCCCATTTTCAATAACATCAAAAATAATACAATACTTACTAGTAAATTTAACCAAGGAGGTGAAAGACCTGTATATTGAAAACTATAAGATATTGCTGAAAAAAATTGAAGAAGACACAAATATGGAAAGATATCCCATGTTTGTGAATTGGAAGAATTAATATTGTTAAAATGTCCATACTATATAAGTCATCTACAGATTCACTGCAATCCCTATCAAGATTCCAATGGCATTTTTTACAGAAATTAAAAAATATATATTGTGTGGAACCACAAAAGACACCAAATAGCCAAAGTAATCCTGCAACAAAAGAACAAAGTTGGAGGCTTCACACTTCCTGATTTCAAACTATATAACAAAACTAGAGTAACCAAAACAAATTGGTGTTAGCATAAAAACAGATAAATAAATCAGTGGAACAGAATCAAGAGGCCAGTCATAAACCCATGCATATACTGTCAACTAATATTGGATAAGAGAGCCAAGAATACTCAGTGGAGAAGATAATCTCTTAATAAATGGTGCTGGGGAAACTTGATATTCACATGCAAAAGAATGAAACTGGACCTCCATCTTATACAACTCATAAAAATTAACTTGAAATGTATTAAAGACTTAAATGTAAGACCTGAAACCATAAAACTCCTAGAAGAAAACATAGGGAAAAACCTTCTTGACACTAGCCTTGGCAATGACTTTTTGGATAGGATACGGTAAGCACAAGCGACAAAAGTGAAAATACACAAATAGTACTACAACAAATTAAAAAGCTTCTGCACAGCAAAAGAAATAATCAGCAAAATGAAAAAGCAATCTATAGAATGGGAGAAAATACATGGAAATCATGTATCTGTTAAGAGGTTAATATATAATAATATAAGGAAGTCATAAAACTCCATAGCAAAAAAAACCCTCAAATAATCCAATTTAAAAATGGACAAAGGATTTGAATAGACATTTTTACAAAGAAGACATGCAAAAGCTAACAAGTTCATGAAAAGGTGTTCAACATCATTAATTGGGGAAATGCAAATCAAAACCACAGTGAGGTAGCACCTCACACCTGTTACAATGACTTTTTTTATAAAGTTTGTTTAGAATCATAGCATAAGCAAAAACAGTCAAATTGGGCTTCCCTGGTGCCGCAGTGGTTGAGAGTCCGCCTGACGATGCAGGCGACGCGGGTTCGTGCCCCGGTCCGGGAAGATCCCACATGCTGCAGAGCGGCTGGGCCCATGAGCCATGGCCGCTGAGCCTGCGCGTCCGGAGCCTGAAAATGTGTCACACTTACACTAAATTAAGGACGTTGAGTTATGTTACTAACGTATGCAACTTTAATTTTGTTTAACACTCTCTGCCAAAATAAACTTTATTCCCTATAACTTAAAAAAAAAAAAAGAAGACTAGAAATAACAAGTGTTGGTAAGGATGTGGAGAGAAGAAAATCCTTGTACGCTGTTGGTGAGAATGTAAACCTGTGCAACCACAATGGAAACAGTATGTAGGATCCTCAAAAATTTTTTTAAAATAGAACTACTATATGATCTAACAATCCCACTTCTATGTATATATCCAAAGGAAATGGAATTACTGTCTTGAAGAGATATCTGCATCCCCATGTTTATTGCAGCATTATTTACAATAACCAAGACATGTGCAACCTATGTGTTCATCGATGTATGAATGGACAAAGAAAATCTGGTATATATATATATATATATATATATATATATGTATATAATATTCCATCATGATGGAAGGTGAATATGATGGAATATTATACAGCCATAAGAAGGAAAATTCTGCCATTTGCAACAACATGAATGAAGCTTGAGGGCATTATGCTAAGTATGACAAGTCAGACAGAGGGAAAGATCTCTGTCTTTCTGAGCTAAAAGATTGTGTCGAGGTTCAAATCTGGGCTGCCAGGTATAAGCTTTGTGACCATAGGCAAATTACCAAACCTTTCTGAGTTTCACACTCCTTTTCTGTAGAATGGAGATGATAATATCTTTATTTTCTAGGATTATGACTACGATAAGCAAAAATGATATGTGTAAAGCTTATTCATTCAGCAAATATTTATTGAATGCCTAATATGAGCTAAGCAGTGGAATAGGCACTTGGGATAAAATATGGTCAAAATAGAGATTTACCTTTATGAGGCTACTATGGGAGGCATGGAAAGAGACAGAAAAAGACTGCATGGCATGGCAGTTGGTGACACATGCTGTGAGGAAGAATCAAGCAAGACTTGGAGAGGGAGGGCCTTGGTGAAGAGCTGCTATGTTACATAGGGTGGCTGGGAAGGTGTCATTGAGAAAGTGAGTAAGGTCCTGGAGGAAGTGAGGGGATGAGCATGAAGATATTGGGGAAGAGCAGTGCAAAGGCCCTGAGGTTGGAGTGTGACTGGAAGTTTTGAAGAAGAGACAGGGGGCCATGGTGGCTAGAGTGGAGAAGGTGAGGAGACAGTGGTCGGCCATCAGGTCAGAACAGCAGGATAGCCAGATCATCAGGATCTGGTGGGACATTGAGAGGACATTGGCTCTCCCTCTGAAGGAGATGGGAAGCCATGGGAAGATATTGAGCAGAAGAGTAACATGATCTGATTTATGATTTAGAGAGTTCCTTCTGATACTGTGTTGAGAACAGGTTGTGTGGAGCCACAGGTGAAGCAGAAAATCAGAGTGTTATTGCAATCATCCAGGTGGCTTGGATCAGGTGGTAGCAGTGGAAGTGGTGGGAATTAGTCATATTTTGGTGATACTTTGAAGGTAGAGCTATCTGGACTTGCAGGTGTATTAAAGTTGGAAGATCTAGAGAATCCGCCTGCCAATGCAGGGGACACGGGTTCGAGCCCCGGTCCGGGAAGATCCCACGTGCCACAGAGCAATCAAGCCCGTGCACCACAACTACTGAGCCTGTGCTCTAGAGCCCGCAAGCCACAACTACTGAGCCCGCGTGCCACAACTACTGAAGCCCTCACGCCTAGATCCCGTGCTCTGTAACAAGAGAAGCCACTGCAATGAGGAGCCCACATACCGCAACGAAGAGTAGCCCCTGCTCACCACAACTAGAGAAAGCCCACACGCAGCAACAAAGACCCAACGCAGCCAAAAATAAAATAAATAAATTTATTTTTTAAAAATGTGATGGGGATCCAGTAAAAAGAAAAAAAAAACCTTAAAAGGGGTATCTGATGAATAGGTATAGAAGTACCATTGGAGTGAGGCAAGGCTCAAGGTGATGGGTTTGAGGGAAAACAGAAGTAAAGAGAGTGAGTAGAGATAACTCTTTTAAGGGGTTTTACTGTAAAGGAAAGCAGGGAAATCTAGCTTTCCAGTAGTTCCTCCATAAAACTAGCTTTATTGGATAGCCTGGGATGCAACTGAACCTTAGATAGAGGATGAGTTGAAGCCCCATAGAAACCATTTCTTTAGTCCCAGGGGAGCTGAGTGGGAACCTGGCTTGACCTAGTATGACTCCTTGGAGACAGAGGAAGGTAAAGATATAAGCTACGACTGTGCTATCCCAAAGGAAGGCTTATCTCCTCTGTGGACATAATGGGGCTCTGTATTCGCTCCTGGTACTTGTAAGTTTCCTGACCTGCATACAAGTTGGTACTGACACACTCTTAGACCTACAGTAATGGAGAAAAGGGATGTTTTATGTCTTTGGCCCTGTGGAGGATTACCAAAAGGAGAGTATAGTTGACGCTTAGGGTGAAGGAGCTATACCCTACTCTAAAACACTGCTAATGACAGAAGACTGCTGTTTGAGAGCAACACACAATGGATCAGCGTACAGGCACACAGAATCATCCCCAAGAGATGAAATGGCCCCTGGCCAGCATTCCCTCACTGTAGTACCTCCTTATAACCTGAATTATTGATATTTAATGGAAAAAAGTGAATATCGCAGTGGAAAATGGCAAAATGGAAATAGAAAAATTAGAGTCACAAAGATAGTGTTGGCTATGCCCACCCCTAATTTGAGAAATCTGAGAATAAATAAGGTCAATGGGGATTAAGACTTACTTCTCACAGAGACGTTCACTGCCTCGCTCTGGATGAGGCCGTAGCCATTGTCAGCTGTGCAGTAGTAGCCCCCTGCGTGGCTCTCCCTGATAACAGCGATCTCCAGCTCTGCTCTCTGGGAGCGCTGACTTTTCTGCCCCAGACTCTCCCTGGTGTCCTCTCTGTGCCAGGAGAACGTGGTGTTCCCCGTGCCCTCAGCCACAGAGCAGACAAGGACAAGTATCTCCCCTTCAACCACCGGGTCCCCCTGGGGCTGGGTCTCCAGGAACACTCCAGACACGGGGATTCCTGTATGAACACAGACAACAGGTGAGGGCATGGTGAGAGGAGGACAGGGTTGGGATGTTGGACAGGGTCACTTTTTATGGGACTTCAAGATATACTCTTCTGCAGGTGTTAGCACTCTAGCTCATAGACTGTGGATTTGGGACCTAGAGTATCATTAAATGTAGTAACCTTTCCATACTGATGCACAGACTCCAGGAGAGAAAAATTGGGTCTCCCTGAAAAATCATTTGGGTTTTATGTCCTTTCCTAGTTGTCAGTGTGAATTATTTTGACCTGGGAGAAGTAATAGCAATAGTGGCTATCATCACACTGACCTAGACCACATCCGTTTCCAGAAGTCCTGCTTTGGTACCTAAGACAAGCTGATATTCATTGTATTTATCTTTGTGTGTATGTATGTCCTTCTCTTCTGTTTTACACATCACACTGTTTGTTGTTACTGGTTAGGGTCCACCTCTGTGGATATGTGTCTTCTAAATAGTTTGCCCCAAGATCTGACATCCTAGAATCTGTCGATTCAGTAGCAGAGAATTTTGTTTCTTGTTTTCATTTTGTTTTGCCCAACTCTTGTATCTGCCTCCGTGAATCACCTCTGTCATTTCAAGGTGCTAGAATTTCAAAGAAAGACTAAGTTTTTAGAGAGATAGAGGTGGAAATGAAATCCTGTATTTCTTTTATTATCTACCTCACTTCTCAGTCTAAGCCTGGTGCCTCTGTCAGGATGAAAAAATCCATCTGTACTGGGCAGTCCCTACCCTCACTGGGCCAGAAGGAGCAGTCAGGGGAGATACCACTGCCCGGCTCTCCAGCACTCACTCTGCACGTCAATCTGAAGTGGAAGGCTGCGTTTGTGGATGCCGCTGGTCATGGCCCCACACCAGTATGATCCTGAGTCTTCTCTCCAGATGGCTGTGACCTGGAGTTCTGGGGACGCACCCCAGTTTGAGAGGATGACCCCATGGTCTCTGAAGAAGACAAAGCGAAGCCGAGTGTCCGACCGCTCTAGAGGAAGCTGTGTTTTACAGCTCAGGTTTACAGAATTCCCCTCTGTAGGCTGGGAGTCTGTGACTTTCAGCTTTGGACGTGGAAATAGCTCTAGAGAGAAGAGGTGAATCAAGTTCTCAGTATGAGGCAGGCTTGGATTCGCGGTTCTGGAAAACTTCAGACACCCAGCAAGACAAACTTATTGACCCCTCTATCACATTTTTCTTTCCCAGGATTATTTAAGTCAAATTGTTCCACTTTCTCTGCCTCTTAGAGGACGTGGTCTCAAATATTTCCAGAGTTTGTTATGATATCAACTTATATAGGGAATTCCCTGGAGGTCCAGTGGTTAGGACACTGTGCTTTCACTGCCGAGGACCCTGGTTCAATCCTGGTCAGGGAACTAAGCAGATCCCACAAGCTGAGCGTCACAGCCAAAAAAACCAAAAACCAAAAAACACCACTTACATAGATCCCCGCGGATGTGCCCAATTTACCCTGCCCTGACATTGCTAAGCAAATTTGTATGAAATGAAGTGTTTACCTTGAATTCGAATATTTGCGAGACTTGTTCTCAATACACGATTGTTTTCCAAGGATCCAGTGCATTGGTAACAGCCACTGTTGTTTAAACTTGCTTGTGATATCAGAAGATCCAAGCTTTTATTAGAATCAGAAATAACTTTTCTATTCCAAAAGTACCTCACAGTAGTCAGTTTCTCTCTCCCCCTTTTCCGACATCTCAGAATCAACTGGTCACCTTCAAACACAGAATGTGGGGCCTGGAGGATGAAGGAGGCTGGAAACCACACACAGATAAGACGTTGTCATTGAGGCACTCCTTCCTCTGTGCATCCTGAATTACAGAGATTTTTTTTTCTTCCTTTTTTCTCCCCCAGGATTTAGTCTCCTGACTCAAGCTCACTCATTTCCTTCCAAATCAGTTGACCTGCTTCAGATACAATTCCTAAATAAATCCTAAACACGTCTATTTAACCATTCAGGGACAGATTCAGAAATATAAGGATTCTAATGTGGAGAGGAAAAGCTGAGAGGAGGTGTGACCGAATCTCTGACATCATTGATTACGGAGAAGATCAACACCGACTTGCTCACCAAATAACAGAACAGGAGTCGTCAAAGACGTAGTTCTTGGAGAAATACACTGGGAATTGTTACAGTGCATTGGAGTGCGCTATGCAGAGGGCTTATGGTCACAGATACAAATTCAGGGTCAAGGGACCGTGAATGCGGTCCACTCATGAAGCTCTCATGCTCTTCAGATTCTGATTACAGGCTAGTTCTATCCTTTCTCTCTGAGACGATGCAGTGAATGCCTGCTCCTATAGACCAATGCCTGAGGAGTGATCTAAATTTTCTGAAATAGAGAAGGGACATATCCTAAGACAGGTGAAGACACAAGCCCTGAGGCTGGAGATTTCCCACCTCTGAATTCTTATTTTATGGCACTTTTCACTTTCTATTTTGTGCTTAGTACATTCATGTATACGTAAGTTCTCCCCAAGGAGGCTGTAGAGCCCTTGAAGGCAGGACCTAAGACAGCTTCACTTTTGAATCCCCTAAAACTAAAACTTCCTTCTTTAATTGTGTGTGTAAGAATGTCTGTTGATTAATATCAGACATTTAAACTCTAATGTCAATAGTAGTTTGAAAAACACTTATAGACAGTGAGGGAGGACATGAACCTGAAAGATCAAAGTTAGAGTAGAATGAAGGGCCTCAGTTCTTGGAAAATCCAGGGAGCTAAGATGTACTGCAACCACTTCCAATGTTTTAACTAATTCACCTTCTTTCTCACCTGTAGAAAAGAGCAAGCGCACAGGGTTACTCGGGAGTGAGCCTGGGGCCTGGCAAATGTACTGTCCAGAATCACGAACCTCGAGGGTGTTTCCTTGGGTTTCACTTGGACGTTGTCTTCCAGAGTACAAACGGTACCATTTTATTTTCTCTGGTGCATAGAAGTGAAATCCATTGCAAGTCAGATTCACTCTCTCTCCATGGAAGACAGTGGTCCACGGAGGCTGGAGGGAAATCATGGATTTGGGTACAGCAGCTGGGGAGAAGAGAAATGAGTCTGAGGTGGAGGTGTCTGCAGTCCCCACTGCAGTGGCTTGTGTGGAGTGGACTGAAGCACCCAGCTTTGGTGAGTCTCTGAAAGGCCCCCCGGCGGGGCTGCTGTTTGCCCAGGTTTCAAGTTTTCCAGCTGTGTTCACCTTACCCAGGAGTGCAGCAACTGCTCTGTGGTCTACAGAAACAGACTAACCTTTCAGAGGGCAACCCCAGCAGGACCTACTCACCACAGAAGATCAGTGATGGGAGGCTCGCAAACCCCCTTACCTTTTCCAACAGGCCAGGTCCTCAAGTAGATTCCTCCTGAACTCCCTCCCACCTGGGCTCTTCATGTTACACACACCTCTCTTAGATGAGCATTTGAGTGGCGTGGCCATATGGTGGGGTGAGGGATTGTAGAGGGAGGGAGTATAGGAATTGGGGTCAATTACGCAGTTATGGAAAAGGGTCCATAGTATGTTTTTCCAACAAGAAGTAGGTAGGGGAGGGGTGAGCAGGCTGTTGTCTGAAGTGAAAATTATATTGAAATAACTACAAAGAGTATGAGTGCTGGGAACTAGGTGCTTCTAACTCCCCACACCGCAATGATACTCTTTCATGAAAACAAAATGTGGGCCCTGCATAAAATCAGGCCTTAAGATCTTTGAATAATTAATGGACAGAAGCTGGAGAATGTAAGGGCAAATATCAATACAAATTAAAGATAAGAGGTTTAATTCTCCCTGTTGAAAATAAGGGAAACAACTTCTCCCTCTGTTTTTTTCTTTCAGAATTTCTTTCAAATGTATGTGAATCTTTATAATGGCTGAAAAGCCTCTTGCCAGTCTCATAACTCAGGAACATCTTTCTCAAGAAGGAGCCAACTTTTTTTTTTTTTTTGCGGTACACGGGCCTCTCACTGTTGTGGCCTCTCGCGTTGCGGAGCACAGGCTCCGGACGCGCAGGCTCAGCGACCATGGCTCACGGGCCCAGCCGCTCCGCAGCATGTGGGATCTTCCCGGACCGGGGCACGAACCTGTGTCCCCTGCATCGGCAGGCGGACTCTCAACCACTGCGCCACCAGGGAAGCCCCAGGAGCCATCTTTTTGAAATGCAGACGTCTAGGGGGATAGCTCCCCTGGATCCTGTCTCCTCATTCCTGTGGCAGGGTAAGCATTTACCTTTGGTAGGTACCTTGTTGCAGTATGCAAGACTACCTCCAGTCCTAAAGATATGAGATGTTTATTCCTCCTCTGGAAAAAAGCCAATAACCATGATAAATTTAGGATAAACTATGTGTGACAAAAGGTGCTGTCAAGTCCTCCTGCTTGAGAACTAGTTACTGTTTAATCTTGAAAACATGTATGTAATGGGCTGAATCCCCTTGGCAATATAAGAGTGAGAGATCCTTTTCTGTCTTTGCAATCTCTTGGTGGATTGTCTGTGATGAGCATGTTTATTATTAAACGTATGGTTTAATGCTTCTTCAATGCTAAAAGTGTTTGCTTTCTTTATTACCTTTGTGGAGAGGATTTCTGGGTTGGGAGATTTTGTTTTTAACTTTATTTCCTGCAGCCATTATTGTGGCTCTTTCTTATCTGAGTTTATTTCCTAAGTTTTGTAGCTTCAAGGTGTGAGAGTTAGTAACTGGAGGATGAATCTACCACTGTGGTATAAAAATTATTTTGAGCTGAAGGCATTTGAGAATAGATTTTATTTTTTTTTATTCTGAATTCTCTTATCTGCCTAAAAGCAAAGCCTGTGAAGAGTTCAATTGTCATAAATCACCTCCCCAGGAGCAAATAAATGATCAGCTCTTATCACCAGACACTGGAAGTTGGCACCACACCTAAAGCAGAACTTGTCACAAAACCAGCATAGCTCCCATCTGTTCTCTTAAGGGCCCATTTATCTTTCCTAAAAATCATTTGTTTTCCAGTAAGTAGCCTTCTCACCTGCCCCTTTCCCTATCCAGATGTTATATAAGTCCCAAATTCTAACTGCCTCCTTAGTTTATATTTTTCTGTGTATTCCCGTAAGTTTTTAATAAAAAAATTTGTCTTTTCTCTTGCTAGTCTGCCTTTTGTCAGTTTAATTTGCAGGCCCTCATTATGGAAACCTAAGAGGATAGAAAAAAAAAGGTTTTCTTCCTTGACATAATAAAAGTAATCACAGACCAAATTATTCACTATTGGAAACACCCACTCAAACATTCTTACCCCTTTAACACTACTATTTTCTAGCCTGCACAAAGATCAATGTTTTGATAGGCTAATCCTTCATTGTGTATACAATGAAAATTTATTGTAAAGTGATACTTCAGATTCTGCCAAAGATGCAGTAATTCATGAAGGTGGTGAAAGTGTTGTGGGATCACAGCTCTGTTGGCTCCCAAAGCCACTGACAAGTGTAGTAAAGCAAGATTTGTTAACAGTTGAAGAGGAGCAAACAATGATAGGGAAAATATTTGTTTGGCTTCTGAAAGTTAGTCCCAATGTCCTTCTGTTGAGCCTGTTGCCCACCAGCGGGTTTGAAAAACAGAAGCACTAACTTGCCCAGCCACGTGACACAGTTCTGAGTAAGGAGATGTCAGAGGAATAAAGCTAGGAGTGAACTAAGGGGTGAGGATTCTGAGGGAAGATTTTTCCTTTATGATGAAAGGAGAGAAGCATAGCAGGGGAGCTCCTTTGCAGTTTTAGTTTCCTACAGCTATCACATACAAAAAAAAACAAAACAAAAAAACCCACACAAAAAACATTTGATTCATGCTTTGTTCTACAAATTGCCTTGGTAATCTAAATTCTGTGATGTAGAAAATAAAACACATTATTTCCATTTGTATTGTCTTTTTTCCAAAAATAAAATCTCATTGTTGGGGATATGCAATTTACCATAAAATCATAAGTGGAATCAATTAAGTGTGTTTTTATCTTAGTACTTTTTATACTCAGGTAAGGAGAACTGTCTGTATTCAAGGGCGTACAAGCAATTGTTTTTTTAAAGCTTGAGACTTTAAATATTCTTACCTTTTTCTGTAAGAACTGCCCCAAATATGCCTTAGAATTGTACCCAAATGTAATGGAAATACTCTGTTTGGGGGCAAAAACTGTAGAATAACCTGAACGCTTGTTTTAAATAAAGAAATTAAATGTTCTGTTCGATTATAGAAACATTCATGTGTCTCTGCAGACTTTTTTTCCTTTCTCTTTCTCTAGAGGTTTATACAGATATACTACGCCCCAGTGAGTACGAGGTTGTGTTTCTCTTAAAGAGAATGGAAATCTGCACTGTTTATGTTCCTGGGAAGCATCTGGGGTTAGGGAAATGGAGACTGGGCAGTAGGTCTTATACTGGAGGGAAGGGAGAACTTCTTTGGTGTATGCAGCTTTATTCCTCGCTGGTCCAAGTAAGTTGCCCCTGCCATGTACAGGTGGCCCAGTGGTCAGGGGGAGACACATCTTGTCAGCGTCTTTAAGAGGTTGGGACTGAGTCAATGGGTTCTGAGATTAGCTACATCTACTAGCTGACACTCTCTGTATTTTATTTCTCCATCCTAGAATGTTTAACAAAACCTAGTCCAGTTAAGATCTCCTCCCAGTTAGGCAGAGATTTGTGGGAAATGGGTTGTAGCCACAGCACTGAGGGGGAGAATCACAGGCCCAGAAGCTGCAGGGGATGGTGTGCATCAAGGGGCAGTGGCTCCCACTGGCTGGAGCTGGCTGACCATAAGAAGCTCCCTGGATGGGGGGCGGGGGTGGGCTGGACAAATCAGCAGGGATTGCCAAAACTCGTGGAGACAGCTCCCAACAGAAGGCTGAACTTTCTGCTGACCAGTAGGATGGGGGCTCAAAGTTATCATGATCTGAGCTTATTAATAGAGAAATGTCTACACAGAATGCTGAAGTTCGGGATGAGTTGGTTGCCCATGGCTCTGTCACGCTTGGGGGGACATGGGGAAGCCGGAAAGTTGGTTGCACCTCAGCCTCCCCCAATGAGGTAATGGCTTATTTCTGTCCTTCTCCTCTTAGGATTCTATGCATTCTGTCAAGTTGGCTAGAATCCCACATCAGGTGGGGACACCCCGTTTCCTTGAATTCTGTGACATGTATCCCAGCCCTGTCTCCAAGATCATCCAGCACGATGCCAGGTTTCAACCAGGAGTGTGACTCCCAAACTCTTAGGGTCAGAGTCGTAAGACATGTTTTCACCTGCCTGTAGTCCTCAAGAAAATGATGCGGGCACAGCAAGGCCTCTTTTTACAAGTATTTGAAATACAGGATAGCTATTAAGATATCCAGAAACAACCAGACAAGGATGTCACAAAGAAAGAAAACTACAGGCCAATATCACTGATGAACATAGATGCAAAAATCCTCAACAAAAAACTAGCAAACAGAATCCAACAGCACATTAAAAAGATCATACACCATGATTAAGTGGGGTTTATTCCAGGAATGCAAGGATTCTTCAATATATGCAAATCAATCAATGTGATAAACCATATTAACAAATTGAAGGAGAAAAACCATATGATCATCTCAATAGATGCAGAGAAAGCTTTTGACAAAATTCAACACCGATTTATGATAAAAACCCTCCAGAAAGTAGGCATAGAGGGAACTTTCTTCAACATAATAAAGGCCATATATGACAAACTCACAGCCAACATCATCCTCAATGGTGAAAAACTGAAAGCATTTCCACTAAGATCAGGAACAAGACAAGGATGCCCACTCTCACCGCTCTTATTCAACATGGTTTTGGAAGTTTTAGCCACAACAATCAGAGAAGAAAAGGAAATAAAAGGAATCCAAATCGGAAACGAAGAAGTAAAGCTGTCACTGTTTGCAGATGACATGATACTATGCATAGAGAATCCTAAAGATGCTACCAGAAAACTACTAGAGCTAATCAATGAATTTGGTAAAGTTGCAGGATACAAAATTAATACACAAAAATCTCTGGCATTCCTATACATTAATGATGAAAAATCTGAAAGTGAAATCAAGAAAACACTCCCATTTACCATTGCAACAAAAAGAATAAAATATCTAGGAATAAACCTACTTAAGGAGACAAAAGACCTGTATGCAGAAAATTATAAGACACTGTTGAAAGAAATTAAAGATGATACAAATAGATGGAGAGATATACCATGTTCTTGGATTGGAAGAATGAACATTGTGAAAATGACTCTACTACCCAAAGCAATCTCCAGATTCAATGCAATCCCTATCAAACTACCACTGGCATTTTTCACAGAACTAGAACAAAAAATTTCACAATTTGTATGGAAACACAAAAGACTCTGAATAGCCAAAGCAATCTTGAGAACGAAAAACGGAGCTGGAGGAATCAGGCTCTCTGACTTCAGACTCTACTACAAAGCTACAGTAATCAAGACAGTATGGTACTGGCACAAAAACAGAAAGATAGATCAA
Source organism: Monodon monoceros (assembly GCF_005190385.1). Classification (NCBI taxonomy): domain Eukaryota; kingdom Metazoa; phylum Chordata; class Mammalia; order Artiodactyla; family Monodontidae; genus Monodon; species Monodon monoceros. The sequence continues at coordinate 68,092,079 of NW_021703774.1, read as the reverse complement.
TGGAACAGGATAGAAAGCCCAGAGATAAACCCACGCACATATGGTCACCTTATCTTTGATAAAGGAGGCAGGAATGTACAGTGGAGAAAGGACAGCCTCTTCAATAAGTGGTGCTGGGAAAACTGGACAGGTACATGTAAAAGTATGAGATTAGATCACTCCCTAATACCATACACAAAAATAAGCTCAAAATGGATTAAAGACCTAAATTTAAGGCCAGAAACTATCAAACTCTTAGAGGAAAACATAGGCAGAACACTCTATGACATAAATCACAGCAAGATCCTTTTTGACCCACCTCCCAGAGAAATGGAAATAAAAACAAAAATAAACAAATGGGACCTAATGAAACTTCAAAGCTTTTGCACAGCAAAGGAAACCATAAACAAGACCAAAAGACAACCCTCAGAATGGGAGAAAATATTTGCAAATGAAGCAACTGACAAAGGATTAATTTCCAAAATTTATAAGCAGGTCATGCAGCTCAATAACAAAACAACAAACAACCCAATCCAAAATTGGGCTGAAGACCTAAATAGGCATTTCTCCAAAGAACATATACAGACTGCCAACAAACACATGAAAGAATGCTCAACATAATTAATCATTAGAGAAATGCAAATCAAAACTGCAATGAGATATCATCTCACACCAGTCAGAATGGCCATCATCAAAAAATCTAGAAACAATAAATGCTGGAGAGGGTGTGGAGAAAAGGGAACACTCTTGCACTGCTGGTGGGAATGTGAATTGGTACAGCCACTATGGAGAACAGTATGGAGGTTCCTTAAAAAACTACAAATAGAGCTACCATACGACCCAGCAATCCCACTACTGGGCATATACCCTGAGAAAACCAAAATTCAAAAAGAGTCATGTACCAAAATGTTCATTGCAGCTCTATTTACAATAGCCCGGAGATGGAAACAACCTAAGTGCCCATCATCGGATGAATGGATAAAGAAGATGTGGCACATGTATACAATGGAATATTACTCAGCCATAAAAAGAAACAAAATTGAGCTATTTGTAATGAGGTAAATGGACCTAGAGTCTGTCAGACAGAGTGAAGTTAAGTCAGAAAGAGAAAGACAAATACCGTATCTTAACACATATATATGGAATTTAAGAAAAAAAATGTCATGAAGAACCTAGGGGTAAGACAGGAATAAAGATACAGACCTACTAGAGAATGGACTTGAGGATATGTGGAGGGGGAAGGGTGAGCTGTGACAAAGCGAGAGAGAGGCATGGACATATATACACTACCAAATGTAAGGTAGATAGCTAGTGGGAAGCAGTCGCATAGCACAGGGAGATCAGCTCAGTGCTTTGTGACCGCCTGGAGGGGTGGGATAGAGAGGGTAGGAGGGAGGGAGATGCAAGAAGGAAGAGATATGGGAACATATGTATATGTATAACTGATTCACTTTGTTATAAAGCAGAAACTAACACACCATTGTAAAGCAATTATACCCCAATAAAGATGTTAAAAAAAAAAAGAAAACAACACCCTTATAAAAAAAATAAAAAGTAAATAAAAGATATCCAGAAACATAAAAGAGAAAGGGAAAGAAAAGATGGACTTACCAAGTGGTCCACTGACTGGAGCTGCTGCAAGAGAGTCAAGAGCAAGGCATCAGCACAAGGCAACGAGTCCCAGACCATTCTACCATGAGAGTTCACCTGCCCATTTTCGACTTCCAGCCAAACGGAGGAGAAACATGCCCAGTTCCACCCACCCTGAAGAAACAAGATAACGTCATGGCCAAAAGCTCAGGCTGCAGACTCAGGAAGAAACAGGTTTGAATTTTAGCTGTGTGGCCCTGGGCAAACTACACAAAACCTCCAAGGCTCAGTTTTCTCCTCTGTAAGATGGGGGCCATCAAACTGACCTCATGGCCATATTTTAATGAGTTAAATTAGTAAGTCGTCAATTAAGGTTGCTGTAATTGTTTTTTTTGACATGACTGTGGCTGCTGCTGAGGCTTGGCTTCACTATCTTCTTGCTTGGAGTGTTATTCTCCTCCTTCATTATGAAGCAAAAGCAAGTTACACTCACACATCAAAGCCCAGGTAAAATCCCACCTCCTCCATGAAGCCCTCTGAGATGCCTGTAGGCTGCAGCACCCTCACTTTTCTATTGATTCAGAACCCCTCCCATTCCCGCTCAGTTGAAACTCATAACTGGACATACAGTATGGGGCAGTGGTTAAAAGCACAGCTCCAGTATCAGATTATGGGTTTGAATCCTGACTCTGCCACTTTACTACTGCATGAAACTTAAGGCAAGAGACCGTCTCTATGCCTTAGATTCCTTATCTGTAAAACAGGATTTATAGAAGTTCCAGCTCATCGATTGTTCGAGGATTGGATACATTAATACAATGGGATATTCTTAGAAGACTGTCTGACATAGCGCTCAGCAAGAATAATTAATTATCATTATCCTATGATCCATTGTGTAATAATTTTCTTGTATTGCCATGTCAAATGCTCTTTTATTTGTCCTTTGATTTCTTTATCAGAATGTCAGTTTTTGAGGGCAGAGGCCATGTCCTCCGTGTCCCTGCATACTCTGCATTGCCCCGCACCATGCTATGCCCCATATAGCCATTCATTCACTATTTACTGAGTTCCCATAATGTGCCAGTAACACTAATAACTCTTCCTTTGTTTGTTTTTTTTTGCGGTACGCGGGCCTCTCACTGCTGTGGCCTCTCCCGTTGCGGAGCACAGGCTCTGGACGCACAAGCTCAGTGGCCATGGCTCACGGGCCTAGCCGCTCCGCGGCATGTGGGATCTTCCCGGACCGGGGCACGAACCCATGTCCCCTGCATCGGCAGGCGGACTCTCAACCACTGCGCCACCAGGGAAGCCCCGTACTCTTCCTTTCTTAATTGGAGTCTGGAGATATAGCTGAGAACAAGGCAAACACATTTAACAAAATTCGGTGTACAAATGACTGACTGGTCTTTATTTCCCTAAGCTTGAGCTACTAGAAAATCAGTATCTCATTTGAACAAATATTGGCAAGCAGGGAAGAAAAATCAAAGGGAAATTGTCTTATTTCTCCTCTTCTCATGTTCTTTGCGAACATCAGAGCAGGTTTGATCTTAGAATACAAGAAAGAAATAACTATTCTCAGCAGAAAATCATTCTACATCAGCTCACGGTCAGAACATGGTCCTTTCACAAGGGACTCAGTTCATCTTTCACTCTTGGTTTTCATGATCTGTAATTAGAAAGGTAACCAAATTTAATTGTAGTTTTCTGCACGGAAAAAAAAGCCCACTTTTGGGGGGGTAAGAGGAATTTTTCATCGGCAATTAAAAGCAAACAAGGAACACATTACTAGAAATAATTTTTTCCCTCTCATTCCATTGTATCAATATCTTTCCCCTTTGTTCATTTTCTGCTGTTCTAAATGAGATTAAAATCCATTTTTTCAGCAGCACAGAGGAGAGGTCTTTTGCCTGTGGAGAGGCTCCGTTTTCCCAGCAAACAGAGGCTTCCCCCACTACTTACCGAGGACCAGCAAGGATGCCCACAGTAGCATGGAAGTCTGCTCTGGGGTCCTGAGGAGCATCTCATAGGAGACAGGCCAGTTCCCAGCGCTGGAGAGTGAGTTCAGCAAGTTGTTCCTCTGAGTACAGCTGGTTGAGTTAATAAAGTGAAAGGAGGAAGTAGGGGAATCTTTCTTAAAATACCGAACAGTTATGTTACGAGGTGTAAGAAAATCTCAATGACGGAAGTCAACATATGATAAAAAAAAAATTTAAGTACTGCTCTGATATATTGGTGTGAATAGCCCCTCAAGGCTTTAGTTGTCTTATTTTCAGAAAGCTCCAGTCTCTGCCTTCCAAGGAAACTGCAACTTATTCTCTCTGCTACCAGACATCAGGTAAGACTGCAGTTCTGTTGAGATTCACATAATCCAAGGATGTGTCTAAATCACTCCTGAGCCGGAAAACTTCTCATTCAATACAGAAATGCCTTCTCTGACCCCTGACAGACTCTGCTGGACCACCTCCAGATGACCATCTGTATATGATGAAGTATCTGAATCATAAGACAACTTGCACCTTGTCTGACATATATGAAAATATCCTGACTCATTTGTCTCAGAGGAAGCCACAAACTTTGGTCTGAGCAGGCAGCAACGAATAAATTATAGCCTCATCACTTTCTTCCTGGAGAATGGACTGTGAAATTTTTAACTTAAGGTCCTAGAATCCAAAATTTGCTAAAGGAATGAATGTCTCAACAAATACATATTGATTATATAACTGTATGTTAGGCATGGTGCCAGGTGATGGGAGCACAGTGGTAAGCAAGACTCGATAAGCTTTCATTCTAGTGGGGAGACAGAAAAGCCAACGGGGAGTTAAATACAGAGTGAAAAGTGCTCCTAGAGTTCAGTGGGGGGGAAATCTGACCCAGTTCTGGGGAATCAGGAGATGCTTCCCTGTGGAAGAGACACCCAAATTGACTGAGAGATGAGCAAGGACAAAGGTGAATGCAGTGGCATCACTGTCTTCATCATACTCATGATATCTGTGAATAAATGACCGTTGGCCTTCCTAGGAGGCGAAAATAACAGACATAGGATGAATTATGTGGAATGGTCTGCATTCTTCTCTTACAGCAACATTTTTCTATATATCTATAATAGTTTCTTTCTCTAATTAGGGGTTTGTATTGAACATCAATTCCAGGCAATGTCCATGAACTTAGAAGTATCACAAAATAAATAAAATGCATCTCCTTTAAAGACTTTGTAAAATGTGGTAAGGGCCAAAGTAGACATAGGCATGAGGCACAATGGGAACATAAAGAGTGTCAAGGTGGCACTTATGTCCTTTGTCACCTAGCCCTGGGACCTTTCTATCATCTTTCAGCTCCGGAGGGGTGAGACATGATGAACCTGGATTCATATCTTGGCCCCAACTTTTATTAGTTGTGTGACTTTGGTCAAGTACTTAGCCTCTTTAGGCCTCAACTTCAACACTGGTATAAAGAAGATAAAAATAATATCCACTTTAAGGCGATGTTGCTATTGATGTATGTATGAATGCAGTAATGATGTAGAACTCGTGGCCCAGTGCCTGGCACCATGTAAACACTCAGTAAATCACTATTATTATTTTAGGACCATGAGCTGGAGAGCACTTTATAATTGATGCAGTATTCTACAAAGAGTATTTTAGACTAAGCACTAATAATATTGATTGAGTAAAGGTTGAGGGGAAGTTGAAATTACATCTTCTGTTTTCTCGCTTCTGGCATCAATTTTGTTGAATGAAGGATTTTCAATTAGCAAATAAAATTTTATATTTATGACATTATATAAGATGTCCAAACACAAAAATCATATTGGCAACCACTGTGTAAAATTTTAAATAATTTAAGTCAGGTACTATTTTTGTTGTTGTGTTTAAGTCACTGATATAAATGCCTCAGTTATTGGTATCAAAACTGTAGTTTCATTTCAAAACACCAACATATACCACAATTTATTAGGCAATTGCTTAACTAATCAGGGACAACTTTTAGATTTTATATTAACGAGGGAAAGTAATACTTGTATTTAGTGACAGCATAAGAAACTGTGAAAAATCTGATCTTTTTCATATATGAAAAAAGGAACATTTAAAACTCTACATTTTAAAAATAAATTTTTAATTTTGGAATAATTTTAGATTTACAGAAAAGTTGCAAAGATAGTACAGAGGGCTCCTATGTATCCCTCACCCCATTTCAGTTTCCTGTAATGGTATCTTCTCATGTTACAGTGGTATATTTGTCAACTACTAACTCCACGCTTTACTCAGATTTCACCAATTTTCCCTTTAATATCCTTTTTCATTTATAGCATCCCGTCTAAAATACCACATTACATTTAGATATTTCTGCTTAGTTTACCCTGGTCTGTGACAGCTTCTCAATCTTTCTTTGTTTTTCGTGACTGGCAACTTTAAGGATCACTGGCCAGATATTCTGTAATGCCCTTCAATTTGGGTTTGTCTGATGTTTTTCTCATGACTCAACTGGGGTTATGGGTTTGCAGAGGGAATGCCACAGAGGTGGAGTGCATTTCTCATCTCATCATATCGAGGGATACGTGATATCAACATGCCTTACTGTAAGTACTATTTATCTCAATCACTGGGTTATGGTAGTGTTTGTCAGCTTTCTTCAATGTAAAGCTATCTATCCCTTTCCATACTCTAGAAGCAAGTCCCTAAGTCTAGCCCACACTCAGGAAGTAGGGCTGGGAGGAGATTAAGAAATGAAAATTTGTAATGAAGATTTGTCTTTTCTCCACCATTTATTTACTGTTTGTCTGTTTGTGTGTGTTCATTTATTCATTCATTCATTCATTCAATCTTTGTTTATATCCCTACGGACTCATGTGCGTTTATTTTATACTTTAGGTAATAATCCAATGCTACTTCATTGCTTTAATTGTTTCAGCTTTGGGCATTGGGAGCTCTTTCAATTGAGCTTCTATTTCCCTTTGACATGGATTGTGCTGTGGGGTGGAGCTGGGTGTGGGGAGAGAAAGAGGAAGCTGCAGGCTTGGGATCTGCAACCAGAGCTAGCATTTCTTATGGTTCTATGTTCCAGCATGGAATTCCAAAGACCCAAGAATTTTATATTTGAACCTAGACTACCAGGTCATTATAAAGGTATATTTGTCAAGGTGTAGGATAAAAATATTTTATTAGTTCACTAGATTGATTGATAACTTTTAAACCTCCAGATATATACAATGAAGGCCTCCATTTCTACTCTTGTCTTGGACCACACATGTTAGGTGGTCTCTAACATGTATTTGGAAGGGAAAGTGAGATACTGCTTTTCCAATGATTTTGGTTATATGTGGAAATTGATTTTCTTACTACTTCATTTCCATTGGCCAAAACATTTTGAAAAAGAATAAACAAAATAAAAATTTTGAAGCCATAACTTTTAGTTAGATTTTGTAATTTTCCAAGCCAGGCAATTCATTAGGAGGCTGTATATGAAAGAATTTAAAATTTAGATACCAAAGTAAAATCACCCATCACTGGTAAACAGCATTAAACTATGCATCTGGTTCTAAATTTTGTCTGTATCTACCCATTTTTAGCTGCAAGTGCACATCACAAAAGCCTTGATAGAGAGAAGGCTGGTTTTTCAAGAGGCATAGTCTTAAAAAATTACATGGGAGGGTGCTCTCTACTTTATGGGAGTGGGGCAAGTTTACATTTTACCAATTTACTCTGTTTTAATTGCTTTTCATAGATCGGTGCCTCTGGCATGTTTTAATCTGACTCAGTCTATTTCAAGGGGTGTGTATTCAAAGCCTATGTGTAGTGTGTGACAGTGTAGAGTGTGAGAAAAATCAATTACCATAATGCAATAAAAGTTTAATTATTTTACCAAACTATTGGATATGTGTGTAACATAATACAAGCATGTGTGAAACTAGAGATTATATTTTAAATCCAAACTTGAAAACTACAAATTGGAATGCAGACTTAATTCATTATTTTTTCTCTTACATTATTTATTATTTCTCTATTGGGAACTGGAAACTTGACATCTTTTCTTCTGCACCAAGAAATCAGTATCAGAATTTACATTTCACATTGTATATACAATATAAGATTCAGTTTTGTAAACCTTGTAACCTTTAAATGGTATGGAGAGCCGTTAAAAAAATTAAAAATAGAACTACCATATGATCCAGCAATTCTATTCCTGGATATTATCAGAAGAAAATGAAAATACTAATTCAAAAAAACATATGCACCCCTATGGTCATTGCACTATTATTTTCAGTAGCTAAGATATGGATACTACCTAAGTGCCCATCAATAGATGAATGGATAAAGAAGATGTGAGATATATATATATATATATATATATATATATATATACACACACACACAATGAAATATTATGTATATATGTATATGTATACATATAAATACACAGTGAAATATTACTCAGCCATAAAGAAGAATGAAATCTTGCCATTTGTGACAGCATGGATGGACCCAGAGGGTATTATGCTAAGTGCAGCAAGTCAGACAAAGACCAATACTGTATGATTCACTTATATATGGAATCTAAAAACAAAAGAAGCGAACAAACATGAGTAAACATAAATAGTCATAGATATACAGAACAAAAATGTGGTTGCCAGAGGGAAAGGGGGTGGGGGGAGGAGAGAAATAGATGAGGGAAATTAAGAGGTACAAACTTCCAGTTTCAAAATAAGTCAGTCTTGTTTCTAAGTCGGACCTAGGTCAACTCCAGTTGGTTTTGGGACCCAATTTGGAAAAAAAAAATGCTCAGAGTCTGAAAGCTCATGAAGCAAAGCTGCTGAACGAGGACCAGATTCCGAGGGGACGTCCTCACACCTCCAGAGGCAGCAGGCAGGCAACGGCTCCAGGGGGCACGGCAGTTTAAATATTTCATCCATTCTCTTCATGCTTGTATGGTTTCTGAGGAGAAGTTGAACGTCATTCTTCTTTTTATTCTTCTATAGCTGTGTGGCTGACAGAGTCTTGGTGCTTTGGGTAGGTGTCAGGCATGAGCCTCTGAGGTAGAAGAGCCGAGTTAAGGACATTGGTCCACCAGAGACCTCCTGGCTCCACATAATATCAAATGGCGAGAGCTGTCTCAGAGATCTCCATCTCAGCGCTAACACCCAGCTCCACTCAACGACCAGCAAGCTCCAGTGCTGGACACCCTATGCCAAACAATTAGCAAGACAGGAACACAGCCCCACCCATTAGCAGAGAGGCTGCCTAAAATCATAATAAGTTCACAGACACTCCAAAACACACCACCAGACGTGGACCTGCCCACCAGAAAGACAAGATCAAGCCTCAACCACCAAAACACAAGCACCAGTCCCCTCCACAAGGAAGCCGACACAACCCACTGAACGAACCTTACCCACCAGGGTCAGGCACCAAGAACAATGGGAACTATGAACCTGCAGCCTGTGAAAAGGAGACCCCAAACACAGTAAGTTAAGCAAAATGAGAAGACAGAGAAACACACAGCAGATGAAGGAGCAAGGTAAAAACTCACCAGATCAAACAAATGAAGAGGAACTAGGCAGTCGACCTGAAAAACAGTTCAGAGTAATGAGTGTAAACATGATCCAAAATCTTGGAAATAGAATGGAGAAAATACAAGACATGTTTAACGAGCGTTTAGAAGAACTAAAGGGCAAACAGTGATGAACAACACAATAAATGAAATTTAAAATTCTCTAGAAGGAATCAATAGCGAATAACTGAGGCAGAAGAACGGATAAGTGACCCGAAAGATAAAATAGTGGAAATAACTACCACAGAGCAGAATAAAGAGAATGAAAAGAGCTGAGGACAGTCTCAGAGAGCTCTGGGCCAACATTAAATGCACCAACATTCGAATTATAGGGGTCCCAGAAGAAGAAGAGAAAAAAAAAAGGAACTGAGAAAATATTTGAAGAGATTATAGTTGAAAACTTCCCTAATATGGAAAAGGAAATAGTTAATCAAGTCCAGGAAGCACAGAGTCCCATACAGGATAAATCCAAGGAGAAACATGCCAAGACACATATTAATCAAACTATCAAAAATTAAATACAAAGAAAACATATTAAAATCAGCAAGGGAAAAACAACAAATAACACACAAGGGAATCTCCACAAGGTTAACACCTGATCTTTCAGCAGAAACTCTGCAAGCCAGAAGGGAGTAGCAGGACATATTTAAAGTGATGAAAGGGAAAAACCTACAACCAAGATTACTCTACCCAGTAAGGATCTCATTCAGATTCAACAGAGAAATTAAAAATTTTACAGACAAGCAAAAGCTAAGAGAATTCAGCAACACCAAACCAGCTTTACAACAAATGCTAAAGGAACTTCTCTAGGCAGGAAACACAAGAGAAGGAAAAGACCTACAATAACAAACCCAAAGCAATTAAGAAAATGGTAATAGGAAAATACATATCTATAACTACCTTAAATGTAAATGGATTAAATGCTCCAACCAAAAGACATAGACTGGCTGAATGGATATAAAAACAAACCTGTATATATGTTGTCTACAAGAGACCCACTTCAGACCTAGGGACACATACAGAATGAAAGTGAGGGGATGGAAAAAGATATTGCATGCAAATGGAAATCAAAGGAAAGCTGGAGTAGCAATTCTCATATCAGACAAAATAGGCTTTAAAATAAAGACTATTAAAAGAGACAAAGAAGGGCGCCACATAATGATCAAGGAATCAATCCAAGAAGAAGTTATAACAATTGTAAATATTTATACCCCCAAGATAGGAGCACCTCAATATATAAGGCAATGGCTAACAGCCATAAAAGGTGAAATAGACAGTAACACAATCATAGTAGGGGACTTTAACATCCCACTTTCACCAATGGACAGATCATCCAAAATGAAAATAAATAAGGAAACACAAGCTTTAAATGATACATTAAACAAGATAGATTTAATTGATAGTTATAGGACATTCCATCCAAAAACAACTGCATACGTTTTCTTCTCAAGTGCTCATGGAACATTCTCCAGGACTGATCATATCTTGGGTCACAAATCAGGCCTTGGTAAATTTAAGAAAATTGAAATCGTATCAAGCACCTTTTCCAACCACAGCACTATGAGGCTAGACATCAATTACAGGGAAAAAAATTTGTTAAAAATACAAACACATGGAGGCCAAAAAATACACTACTAAATAACCAAGAGATCACTGAAGAAATCCAAGAGGAAATAAAAAAATACCTAGAAACAAATGACAATGAAAACACAATGACCCAAAATTTATGGGATGCAGCAAAAGCAGTTCTAAGATGGAAGTTTACAGCAATACAATCATACCTCAAGAAACAAGAAACATAAATAAACAACCTAACCTTACACCTAAAGCAATTAGAGGAAGAAGAACAAAAAAACCCAAAGTTAGCAGAAGGAAAGAAATCATAAAGATCAGATCAGAAATAAATGAAAAAGAAATGGAAACGATAGCAAAGAAAAATAAAACTAAAAGTTGCTTCTTTGAGAAGATAAAAAAAATGATAAACATTAGCCAGACTCATGAAGAAAAAAAGAGAGAAGACTCAAATCAATAGAATTAGAAATGAAAATGGAGAAGTAACAACTGACACTTCAGAAATACAAAGGATCATGAGAGGTTACTACAAGCAATTATATGCCAATAAAATGGACAACCTGGAAGAAATGGACAAATTCTTAGAAAACTACAACCTTCCAAGACTGGAGCAGAAAAAAATGAAGTATGAACAGACCAATCAGAAGCACTGAAAAAGAAACTGTGATTAAAGATCTTCCTAAAACAAAAGCCCAGGACCAGATGGTTTCACAGGTGAATTCTATCAAACATTTAGAGAAGAGCTAACAGCTATCCTTCTCAAATTCTTCCAAAATATAGCAGAGGGAGGAACACTCCCAAACTCATTCTATAGTGGTGATGAAGCCACCATCAACCTGATACCAAAACCAGACAAAGATGTCACAAAAAAGGAAAACGACAGGCCAATATCACTGATGAACATAGATACAAAAATCCTCCACAAAATACTAGCAAACAGAATCCAACAGCACATTAAAAGGATCATACAACATGATCAAGTGGGGTTTATCCCAGGAATGCAAGGATTCTTCAATATACACAAACCAATCAATATGATAAACGATATTAACAAAACTGAAGGAGAAAAACCATATGATCATCTCAATAGATGCAGAAAAAGCTTTCAACAAAATTCAACACCCATTTATGATTAAAAAAAACCTGCAGAAAGTAGGCATAGAGGGAACTTACCTCAACATAATAAGGCCATATATGACAAACCCATAGCCAACATCGTTCTCAATGATGAAAAACTGAAAGCATTTCCACTAAGATCAGGAACAAGACAAGGTTGCCCACTCTCACCACTCTTATTCAACATAGTTTTGGAAGTTTTAGCCACAGCAGTCAGAGAAGAAAAAGAAATAAAAGGAATCCAAACTGGAAAAGAAGTAGTAAAACTATCACTGTTTGCAGATGACATGATGCTATACATAGAGAATCCTAAAGATGCTACCAGAAAACTACAGAGCTAATCAATGAATTTGGTAAAGTAGCAGGATACAAAATTAACACACAGAAATCACTTGCATTCCTGTACACTATAGATGAATAATCTGAAAGAGAAATTAAGGAAACACTCCCATTTACCATTGCAACAAAAAGAATAAAATACCTAGGAATAAACCTACCTACAGAGACAAAAGACCTGTATGCAGAAAACTATAAGACACTGATGAAAGAAATTAAAGATGATACCAACAGATAGAGAGATATAAAATGTTCTTGGATTGGAAGAAACAACATTGTGAAAATGGCTATACTACCCAAAGCAATCTACAGATTCAACGCAATCCCTATCAAACTACAAATAGCATTTTTCACAGAACTAGAAAAAAAAATTCACAATTTGTATAGAAACACAAAAGACCCCAAATAACCAAAGCAATCCTGAGAAAGAAAAGCGGAGCTGGAGGAATCAGGCTCCTTAACTTCAGACTATACTACAAAGCTACAGTAATCAAGACATTATGGCACTGGCACAAAAAGAGAAATCTAGATCAATGGAACAGGATAGAAAGCTCAGAGATAAACCCACATGCATATAGTCACCTTATCTTTGATAAAGGAGGCAAGAATATACAATGAAGAAAAGAAAGACTCTTCAATAAGTGGTGCTGGAAAAACTGGACAGCTACACGTAAAAGAATGAAATTAGAACACTTGCTAACACCATGCACAAAAATAAACTCAAAATGGATTAAAGACCTAAATTTAAGGCCTGACACTATAAAACTCTTAGAGGAAAAGATAGGCAGAACACTCTATGACATAAATCACAGAAAGAACCTTTTTGACCCACCTCCTAGAGAAATGAAAATAAAAACAAAAATAAACAATTGGGACCTAATGAAACTTAAAAGCTTTTGCACAGCAAAGGAAACTATAAATAAGATGAAAAGACAACCCTCAGAATGGGAGAAAGTATTCATAAATGAAGCAACTGACAAAGGATTAATCTCCAAAATACACAAGCAGCTCATGCAGCTCAATATCAAAGAAACAAACAACCCAATCCAAAAATGGGCAGAAGACCTAAACAGGCATTTCTCCAAAGAAGATATACAGATCGCCAACAAACACATGAAAGGATGCTCAACATCATTAATCATTAGAGAAATGCAAATCAAAACTACAATGAAGTATCACCTCACAGTGGTCAGAATGGCCATCATCAAAAAATCTACAAACAATAAATGCTGGAGAGGGTGTGGAGAAAAGGGAACACTCTTGCACTGCTTGTGGGAATGTGAATTGGTTCAGCCACTATGGAGAACAGTATGGAGGTTCCTTTAAAAACTACAAATAGAGCTACCATATGACCCAGCAATCCCACTACTGGGCATATACCCTGAGAAAACCAAAATTCAAAAAGAGTCATGTACCAAAATGTTCATTGCAGCTCTATTTACAATAGCCCAGAGATGGAAACAACCTAAGTGCCCATCATCGGATGAATGGATAAAGAAGATGTGGCACATATATACAATGGAATATTACTCAGCCATAAAAAGAAACGAAATTGAGCTGTTTGTAATGAGGTGGATAGACCTAGAGTCTGTCATACAGAGTGAAGTAAGTCAGAAAGAGAAAGACAAATACTGTATGCTAACACATATATATGGAATTTAAGCAAAAAAATGTCATGAAGAACCTAGGGGTAAGACAGGAATAAAGACACAGACCTACTGGAGAACAGACTTGAGGATATGGGGAGGGGGAAGGGTGAGCTGTGACAGGGCAAGAGAGAGGCATGGACATATATACACTACCAAACGTAAGGTAGAGAGCTAGTGGGAAGCAGCCGCATGGCACAGGGATATCGGCTCGGTGCTTTGTGACCGCCTGGAGGGGTGGGATAGGGAGCGTGGGAGGGAGGGAGACGCAAGAGGGAAGAGATATGGGAACATATGTATATGTATAACTGATTCACTTTGTTATAAAGCAGAAACTAACACAACATTGTAAAGCAATTATACCCCAATAAAGATGTTAAAAAAAAAAAACTACAATGAAGTATCACCTCACAGTGGTCAGAATGGCCATTATCAAAAAATCTATAAACCATAAATGCTGGAGAGGGTGTGGAGAAAATGGAACCCTCTTGCACTGTTGGTGGGAATGTAAATTGATACAGCCACTATAGAGAACAGTATGAGGTTCCTTATAAAACTAAAAATAGAACTACCATATGACCCAGCAATCCCACTACTGGGCATATACCCTGAGAAAACCATAATTCAAAAAGAGTCATGTACCACAATGTTCATTTCAGCTCTATTTACAATAGCCAGGACTTGGAAGCAACCTAAGTGTCCATCGAGAGATGAATGGATAAAGAAGATGTGGCACACATATACAATGAAATATCACATATTTATATATTATTATAAGCACCTCTGATCATGGTAGAAAGTTTGCATAGTGGTTTTTATATTTAGATTTTATATCTAAAATATAAATATTTTATATTTAGAAGGACTAGTTCTTGGATGTTTGGAATTCTGGTGTTCCTACCTTGTCATATTTGTTGTTCAGTTATATTGCTTTACTCTTCAATTATTTCTATTTGTAACTCTTGAACCCAGCTGTCACATTAATTGGAAAAGACCAATCTAATCATGCTGGTTTATTTTCACATTTTTTTTCCAAATTTACTTTTCAGCTTCATAATTTGAGATAGATAGCTCAATCTATCCCTTTTATTTCTAGAAACTGATTTCAGTGAATGGGACCATAATTTTGGGTAATTACTAATAAATGTCTCTCTGAGAAAATAGTGTTTAAATGAATTGTATCTTTCACTAAAAAGACCAAGTATTTGATCTAATCTTTGGTGGGGAGTCAAGGTCGATGACATGAACGAGTTAATTTCTTTCAATTCTCCTTGGTACCCTGTCACAAGTAAGTCACCTAAAATTCATGTATAAGTGACCACCATACTCTGCCTCTTATTCATCAAGTAAAGCGCTAATCTGTCTGTGTTCCTAAATCCTGGGAATTTATCTGGCTTATGATTTTAATGACTGAATTTGAGATGGGTTCTTTTTCAGCAGAGTGATTTATCATGAATGGTGTTATGTTAGAATTTAGTTCTTTACATAACAAGTTCACCATTAACACTGGCCACTGTAGGAGCACATTTATATTTGTCTTACTAATTTTGACCAGACTATTTTCAACTGTTCAAGACTTGTGGTAGATGCAAAGATGGCCACAAACTCTTCCCCAACCTGCATCTGTGACCTTATAATGTGACTTGGTAGCTTCTCTCATAAAAGAGGGGGAAATCTGTTTCTTTCCCTCTTGAGTACAGTCTGGCCTTGTGTCTTGCTTTGGCCAATAAAGAGTGGCAGAAGCAATGATATGAAAATCATAAATGTCTCAAGATGTTTTGCATGCTTCTGCCTTCACTGCTTCATCATAAACCAGACAGCCCAAACCCAGCCATCAGCTGACAGCAGAAATGCATAAGTAAGTTCCGCCAATAACGGTCCAGCACCGCCCAGGCCAGAACAGCTGTTGAGATAAATCCAGGCTGAGTTACTGTACTGCCAAATCATAAGATAAATAAATGTATGTTGATTTAAGCCATTAAGTTTTAGGGTGGTTCTTTTTACACAGAATTACTATCTGATATGACTTATCTCAATACACTATAAGCATCACGACCAAAGTTTTTAGTTCCATCTTAATTCTTAATGATATTGAAATAAATATAGTTATTCCAGGTGGTAGTATTTATACTTTTATAAACTGCTGTAGAAAATGCCATGCATTGGTTAAAAATACCACACACTTAGCCTTTCAGCTCTTAAACCATATTTTCAACTTCCTGAACATCAGCCAATGCTTGATTCTCTTCAGGAAACATAATATTTTTGCCCTCAAGAGACATTCTTTTATAGATTTACCCTCTGTGAAAGTTTTTGTACTTGGAAAACTTTTTGTTACTTACTGAGCACATAACTGCATTTTATAGTGGTAGTATTTCATTTATGAACACTAAAAAGAGGTCCTCTTTAAAGTTCAATTCTTTATTTTTTTAGTTCATTAAGTTCTTCAATGTGCATCTTTCTCTAGCCTGTCATAATTCTTGCTATAATTTGTTTTATAATGTACCTTTATTTGCATTTAATTAAAAAAAAAGACACACTGGAAATTCCCTGGCGGTCTAGTGGTTAGGATTCGGCGCTTTCTCTGCCGTGGCCCGGGTTCAATCCCTGGTCAGGGAACTGAGATCCCACAAACCTCGGGTTGTGACCAAAAAAGAAAAAAAAAAAGACACACTTTATTTGCATATATATGTAGGAATACTTTTTACTTTTATAAAGAAATGATCTCTTCTTCTTGAAACCACAAGTTCTTCTTGAAACCACAAGTTCTTCTCATTCTGTCTTCTGTTTTCCTACTTTTGGTAGAGACATGGGTAAAAAAGTCACTCTTTTCTTAAATCTACTGTAAGTAAACAGTTGGACATTTGAGAGAATAAATGGAAACTGCCACTTGGCTTAGATTCAATGAAACAAAGGGAATAGCAGATACTCTGGTCAATTGGAGAGCATGTGCTCCATTTGAAAGCAGAAGCTGCTATTCAACTCTAGAATATTGTCACCAAATCTGAAAATCTGTTATCTGATTTTTCAAACTTCTTAAGAGAAGCTCCAAATACAGATTTTTATGTGAAACCTCCTGAGTTCTAAATTACAACTGATTTAAACTGTAACTTTAAACACTGTGTGAGTCAAGGATGTGCACCAGATGAACATGAGCAGAGTGGGATTTTTACGTTTCTCCTCCCAGTCAGTATGTAGTATTAAGCAAAGTGGCTTAAACACAGACTAGATGAATGAATGTATAAATGAATGATAGGATAGTATAAAATAGGGACACAAAATAGGGAAGGACAAAACCTTTTCAGGGTTTTGCTCCAGGATTTGGTAAAGTAATTCAGGGAGGAAAAGGAAAAGACAAAAGTAGCAGGAGGGCCGACTGAGGAGGCATTCTGAAGGAGACTTGATCTCAAGAAAGAAGAAAAATATCTCCCTCTCCCATAGCTTCCTCATGCTCTGCGTGATGAAACACTCTACCTCTTTGACAGAGATGCTTTTCTTTAATAGGATCTAAAATCTGAACTCCTTTTGAAGCAAGACCCCTTGCATCCTCTCCAGATTGTGGAAAGGGTTATGGTTGGAAAAAAAAAAAAAAAAAGGTGGGATACCCAAAGAGATGAAGAACACTGAACCATCAATTTTCCAAGAAAGGGTTCTGCTTGGGGGAGTAGGACAGGATCTAAGGACCCTTTCTTCTCTCCCTTCCGCATTCATCCAGTTACTTCTGAATATAATGGTCTCTCAAGCCCAAGAAGACATTTCTTAGGTTCAGATAGTTGGAGGATTTCCTAAGCTTATCTCCCGGTCCAGTTCTTGGCAACTGGGTGGAGTTCCTACCTTGAAGAACTCCAGAATTAAAAAAAAAAAAATCTCAGCATATGTGTGGTTGCCAGAGCTGGACTGAGGTTATTGTTGGTTTGTGGGAGTTAATGGTGGTATAAATTGAGAGCAAAGCAAGAAGAAATTGATCCTTCTATATCAGGGTAAGTCACACCAGCAAGGTATTTTTATAAGGATCACAAAGCACCTCTAATCATAAATCTTCCATTTCATAGTAGAAAGTAGAGTCAAGAAAACACTCTGATTAATCAAATAAATCTGTGATTGGAACATACAGAATCCAGAACTTCTGAGATGCAAGTTCTTTTAATGTCCTAGTTTTCCAGTCAAGAATGGAACTTGGTGAGTGTGGGTATGCATGGTTGTAAGGGGTGAGGTGTGGGGTGCTAAAGCAGGCTATACACAACTAATTTTAGTTATCTGTGGAGCCGGGACCAGCAGAACTTGGCACTCTCATGAAGATGTCCAGGGGTAAATACTGGAATATAAATAGTACCACTGACTTGCAAACTCTCGATGCCCCAAAGCTGCTATGAGAGTTGTGGTTATTGAGGTTCTCATGAAGTTAGGATGAAAAACTTATAAGAAGTGGCTGTTCAAAGAATCATATCCACATGGATATTCTCTGCAATTTAAGGAGAAAAATAAGGGTATAGACCCAATTAGTCATATTCTAAGATGCCCAAGTTACTATCTTTAGTAGACTCTTGTTATTTACTTATTTATTTGATCTCTTGAGTACAACACACCCTTCTTATCATCACTTTGATTTCCTTTTAGGTGGACTAACCCAATGTATGGTCTTGGTGGGAAATAGGGCAGCCTCTCCTTTTAAAAGCCCAGTGAACAAGATTATTCCACTCCCTATTCCTGGGTTGTCAAGAGATGGATGCGTGACCTAGGCTCAGTCAGTCAGTCCTCTGGCCCGAGACTTTGCAGCTTGAGCTGGTGGCATTGGGATGCGGGTTTGCTGCGGTGGACAGGTCCATGTGTGGATCACAACATTTCTGTAGCATGACATTTGCTGTGGTCCCTACTGCTTGGGCTTCCCACTCTCTCTTGTTCCTATTCATTTCCTAAGCCCAGTCCTCCCGTTTTCTGAGTCTCTGATATACTTTCAGTAAAGTATCCCCTTTTTGAAAAGAGAGCCAGAATTGATTTCTGTTGCTAGAACCAAGAACCCTGATTAAAATATTACCTGAAGACTGGAGAAGAGACATGAGCTTTCTGCAAAGTCTACTCCATTTATTAGAATACATAAGGGTATGTAGAATGCATGTAGGGTTCTAGGTATGTGCCTATGTTTGAAAAAAGGGGGTAACAGCAACATGGGTAAAATTCACTAGAAACCTCTTGATAAATTGTTTTTGGAATGTCTGTAAGAGACAATGTTTCCCATAATAATGATTATAACAATAATTCAAACATTAAAATTACCATTTATTACATGCCTTCTTTACAAAAGACATTTGTTTCTTAGAAGGTCTCAATCTTTTAATAGCCCTATGAGATAAGAGCATTTACTCCCATTTTATAGGTAAGATAGCTGAGGTTCAGAGAGGATAATAATTTCCCAAGGTTAGACAACTGGTAAAAAGTCAGTCAACATTCCCCTCCAGTCCAAATCTTGTTCTCTTTTTGTTCTACAAGGTCATCTCTCTTCCAAAAACAGAGGGCAGGGGGGGGCTTCCCTGGTGGCGCAGTGGTTGAGAGTCCGCCTGCCGATGCAGGGGACACAGGTTCGTGCCCCAGTCCGGGAAGATCCCACATGCCGTGGAGTGGCTGCGCCCGTGAGCCATGGCCGCTGAGCCTGCGCATCCGGAGCCTGTGCTCCGCAACGGGAGAGACCACAACAGTCAGAGGCCCGCTTACCGCAAACAAACAAACAAACAAACAAAACCGGGGGGGGAAGATTCTCGCCCAAAATATACCTTGTGAACCTCATATTGCTAAGTCTCTGCAGTTATCTTTTTTAACCACCGTGTCAACCAGACATTCTCAGACCCTCATTTTATTTTTAGATCTCACTGGTTTGTAACTTACTGACAGGAGCATGTCAGGATTGCTAGCTCCGGAGCACAGAGGCAAGTGCTGCTAGGTGGAGTATGGATGCTCTTATTCCAAACACACCATCCTCTTTTTTGTTGACCTAGATAGTCCTTTGTGCTTTGTATTTTTGTTAGGGTTCTCCAGAGGAACAGAACCAGTAGAATATATGTAGATATATCAAAAGACATTTATTATGAGGAATGGACTCACATGATTAAGAAGTCTCATGATCTACTGTCTGCAAGCTGGAGGCCCAGGAAAGCCAGTGGTGTAGTTCCAGTCCAAACCTGAAGGCCTGAGAGCCAGTGGAGCCAGTGGTGTAGCCAGTCTGAGTCTGAAGGCCCAAGAACCATGGGTGCTGATGTCCGAAGGCAGGAGCAGATCAATGTCCCAACTCAAGCCCTTTCTCCACCTTCTTGTTCTAATCTGGCAGTCAACAGATTGGATGAAGCTCACCTGCATTGATGAGGCTGGGTCTTTTATACTCAGTCTACTGATTCAAATGCTAACCTCTTCCAGAAACACCTTCACAGATACATCCACAATTAATACTCTACCAGTGATCTGGGCAACCCTGAGCCCAGTCCTGTCGACAAATAAAATTAACCATCGCTTATCTCAACTTTACCGGAGGTAGTTGTCAGGTTTTCCTTTCTTCTTCTTCTTTTTTTTTTTCTCCTTCCTTTTGTCTATGACCTTTTTATTATTTCTGCAGTGATCAGGGGCTGTTTGAGTCATCATTTCTCCTTTTTAGAATTTAGTTTCCTCCCTTTTGTTTCAGAAATATATGTCTTGTCTAATTTGCCTAAAGTTTCTGGAAGCATTTCAAAGATTTAAATTTTTCATGCAATCCAGAGCAAAGAGGCTGAAGGTAGTGTATGGTAGGAAGTAAATGTGGGGATAAGGAAGATAGGAGAGACAGTCTGTGGTATTTGGGGGACCATGGACTTTGAACATTTTGGAATAAAAGGGACAGGTCTCTGCTTTCAGGGACAGTGCAACAAACTTTCTGTAAAGGCAGGTTTATATCGGTCTCAATTATTTTGTATTTCTTGGTATGAAAGCCTCATTTCATAACTATTTGAAATCTCTAGGACTAGGGATTAAATGGATATGAAATTAAGGCTGATAGTATATAAAAAACGATTCTGGAAAGAATATTTACGCTCAGATTGCCTAAGAAAGTCATTTCTTTTTCTTTTAAATTTATGTGAAGTTGAAAGTTAATCTAGAAGCAGTTTTAAGAATTAATTTGGGTTTTGGTGGGGGGGGAATGGGAAGTAGAAGATGCAGAGTGAGGAGAGAAACCCTTTAGCTAGGAACTTAATGGTTTTGAGGTAGTTTTTCATATAATTAAGCTACACTAATGTAATATGATGTAGTCTGACTACATTGCTGTAGTAGGAGCAGATGAATATAAAAACATATTACCACTGATACAGGAAGTCATTGCAAGAGTTTGTTTTTCACTAGTTTTTTTATTCCAATTAGAATTACTTTGCTACATTATTATGTTTAATTTATTGATCTATTCTAGCCTCATGAAGCTAGAATATATATAAAAATATATATGACGATCAAGACTTAAATGTATGTCGAAAGATGAAAGCTGAAGAAATGGCGTAAACTAGTAAAACAAAGCCAGGAGTGGAATTAGAACATGACACGCATACCACAAGGTCTTGTCTGATGCTAAAAGTGCTTGAAAGCTCATGTCTTGGTTTCTTGTGACCAAAGCAATGAGAGCAAGATCATGAGTTGACGCTGTTCAGGAATGTTGTTAAGAGAAATCAGATCTTGCTCTGGCACGAGGATTCACTGGACAGCAGAATCACAGTTTCTGACAGGGACACCAATTTTGCAGTGTGAGTGGCTGAGTCTACATCTCCTCCACTGCTTGCCAAGTTGAGAGCCCTCTCTCACAATTAAACTTAGGGATTCTCTCTTAGGGCCCTGCGACTTGCTAACACAGGCCCAAGTCTTCTGCTTACTGTGTGCAGGTGCTGACTGCAAAGCTGGCCCTCGGGGGATTTGTGGGCAGCTCCTACTCACAAGGGTCCCCTTGCCTTTGTGTCCTGTCTGTGACCTGGGTCTCTGGGATGAGGGCCCCTGGGCTGCTCTGGCTCTACCTCAGGGTGGTATAGAGATAGTCCGGGTGAGGGCATGAAGAAAACTGGAAAGATGGCTCCAACAGCAACGCCTGGTCCCTGAAGGAAGCGCAGGGTCTGGGTCACAAGCAGGTCATGGGGACTGGATGTTCTCATAACCTTCTCTAGCAACCTCATGGCGTACTTCTTAGCCCTGAGTTTCCCTGCTCAGTCCCTGGCAAATAATTCTTTTCCTTCCTGGGAGAGAAGTACACAGTTATCCTGGTGGGCACCTGAAGACCCCAGTGATCTGAGTCAAGGTCAAGACATGCCTGCAGGACCTGTTCTGACTCACTGCAGGTGCCTCTCAGGCTCCTTTCATGCTGAGTTGAGGCTTCTGGAGGCTGCCTTTTCCCCACCTTAGGACAGACAACAGAGGAATTCTGAGGGGAACAAGCTCATGAGAGAAAGGAAGTTACTGTTTTTGCTGAGGGCCCACTGTGTCTAATGCATTGAACTACGTGCTTCGTTGAGGGGGAATAAGTCCCGGGAAGAGACAAGCCAGGAATGTGGACCCACTTGCCTTCCAGACATGTTCCTAGGTGCTCTGCTGGGGAGGAAATTAGAAAATCATGAGCAGTGAAAAACAGCAAGCCTCTTACAGCCCAGTCCTTAAACCATCCCCCAGCGTTTCAGCCTCTCTCCCAAGACAGGAAAGAGACACAATAGCAGCAGGCTCTTTAAGATTCAGCCATCAGGAGAGACCCACATTGTCTTCTCATGTGCAGGGCGATGACTGCTATCAGTGCCAAGGGACAGACATTGCTGCTCTGGAAAGCTCTGCTGTGCCTAGCAGCCCACTTACCCCCTCAGCTCCAGTGAAGACAAAAGCATTGCCCCCAAGGCTCACCTGCACCCTCCTGTCCCTGCTGGGTGCTCCAGACCTGGGAATAAACCATGCACGGACACACTGGATTCACTGAAAGAGGGGACAAGATTAGACAGGTGGTGGTGGTCAAGGACTCACACAGGCACTTTTCCTGACCACATGCTTCATACTTACCTTGACAACCCCAAATGAGTCTCAGCAGGACCTGGGATGTCAAGGACATCCCTACAAGCCTCACTTCATTGGCCCTTTCCCTACACCTTTCCTCACCTGGAGCCCTGACCTAACAGCAGTATTCACCATTGCTATACAAGGGCTCCTGGTCCCTGGCTGGGGCAGGTGAGCTAGAGTAGAGGCATCCTGGGAGACCTGGGCTGAAAGTTTCTGAAAGCAAAGAAAAATGTGTTGGTGCTTGGGACAGTGACTTAGGAGGAGAAGAAAGGCTGGCCAGGGGGCTAAAGTGTAGACAGAGTTTCAGAGGATTTAGTACCCAGAAAGGCATGGAGTGTTGCAAGGTAGGGCTAGAAGCAGGGAGGGGTGCAGAATATGGCACGTTCAAATTTCTATTTTTGAGCCATTTTCCAAGTTCTCCATTTTGAGTGTTAAATAAGTTAGAAGGAGAGTTCCAGCATCCTTTGCACACAGTACATGCACACCTAGATGTTGAATAAATGAACCAACACATAAATGTGGGCTAGACACAAAGGCCTCACCTGTGGGGGTCGGCACCAGAACCTGCTCCTGTGAGGCAGAGAAGAACTAGTGTTTGCCAAGGGGAAGCTCTCTCTAGGATGGATTTGGCATAAAAGGAGTCCACTTATTTCACATATCAGTAGATGATGGTCTGGAAGGCCTCTTGCTGGGAAGTTTACAGTCAGAATAAGCATCCCACATTCTACGTGACCCCCTGCTCCTGGCATTGAATTAGTGCTTAATATGTGTTAGTGGAATGAATGAAAAATGTGAAATGCCTGTCTTCCCAGGGGCAGACAGCAGGTGCTTTACACCTGGAAAATTTAGAGATTTGGCTACTGGCTGTGTAACCTAAGTGAATCACTTAGCTTCTGTAGACCTTGGTGTGCTCTTTATGAGTATAGTGTAGTGCATTAAACATGAGCTCTGGGGCCGCACTTCTTCAGCCACCCTGTAGTTGGGTCACTTTAGGGTTAGTCATCATTCCTGTACCTCTTGTTTCCGTATTTGTGAAATGGGAAAAACAGTAATAATAATAATACCTCTCAAATGAAGATTAAATTAGTCAATGCATGCTAAAGTGATGGTAACAGCATTTGACACACGGTGAAGATATTTGCTGCTATTATTTTTATTAATATTATTTTGTTAGTTTTACGAATTAGCCTAAACCTGGCTGTGCTTTTGAGTTACTCAGGGAATTAAATAAATACCTTTTTTTTTTTTTTTTTTTTGTGGTACGCGGGCCTCTCACTGTTGTGGCCTCTCCCGTTGTGGAGCACAGGCTCCGGACGCGCAGGCTCAGCGGCCATGGCTCACGGGCCCAGCCGCTCCGCGGCATGTGGGATCTTCCCGGACCGGGGCACGAACCTGTGTCCCCTGCATTGGCAGGCGGACTCTCAACCACTGCACCACCAGGGAAGCCCTAAATAACATTTCTTGATCCTCATTTCCAAAAATTCAGATTCAGTAAGTCTGGGCTGGGATCAGATATTTGTTTATTCTATGGCTGATTCTGTTGTGCAGCCAGATTTATTGACTCCAGGGCTATGCTGCTTAACCCTATGGGATGCTGTCTCTGTAGGCTACAATGTGAATGGCATCCCCTGGAGTTGTACTGCGTGGTGACTCTGACCTGGTTTCTTCCAGTCTTAAGAGGCTGAGATGCTGTTCTGTGTCCCACATAGGCACAGTTCAGGGTAATCCTATAGCATATATTGAGGACATACTTGATTTTGAAATTAAAGGACCCACAATTTTGAATTCTTGAGGATTTTAATTATTTGGCCATCACTGATTTGCTTTGCACAAGTAATATACAGTCTTGCCTGGAAGGTTTAAAAAGTGAATATTTAAATGAAATAAACATGAACTTTAACAGGTACCCTTAGCCGGCAGGGTAGTCTTCATCCTGCTGGAGTCTATATTCTTCCTTCCTCTGTCCTGAAAATAAGGCACTTTAAAACACTCTAAATACCCTTCAAGGCCATGGAGATCTGCAACCACTTGCTTGGTGTGTGCCAGGCTCCCTTCTGTCCCTCTGGTTAGTATTTTCATGGGGACATTTCGGTCTGAAGGTCTTCTGCAGTCTCTTGGCACAGGGCATTTTAATAGGCTCCTTTTGTGACTGGGGATATTAAGTGAGTGCCGGGGTCCTTTTCCTTCCCTGTGTTAGTTAGGATTTTCTCTACTTTTGACATTGTCTTTATGTGAGCTTGCTTGATATCTGGAGGGCTTCTAAGGATGGAAGTGCTGTCCTTGGCACCAATATGCTGGGCGTCCCTAATCCATCTAGTAAGTACATTATGGCATAATATTACAAGAGCCTTTTTTAAAAAAGGTAAAAGTAGTGGAAAGACTCCCCAGAGAAAAACATCAAAAGTCTCTCCTGGGGGCTTCCCTGGTGGCGCAGTGGTTGAGGGTCCGCCTGCTGATGCAGGGGACACAGGTTCGTGCCCCGGTCCGGGAAGATCCCACATGCCGCAGAGTGGCTGGGCCCGTGAGCCATGGCCGCTGAGCCCGTGCGTCCGGAGCCTGTGCTCCGCAACGGGAGAGGCCACAACAGTGGAGGCCCGCGTATCGAAAAAAAAAAAAAAGCCTCTCTTGGGATTAACAGCTCTTCTTAGGGCATAAAAATTGAAAAAGGTGATGGAAGGGGGCTGAATTGGGAGAGAAAATGTGATTATTCTATTGTGGGTAAAGGACCTAGCCTATATTAATTTTGGAACAAGTGACTTCTTGGAGTCAAGGTAGTGATATCTGATTGTCTATTGTCAAGATTTTAGCTGGCTTTGTGTATCCAATAAAGTCTTCTTCGGGGGGGGCACCCCTCACCTATTAGATGACAATTGTGCTTGGTTCATGAGATTTGGGTGAGGTTGCCTCCTCCTTCCTTACTCCTGTGAAGGGTGGGACATGTGCCATTCATGCTCCAGGCTGGTTCGTCCCAAGTTCTCCTTGAGACTTCTGCAGGAGCCATCTGGATCCTGAGCATTAAACAAGAGGCAGGCTTGGAGCAGCCAGCACCCTCCTGCTACCAAGAGGGCAGCCTAGGACCTGTGTCTGTGTGAGTACAAGCTGAGGTAAGCAAGCTGTGGCTGACTTCCATCTATTTATGTTTTCCACGGGCTTGATTCTCTCTTTGACATTCTTCTCTAATTGTCAATGTTTTTGTCACAAGCTTTCTCAAGTCCTTCATGGAATGAATTAGAGGTATAACTAAATGAGTAAATGAAGTAAGACATTTTATATAAAATGATTCTGTACTTCATGTTATCCTCAGAATGCCTCTATGAGGGCAAGGAGAGGATGCATTAATATCCCCATTTTCAGAGAAAGAAAATGGTCAGAGAGATAAAACCATTGTCTTGGTAGGTTTTTAATATATCCCACCCAGCAAGTGGCAGAACTGTGGCTACAACTCATCTCTTTACTTCCAATCCAAGGCTCTTTCTATTATATTATACATTATCATATATAAGTATGCATAATACAGTATATTATAATATATTATAATTAATATGCCAGTTATACTGTACTTAATACACCCATTGTATTATATTCTATAGTACTTAGAATACTCAGATTATTTCTTTTCAAATCTAGTTCCCTGTTGTATTTCTTTTGTCTATGCATCTTCATGGAGATTGTTTCTAACCCATAGCTATTTTGTCCCAGTCCTATTGAATAAACAAATGTAAATGGGCAATCAGTCTCACTTGAACTCACATATGTAAAGCACTTTCTTGGAGGGTTGAATTACTTTAACTGACAGCCTCACCCACTGGGTGGTAGCTTCCAGACTACGTGTATGCCACCTGCTGCACCCAAGCAGTATTTTTGGTGATAATCAGTGATAGAGCAACAAAGAGTAAAAGCAGAAGTTACAAACCTGACTTCCTCTGGAACCTTAGGTAAAAAACAGAGCAGCAGTTCTCAGGAAACCAAGCAGTGACTCCCCCCACCTCCCCGCCATCACTGCAGCCAGAAGGTGGCTCTTGTCCTCTGCAGGCTCTGAGGAGAGAGGCCTCGGACTCAAGCTGGACATCTGCTGACACTGCGGGGGAGGGGGTGTGAGGTCAGGGATGGGGCAGGGGTCCCAGTGAGTTTTGCCTTAGTTTGAAATGGATAAGTGGATGTTCAGTTATTTGTCCAATGACCTGGAGTGTAATCCACTCCTCTCAGGCTAGTGTGAGACTGGCTGCTAACTTTCACAATTTCTAGTAGTCTCTATTTCCAGTATGAGTCACTGAGGAACCCCAATTTTTTTTCTTTTGGCTGTGGCACATGGCTTGTGGGATCTCAGTTGCCTGACCAGGGACTGAACCTGGGCCATGGCAGTGAAAGTGCGGAGGCCTAACCACTGGACCACCAGGGAATTCCTGAGGAACCCCAATCTTAACCAAATGCCCTTTCTCATCGACCGGCATGCTTACAGTCTTTCCTCTGGGAGGGAAACGTGTAACCCAAGCTCAAGCAACACACAAATGACATTGAATAGCAGTGCCTCACTGCGCTGGGACCCCAGGCCATTGACAGCCTCACATAGTAGTTTCCAGCATGTTCTGTGGTCAGAGAGAGAATGAAGGATGCTCCTGCTCCAAATGGGGCCAAGCTGGTCCCCAGGCTGACATCCTCATGATAAAACCAGTACAGGATCGGGGAGAGCCTCTCCGGGCCTCACAGAGAAGCTCCATCACGTTCCCCACCACAGCCTGGGCCCCGGGAGCCCTGAGGGTGAGGACAGGGCAACACACAGGGCCTGAGGGGGACCGCGGGCTGTCAGAGAGGGTCTCTTCCTCTTGACAGTTCACCATCTACCCCTGCCTCTGTTCCCACATTCCAGATTTAATCCTTAGCTCAGGGCTGTCCAACAGAACGTCCTGCAAAAGTGGAAATGCTCTATAGCCCTGCTGCTCAGTATGGCAGCCACGACACGCATATGGCTGTTGTGCACTTGAAATGTGACTAGTGTGAATAAAAGAGAAAATTTTTTATTTTAATTAATTTAAATGTAAACAGCCAAATGTGACGAGCGGCCACTGTATTGAACAGCACAGCTGTAGAGGCATTTACCCCAGAGCTGTGAGGATGAATTCAAGGAAGCCTTTCTCCAGCTGGCTGACAGCAGCAGTGTTCTTTCATCTCTTTCATCTTTACTATCTTATTTTTTCTACCGAATTTGTAGTTCTCCTAAAGCAGATATTTATTTTGGAAGGTCTGCCTCTATCAGAAAAGAATTAGCTCTTCACAGCTCTTGTCCCTATGATTACCTTAAGATGTTCTCGTGACGCAAAGGTTCCCTGAGCCCACTTTGAGTACCTCTGACTGAACTGTGGGTGGATGGAACTCACTTCTCATAGTGATATTTACTGCCTCACTCTGGATGAAACCATAGCTGTTGTCAGCTGTAGAGTAGTATCCCCCAGCCTGGCCCTCCGTGATAACAAGGATTTCCAGCTCTGCTCCCTGGAAATGCCAAGTTTTGGTCCCCAGACTCTCCTTCACGTCCCCTCTGTGTCAGGAAAAGGTGATGTCCCCTGCGCCTTCAGACACAGAGCAGACAAGGACCAGTGTCTTCCTTTCAATCACCTGCCCTCTGCGGGCAGAGTTTCCACGGAGACACAAGACACAGGGCTCCCTGTGTGAACAGGAGACAGCAGGTGAGGCTTGACTCTTGGGAACATCAGGGCTGAAGTGGTTGGTATCACCCTAAAAGTGACAGCAGATGGAGTTGGAAATTTTGAGTAAGATCAGAAAACAGAGATCTTTGTAGAGTACGAATTGGGGATGCTGGGTGTCAATCCTGAGTATATTTCTGTGGGAGGCAAGATTCTCACTTCTCAGCCTTCGGTCACATGAGGTTCCTTATCTCATAATGTACTCACTTCAGGAGCTTATTTCCCCTAGGGGGCCAGGATGGGCAATGCCAGGGAAAAATCTTTGGGCTTGTGCTTGGTGACAATAGGCAGAAGTCTTGTGTTGAGAGCTAGGAAGAATAATGGAAAATATTAGCCCTCCTTTAAAGGGACATCACTCAAGATGATAAACTGCTTCTATCCCTTCTTTTCAGACCTACCTCAAGACCCTCTTCTTCAATACTATCTTCTCTAATTGCTCCGATATAAAATGGGTCTCTCTGTTCTCTCAAATCCTATTGTGTTGGATTAGGTACTAGGCCACTCTCTAGCTGACTGTCAGCTCCCTGCAAAGCCTCTATAGCATAATAATAGGCACCCAGTATATATCTGATTATATTACAATAAGAAAGGTAAAGTTAAGAGGACTGTGGTGGACATACTGAAGTTTTATGATTTTTTTTTTTTTTTTTTAGTCGTACGCGGGCCTCTCACTATCGTGGTCTCTCCCATTGCGGAGCACAGGCTCCGGACGCGCAGGCTCAGCGGCCATGGCTCACGGGCCCAGCCGCTCCGCGACATGTGGGATCTTCCCGGACTGGGACACAAACCCATGTCCCCTGCATCGGCAGGCAGACTCTCAACCACTGTGCCACCAGGGAAGCCCATGAAGTTTTATGATTCTTGAAGCCTCTCGGTAACCATTCCAGTCCTAAAGCATTTTTAGAAATGAGAGGAGCTCAGGATAGCCTCAGGATCTCTCTGGAACAGATCCCCGTCCCCATCTTATGGGAAAAGAAGGAACTAAGGTCTGAATAACGCCCTGCCCTACCTCCCTTTTTCCAGCCCCAGTGGCCCTTTTCACCAAAACTCACTATGCACATAAATTTGGAATCTCTGGCTCAGTTTCCAGACACAGGAAGTCACTTCCGTACCTTGTACCAGGAAGACCCTGAGTCTTCTCTCCACCTGGCAGCTGTCTGGAGCTTTGGGGAGTTGCCCCAGCATGACCCCAGGTCCTAGACATCTCTGAAGAGGTGAAATTGAAGTTGGGCATCTGACTCTGTGGAGAGAGCGGAGTCTCACAGGTTAGGGTTACTAGACTCTCCTTGGTGGGCCAGACGGTGTTAGCTGTCAGCACAGGAGGTGGAAACAGCTCTAAAGAGAAGAACAAACATAATCCCAGGGCAGCGAGGCTCAGAGCACCTGGAGAGACTCATCTATGTTCTCAGCACTATCAAATAGGTCTTACAAAACCAAGCCAACAGAATCACCACCCAACTCCCTGGCACAACTGAAGTATCATAATTTCTACCCATGGCTTTCTAGGGAAGCTTGATGAGCACACCCTCCACCTCCCCGCTCCTTGACGAGCCTGGTTTGCACCCAACCCTGCTATACCTGGAGTGTAGTCGTTACCTTGAATTTTGACCCTTACAAGGTTTGAAGTTCTTTGCCACAGAGATACATAACCTTTCTCAGAAAGCAGTGCAATTATATAAGCCATCGTATCTGGAGACCGCTTTTGGTATGCTGAAGCTTGAGTTCCTTGTAAAAGCAGCAAGTTTTTTCTTTTTTTTTTTTAACATCTTTATTGGTATAATTGCTTTACAATGGTGTGTTAGTTTCTGCTTTATAACAAACTGAATGAGCTATACATATATGTATACCCCCATATCTCCTCCCTCTTGAGCCTCCCTCCCACCCTCCCTATCCCACCCCTCTAGGTGGTCACAAAGCACCGAGCTGATCTCCCTGTGCTATGCGGCTGCTTCCCACTAGCTATCTATTTTACATTTGGTAGTGTATATATGTCCTTACCACTCTCTCACTTCGTCCCAGCTTACCCTTCCCCCTCCCCGCGTCCTCAAGTCCATTCTCTACGTCAAGCAGCAAGTTTTTTCCCATCCTTGTAGTAACTAATTTCATTCAATTCCCCTCCCTCCCTTCCCCAGCAGCTCAGAATCACTCTATCTCCTTCAAAGATAGAGTGTGGGACCTGGAGAATCAGCCAGTCTGCAATAGACAGTAGACACTCAATTCACTCCTTGATTTTCCATCCTCTGGGTGCCTGTTGATATCTTGCACTCACTTTCCCCACAAAACCTATCCATTCATAGTTTCTTCGATGACAGTTTCGCTTTTTCCTCATGAATTTTACCCCTCATTCAGGAGCAGGTGATTTCTGAAGCCTGACCCTCCTCTCCCTCACCTGAAGAGACCACAGGGTCACTGGGACTCAAGTTCAGGGTACAGCACTGGTGCTTTCCAGGATGTGTCTCTTAAATAGCATTTGAAATGAAATTTGTAGTCCATATTCTTTCATAGGCTCATCATGCTCTCTCTGTTCCTGGGTAGAGGGATGCTTTGCATGTCATTGTTACCACTGTGCCTTGGAAGATGGTGGTCCTTGGAGGATGGAAGAGAGCACAGCTTTTGGTTGGGCAGCAGATGGAACGAACCTGTCATGAATCAAGTTTCCACTAGGCGCGAGGCACCTAGCTATACTCTTTACATGAGGTAACTGAATCCTCACGAATACCCATGGGGTCATTATCATCATGTCTAATTTGTAAACATGTAAGTCAGTGGGGGATCAGGCCATTTTGCCCATGGTCACAGAGCTAGAGTGTAGCAAAGATAGGATTTGAACCTCAGTCGCTGAATTTTAAGGCCATAGTCTTTCTACTAAACCATGCTCTCTGCTTGAGAAAGAAAGAGAAATAGAAAGAAGAGACCCTAAGTTTGGATTGGTTGCGAAAACCCTCAACCCTTGCTTGGCTGGTGCCAAGGAAGTAAGGAGTCCACATTGCTCTGGGGTAGTTATGGGACGTCCTCGTATGATTCTTTTTTTTTTTTTAATTTTATTTATTTATTTATTTATTTATGGCTGTGTTGGGTCTTCGTTTCTGTGTGAAGGTTTTCTCTAGTTGCGGCGAGTGGGGTCCACTCTTCATTGCGGTGCGTGGGCCTCTCACTATCGTGGCCTCTCCTGTTGCGGAGCACAGGCTCCAGACGCGCAGGCTCAGTAATTGTGGCTCACGGGGCTAGTTGCTCCCCGGCATGTGGGATCTTCCTAGACCAGGGCTCGAACCCGTGTCCCCTGCATTGGCAGGCAGATTCTCAACCACTGTGCCACCAGGGAAGCCCCTTCGTATGATTCTTTATGAGTATCAGGGCAGAAATGAATCAGACAAATGAGTAAACAGTTCCTCCTCCCACACCCCGAAACAGCTCTGACTCTTGCTCAGACCAGGAAATAACAAGTTGAAACAGGGTCAATATGAAATATTGAGTTTGTAGGTAAAAAGGATGGAAATGACAGGAGTTTGTTCTGAGCCTGGGTCAAAGATTTGGGTGAGAGAGTTCCTGTGAATATTTCTGGCAGAGCTGCCTCCCTGTTCCTAAAATGGATTTCCAGCTGGGGTGCTCCCAGGACACTTCATGCACCTGCAACCAGGTGAAGACACTGTCTCCTTACCTGTCTTTCCTTTGTCAGGTGCGTCCTCCTCCTTTTGCAGAAGAGGTCAGAAAGTCAACTCTTGAGCAGAGCAGAGCGGGAAGGTGCCAGGAACAGAGAGGTAGATAGGACTAGAATGACTGGGCCTAGGGGAAAGGGGGACCCTTCCCTGCAGCTGTGGGGAGAAGGATTGGTACAAGTTTCCCCAGGCTCCTGTGCCGGGCACTATAACTCCAAGGCGATGAAGAAGAAACAAAGAGGAACTTACAGGACTCTCCTCAGCTAGGAACTGCAAGAGAGAGAGACATGAGAGATTAGCCCAGTACAGGGATCCCGTCCTCAGCTGCACACTCCCACTTTATCTGCCTTTCTTTGCCTTCTCTATGTTGCCCTGTCCCTACCCAAGCAGCTGATGGACACTTCTTCAGTTCATCCTCAGGGCCTATTGGCTACTCAGCAGTTCTCTTTTTTGGTCCCAGACGTTAGTGTGGAATAGCCCAGAGGCAAGAAGAACAGTGGAGAAAGACGTCTAGCTCTTCCCTTTTCTCGGCACTGGTCTCCCTTACCTGCTCTCTGTTTTGACTTTGGTGTCCAGAGAAGGGTTTAGCAGAAGTCTGATCTCGCCAAGTTCTCATCTGGGGGATTGTCCCTTTATAAGGGCACTCAGTGGAAGCAACTTCTTTGTTCACGCACTCATTTATTCAACAAGCGTTTGGTAAATACTTACTGTGCCAGGAGCGGGTCTAAATATTACAGTTACCAAGAA
This sequence comes from Monodon monoceros, assembly GCF_005190385.1. Classification (NCBI taxonomy): domain Eukaryota; kingdom Metazoa; phylum Chordata; class Mammalia; order Artiodactyla; family Monodontidae; genus Monodon; species Monodon monoceros. The sequence goes on along the minus strand of NW_021703774.1, from coordinate 68,059,157 downwards.
TAAGACACTGCCCCTACCCTCAAGAAAATTACAGTCTAATGGAGGAGATGCTAAGTTGATAAGAAATTACAATACAGTGTAATAGGGCTATTACAGTGGGAAGAGAGAGAATTGTTAAGAACACAGAAGTGGGTATCAAACTTCTTTTTACCGAATAACAAAAGACCATTTATGTAGTTTTGCAATGTAACAGGGATACATCAAAGTAAAAATGCTAAGCCTACTGTCAGAATTGAAGTTTGAAACCCTTATTTTTCAAATATTTTAAATATTATTTATATTAAAAAAACATAACTTCCCATGTATATTTTCAATTCCACAGCTCATCAGATTTCACTATTTCCTTCCAAACATTTTTCTTGTATGTGTATTATCTTAACCTAATTTTAGTGCTTGTTAAGACACAGTTTAGAATTCTGCTTTCACTTCTTTGATATTATCATATTATAATAAATACAGTGAACATCATGGTGCATATTCTCTTCTCCATGCTCACCCCTTTATTTTAGATTCCCAGAACTGGGATTCCTAGGTCAACATACATGCCATTTTTTAACTGGCTTTCCAGATATGCTTTACCACTTCCGCTGCCAGGAGCAATGTGACTGCATCTGCTTCACTCAATCTTCCTGCACTGGGAAACCAGCATGTGGCCCTCTGGGATTATTGTTGCTGTTGCAAATTTATTGACTGTAAACTGTACCGCCATGTTTTAATCTGTGTTTCTTGAATGGATTTACTCATTCATACAAGAAATATTAACTGAGTGCAGCTACGTGCCAGGCACTCTGCTAGGTTTTAGGGATAAACGATGGTTTTTGTGAAGCGGGTGATCCAGTAAGCAACTGCTGCAGGAAGTGTCTTTTTGTAGATCATCATGATCTTTATCCATTTACCCAAAACATTTTCAAGTTTTTTTGCCAATTTATATGAATTCTTTGCATCATATCTCAGCTCTTTGCCTTATTAGCTGTAAATATTTTCCAAAGGTAATACTCATTTTTATTATAGTTGTATTATTATCATATTACAGACATATCAAATGTTTATTTTAGAAAATCTTCTCTGAATTTTCTACTACTTCAATATTTAGGAAGACATAATCTGTATAAAAATCCAATACAGTCTTAATGCATTTTCCATGTTTTTGAGAATTAAAAAAAATACACTTATTTCTTAATTATCTGGTTTATTTTAAAATTTACAGTGGAATCTGTAAATATCTATTGTGTGATGATGTCTATTTACCATAAATTAAGCTAATATGTAATTGAATGTATTTCTAGATTTCTATTATTTTCCATTGATCTATATTTATATCTTGTACCCATAATATCATCTTTTTATATTTTTCTAGAATCTATTTTTTAAATATATGAATTAGATTTCCAATGTTACTCTTTTTTTAAAAAAAAATCTATTCTTTGATACTCTCACCAATAGATTTTTCCAGATAAGGTTTTGAACATTTTATTGAGTTCCAAGGAAAATTCTTCAGGTAGTTTGATTGAAATTATATAGAATCTATAAATCAACTTGGGGAGAACTGACATCCTTATAACACTTCTACCTTAGTGTTCCTATCCAGACTAATGACACGTCTTCATTCATTGAAGTTTTCTTTGTACAGTTTTATAGATTTCCTTTTATAAGTCAAAAAACATTTTTATCACTCCTATTTTTTCACTTTTGTGGCTATTTTAGATGGAATTTCTTCGCTATAATCTCAAACTAATATTTGATAATATTCAAGGAGGTCACTGTTCTGGTTGTTTATCTTGAATCTTCCTAATTAATTCATATTCATGTACTTCAAACTATACCACATAGATGATATAATCAAGAATAGAGGCTGCATAGTTCATAACACAATAGCAAACAAGCAAATGCCAAATAAGTGTGGTGGGAATGAATAAAGAATGAATAATATATTTTAAATCTTGCCTTCCAATGTGTATGCCTCTTACTTTTGCTACTAATGTTAGCGTACTGGCAAAATTTAAAAACTATGACAAATGATAATGATAGCAAGCCTCTTGGTTCTAGCTCCAATTTGAATGGCAATTTTAGTCTTGTTCTGTTATGTATAATATTGGCTGTCAATCTAGAACAGGTTTTCTTTGTTATGTTAGGTAGGTAGTCTTCTGTTCTGTGATACTTATTTTAGGAATAGGTATTGATTTTTTTATACCTATTCTAATACCTTTGGCACCTGTTGTCACCATAATTTTTCTCCTATTTAGCATTTTGATGTGGTTAATTATATACTAACTGTTGATTTATCTATTCTTCAATTCTGACACAAATTCTACTCAGTAGTAGTTAGTGTAAGATGAAAATACTTAACACAAGCAAATTGCTAGAGAGCACTCAAAAAATATTAACATTTCTATTGTCATCATTTTTATTTTGACACACTGCTAAATTCTTATTTAAGATGATAGGGGCCCACATTCCAAGGAAAGCTTTCCCAGTCCATTTTACCCCTAGAGAATGCCTGAGGGCAGAGCCCAAGGGAATTATGGGCATCTGAGACTAGTGCTCTGGGGAGGCTGAACAATCCATCCCATCCAGGTCCTGCTCTGTGGTGCCCGCTCACCTAGAACCAGCAGCAAATCCACAGCAGCATGGAGTCTTGTTCCAGGAGACTCAGAAGCAGTTCCTCTTGGAAATTGATGGTTGCACTTGGATCTGAGGACAGAGGCTGTCCACAGTGGCACCAATAAGCGTGGCCCAGAGATTTTGAAAAGGGGAAGCCGAGGACACTGCTATTTGCTAATTGCCATTTCCTCTGTTGTGGGTCCTAAGGAAGTGAAATTGTTCTCTTGTTTATATATCTGCTTAAATATAGGTCAACAACGTAGCTAAAATAGTCAAGGAGTCATCCAGGAACTGTAAGACTTGGTATCCCATTATAACAGTTCAAGTCTCCCTAGTTTCTGTGTCTGGGGGATTTCATTCATTCCTTTAACAATTATCTATTGTTTATTTACTGTGTCTTATGGGCTGAGTTATATAGGTGACCTATATCTCCCTGGCCATGTTGTGTTGAACCAAGCTAATGATCCCTGCCCTCATGTAGTTTCTAGTCTAATGAGGGGAGAAAGCCTTGATAGAGAATGACATATCATCTATTTTCCTGTTAGGATCAAAAAACTTACTTGATGTCTTTCAACAGAATGCTTCTCATCTATCACTTGTTTATACTTCATGTGGTTCCTTATACGTAGTTTCTACTCTGCTCACACCCTGCAAACACACTCATGTGCTCTAGGGCCTATTGGCTCTCACCTTGAGCAGAAATCTCAACTTCTCCATTAAATGTTACTATGTGAAAACTCTTAAACTAGCACCTGACACATACAAGAAATAAACGAATGAAAGGGGAATATCTGTCTGTCCCATACTCGTTGTGCACCAAATTGTTTCAGTTCACCTCCAGAGTATATGTGTTACCGAATTAGGTCTGGCGGCTCTCCACTCAAAACTCAAACTCAAGAAAGACAAATGTTGGTAAAAAAGAAAGTTGCTTTTAATCAGAATGCCGGCAATCTGGGGAGATGGTAGACTCAGCTTCCCCAAAAAATTACCTCCGAAGACTCTGCTAGACCATGAACGTTTTAAAGGAAAAAAAGGAAATAATCTCAGTTAATCTTTGAGATAGGGGGTCAGGGTCATGGCTATCCCCCATGGCATGCAGGCCCATTTACTTCTTGTGATCTTCCTCTAGATGTTATCTTGTTTACACAGTTTGGTCATAAAGTTTGTTCATGATATTACTGAAGACAAAGCTAAGGAAGAGATATGGTCATCTATTAATTACTTATTCTTCGTTTCTACTTCTTTGATCTAGGAAAGAACCAAAGAAGTATTGTGTGATCAAAAGATTTGAAAGGTCTGCTAGAGCCAGAGATGAGTAGAGCAAGGGGGTGCTTGGTTTAAAAGTTAGTAACAGGGCTTCCCTGGTGGCGCAGTGGTTGAGAGTTCGCCTGCCGATGCAGGGGACACGGGTTCGTGCCCCGGTCCGGGAAGATCCCACATGCCGCGGAGTGGCTGGGCCCGTGAGCCATGGCCGCTGAGCCTGCGCGTCCGGAGCCTGTGCTCCGCAACGGGAGAGGCCACAACAGTGAGAGGCCCGTGTACCGCAAAAAAAAAAAAAAAAAAAAAGTAACAATACAGCTTTGCTAAAGTGACAAGAAAAGGGGTTTCCTGCTGAGGGCAGTTTACTGCAAAGAGCTGCTTACATATGCACTCCAACTCTTCCACCCAGTGGGTCTTAGTGATCACATAGATCTTACAAGTCCTGGGATGTGTCCTATTGCAGTTCCACAGTAAGTGGTGCTCAGTACACCGAAGCCCGTGAGTGACAATGTTATCACTCATGTGGTAGGAGGGCTTCCTTGGAAAGAGTACCTCGGGGATGGGTCCTCTGTTTTAGCCACCACTGCTGGACACTTTCAAGATGTCCCTCCCAGTAGTAGAGCCTATAATTGATTGACCCTGGGACTTCTTGGGACACAGACAGATCCTGAAAACAGTGTGAGGGGTGCCACTCAGGAGCTCCATCTGTTCAGGAGCAGATGACTACCTCTTTCCTGGACCCAAAGCCTCTGTTTCTTTTCCTTCCCCTTATTCTCATACCAGGTCTACAACTGCCTTTGCCTTTTGAACTCAAAGTATCCATTTCCTTCTTGAAAGTAAAAATTGAATTGTCTGTTAGGAAGTTCTTAGCCCACACAAACCCAGGAAGACCTGTTTATTCTTTCTGGGATTATGGAGGGTTTGGTACTTAGGAACCCAAAGGCCTGTTATCCTCCTGGGGGTGGAGGTCACTGTACCCACCCCCTGTCCTTCCCCACACCCCTGTCCTGATGCACATTCACACAAACATACACAGCAGGTATGGACCAAGGATACTTCTTGTCACTTTCTTGCTAAAAACTGTAAAAAAATAATTGTCTAGGACTTCACTGGAATATAACTACATATAAAATGACTTAGACACACAACAGCTGTTTGTACTGTTGACCTGAAAGAAATAGACCGCCAGGTATTTCTCCAGCAAAGGTGGGATTATTTGGGATCAGCAGAGAATTACAATTCAGGGTCTGCAACCACGGTTAGCCATATGCAAGTCCCCACACAGCGAGGGAAGGAGAATGCTTTTCTAGAGGGAAAAGGAAGCTGAGAGGGCTGCAGTAAAAAGAGTCCATGACTTCATTAACTGCTGAGTCCTTGCTAAAAGAGGTCTTTCTTCTTCCCGGTCGGCTCTGCTGCCATCACAGGGTGTGAGAGCTCCCCCTGCTGGTCTTCTGACTCTATTTAATGGCAGTTCCTGTTCATTAACTTTTTACAGTAGAGATCTAAGCTGGCTTCTTGAATTTGATAGCTGCTTTTTATAATAGATATGAATACAGTTATGGCTACCTCAAATGTCATCTCTATCCTTTTCTGACTCTGCTGATTGCTGTGTGCAGTGGTGAGGATGGGAAGAAGGAAAAAGGTTTTAAAAGTCTGAAAAGGCATTCTCTATGCAGTCTTGCTGAGATAATAAACAGAATCATCCTCTGAGCTAATACTTACTAAGGACTTACTAAATGCCATACATTGTGCCAGGTATCTCATGTTCTTCTCCCGAAACCTCTGTAACTTAGATGATATTATTACCCCCATTTCAGGACATCGCCAAAGCCAGTTATTGCACCTAACACCCCCTTATCACTAAAGAAGAGGCAAAATCCTTGGTAGATTTTCTTTTTCATTTTGGAGGCAACGTATTCCTCATTTAAGTGTACTGCTGTGACCCAATCACTGAGGAGACCAGACGACTGTCAGTTTTGAGTGAGGTCCAGGGCAAAAGACGAGTCTGCAGCAAGCCCACGTTGCCATGGAAGCTGCTCAACCATGGGAGGGGTACAGTCCTGCAAATCTGATGTTGCCTGAGATGACTGTGGCAAGTATGGATGTTGCATGGGGCATCCGAGGAGCCAGGAGAGGAGAATTACAGCATAGCGTCCTAAGATTTTAGACAAAAACTATGTACTCTCTTCTAGAGATAACTCCTGAGATAACTCTTCTTTTGAGAAGTAGCATCTGATTTCTTACTGAGTCTTACAGGAAATTGAATGCTTAACCGTGGGACATCAAGTGACCACAAAATCATGAGATAGATTTTAGATAATCATATTGTATATGCACAGCAGCAATCCATCCTCAAGAGTAAAAACAAACAAACAAAAAACCAAAACAAAACTAGGCTCAAACAGGCATAAATAAGTTGTGTGATGTGTGAGCAGGTAGCTCAGGCTGCTATGGCACCAACTTTTGCCTCATTTCCTCCTCTCTCTCAGCCCACATGTAGAGTTCCTTATAACCGGTTAACTAAAGAAGAAAAACTAGGGCTTGTTTCATGACGATTTTGCACAAAATACTTAAATTAATTGGAAGTGAACTGCTACAACATTACAACTCCAACTAGGATTGTTCCTGAAAAAAAGTGATGAAGGGAATCTTTACAAGGGACAGAACTTCAAGCATTATAAATGGTCCTCTTCTCAGTCTGACTTGAAACCAAATGAATTCTGATTAATTCATCTTTAGAGTTGGGGCTCAAGGACCTCCCCTCCTTGGGGTAGGAAGTCCAGCATTTAGCTAGGGAGATAGAACCAGCCCTGGGGATGAGACACTGTTACAGTTTCCAGAGTACAAGTCTGGGTAAGAAACAAGCTGAGAGTTCTCAGCACCAGCAAACAGGGCACACAGCAGGACACCCACTGTCCTTGAGGTTGTGAAGAAACTTACATACTAGCTGAGAAGGCAAATATACCAATAAACGATTATGTAAATGAGATAGTTTCAGATAGTGGGGCTTTCTATGAAAGAAACAAAATAGAAATCAAAATATGTGGTTAGATAAAATGAAGCAAGCAACAACAATAGCAACAGTAACAACAGCTACTATTTGAGTGTTTAGTAAATTTCAGACATAGCTCCAAGCCCTTGGCACAAGTTAACTCATTTCATCCTCACAAAATATTGTTATTCTCATTTTAATATGAGAAAACTGAGGCATAAGGAAGTTGAGTATTTGTCCAAGAACACATGGGGGCTGGTGGACGAGTCTGCCTGGTTTCAGGGGCAGGTTAGTGCTGAGGTTCCCACAGCACCCGACTTTCCGATTCCAATTTGTTTCTGACCTTTCCGGTCAGTATTCTAAAAGCAGTTGTTTTTTAATAATAATTTCCCACTTCTATTTAAGGTCACATAAATTGGTCCACATTCCCTGATACCAGAAGAGTCCTATCGATATTTTATGAGTAAAGAGCTATTTCCACTTTCAGTAGATTGAAACCTGTGTGGAGAGCAAGGTTCTCCTCTTTACCGTATTGGTGTTAGGGGCCTTTCTTTCCATTAGGTACTGAGGGACCAAAAAAAAAAAAGTTTGTATGAAGAACTAGTTGAGGCACCTTGTTAATGGGAAGCTAAATCTAAATGGCTGGGTTGACTATTGAAAACAGATGATAATCACAAGGATACTACTTTATTCTGGACATGGATCATGGATTTTTCTACCAGATTCCCTTTGTTTTCAGGATCCATCTCACCGAAGTCTGTCATTTGCCAAATCCCAAAGAGATTGATGGCACAGACATTGTTCCATCAATAGCCACTTGTAAAACCTGCCCTTCTCTTTGAAGAGGTCTTATCCCTCCCTCATTAGCATTCCTCAGCAGATAGGGTTACCTTTTAGGGCAGACCCTGCTCACACAGAATGACAGGCAGGAGACTGGGGTGCAGATGGGTGTAACCACAGAAGTCTCTTGGCCTCAAGTGACGGGAGCCTCACTCTTGTAGCCGTTAGAGAGAAGGGGCTTAGCTAGATATATATGAGTTTTCTGGTTGCTGATAAAGGGAGTGGACCTTGCCTGGAGACCATAAAGCAGGAACGGAAGTCACAGATTTTTTTTTTTTTCCTTCTCCCTGGAACTGCCAAAGAAAAGAAACCAGACACTTGCACAGAATTGCTCATTTTCCAATCTTTTCAATCTGCAAATTTCTGAGAACTTCCTCAGCAACCTACTAACCACTACTTCTTCCTTTTGTGCTTACTTCCCTCTATTCCTTTTTTACCCCTCACACCATATGTAAAGCAGCCCAGTCCTAGCTGAAAGGCTGAAGAAATTAGCAGTTGTTGAAGCAGAATCACATTAATTATCCATCGATAGAGAAGAGGGGAGAGATTTATTTTAAGAGTGGCTTGTGTAGATAGATCCATTCAACTTCCTTCAAACCAAGGAAGGGAGAGAGAAGAATTTACAGTTGTCAGAGAGAGTAATGTGTAAATATGATTTCATCTACTAGAAGGACAGTACTGGGAGGAAACTGAAATGTCAAAGGGACCTGTGAGAGGCTATTTCATTGTAAGTTATAATCCTTGATATAAATGTCTCTTTATTCACCAACAAGGCACTGTTTTTGGCTTGCATCTTAAGAGTATGTCCCCTGTAAGTGCGTAGCACAGACAAAAGTGGATGCTCCAATATATATTCCACCATACTTGCTTTTGGAAAAATGAAGCTGTTCTCTAGGCTGAATGACCCAAGGATTATGGTTCTTTTAAGCAGTAACCCTAGTCCATGATTCTGAAATCATCCTTTGCTGTTAGGTTGTTTGCAGTTAGGGGGCCGTATTCTTAATTCTTTCTGTCTGACACCTAATTTTCAGAGATTTTTGAGCATCAAGATACCCTGCTTTGGAGAATGCAATTCAAGAAGTGGCATGTCTTCCACATTACACATGGGTATTTCCTCTCTTCAGACCAAGTTTTGGTTTCATGTTTTGAGAAATTTAGAGAAGTGTCAGCAGATGTCCTGTCTCTTCACCCATGGCTGGAAGAGGGCATTTTCATAAATGAATATATCTTTATATTCTATTAGATAACTTTGGCATATTAAAATACCATGAACAAAAGTATAAGGCAAAGGACACACCATGAATATCTACATCACACATAATAAGTAAAGGATTAGTATCATTAGTTCATAAAGTAATCACACAGTTCACTAGGAAAAGACGGTTCCAACTGCTAAAAAAAATATAAAAATATTATCACAAACTGACTATTGGTTTAAAAAAAAGAACACTACCCCATACACATAAAATGATATTCAACTTCGCTAATAACCAAATAAAATGTAAACCATCAAATATAGCTTCTGTTATCATATTTGTAAAAAAAAAATAAATACACCACCCAGTGTTGGAACACATACACGTTTCTGGAACAATAAAATATAAAGTTGTACTCGATTAAGAGCTTTAACATTCTTTATACTCCATTTCCCAATAAGAATTTATTGTGAGAAAATAATCAGAGATACAGACAAAAGTTACACCCCAAAGTTTTTACAAAAGTAGAAAAAAAATGAAATATACTAAAATGGGAGAATCTATATCATGCAATTATAGCTATTAAATTCATGTTTTAGAAGAATACTTAACAGCATGAAAAATGTCCAAATATATTGAGTACTGAAGGAAAATCATATCAGAGGGCAAATTGGATCTTCAGGAAAAGTTAAGAACATTGAAATATCTGGAGAAAGGTAAAAGATTATAATTTTCTACTTAAGTTATTTAAAATACGTGTGACTACTTAAAACATAAATTACAACAATGACTTATGTGATTTTTTTACATGTATGTAAATGTAGTACCTATGACAAATATCACATAAAGAATTCAAGGAGCAGGGATATAAAGATACCTATATGGTTTCATTTCTCCATTTTCTATGGAGAAGTAGAATACTAATTTCAAGCAGATCAGGAAAGATTAAGAATGTATATTGTAATCTCTAGATCAGTCTTTAAAAATAATATAAAGACATATAGCTAAAAAGATAATAAAATTGCCATATTTAACACACTAAAATAGGATACTAAAAATATTCAAATAATTAGAAAGAGGGAGAGGGAAAAACAAAGGAACAGAAAAACAGTAGAGAAAAATAGGAAGCAAAAACTAAAGTTAATAAGTCCAACCATATCAATAATTATCTGAAATGTTATTGGTCTAAACACTAATGAAATGAAAGAAATTATCTGAATACTTAAAAAAGTGAGACCCAACTATGCACTGCTTACAAGAAACACACTTGGAATATAAAGACACTGATTGAAAGTAAATGGATAGACACATATACATTATTCAAACAATAGCATAAGAGAACTGGAGTGGTTACACTAATATTGGATAAAATAGATTTCAAGACAGATTATTATTAGAGATAAAATGGAATTTCATGATGAAAGAGACAACTTCAGGAATCCATAATTATTAATGTGTATACATCTAGTACCAGAGCCTCAAATACATGACACAAAAATTGATGATAAAAAGGGAAAAATACATAATTCCACAGTTGTAGTAGGAAATTTTTAACATTCTTCTCTCAGCTCTTGAAAGAACGTTAGACAAAAACTCAATAAAGACACAGAAAATTTGAACAACACTCTCAACTTCCTCGACTTAATTGATATTTATAGAATAGGACACTCCAAAATTGCAGAATATATATTATTTTCAAGTGTACATGGTATATTCATCGAGACAGATTATATACTGGGTCATAAAACTAGTCCCAATAGGTCTGAAATGACTGAAATAATAGAATGTTCTCCAATAATAATGTAATTAAATTAGAGATCAGTATTGAAATCACGTACATACCCCTGTGACCTTGTCGTTTGAAGTAAAGGCTGACTCAAGAGTTAATGATTGGGAAATGTGAATATGTAGAAACAAGGAATAGCTGTTGGGCTGGGGAACTGGTAACGATTTAGACTATAAATCCACCACATCAAATTAAAAATGTTTGCTTTTGAAAGGTACAGTTAAGAAAATGTAAAGGCAAGTCATGTATTAGGAGAAAATATTTGCTAAGCATTTCTGACAAAGGTATACATATCCCAAATACATAAAGAACTCCAGTAACTCAGTAATAAGAAGACAAAGAACTCAAATTATAAAGAGGCAAAAGAAAGTTTACTCAGCAAATAGTGCTGGAACAACTGGATATTCACAAGAAAAAAATGAACATTTTTCCTCACACAATACACACACAAAAATTTTCACTCTAAATGGCTCTTAGGTTTATATGTAAGAGTTAAACTATAAAATTTCTAGAAAACGAAATAGGAAAGAATCTTTTGACTTTGGGGTATACTTTCTTATATAAAAAACACAAAGCTTACCCATAAAATGAAAAAGTAGATAAATTGGATTTTATCAAAAATAAAAGAATATCTTCTCTTCAAAAGACACCATTAAGAAAATGAAGGGCAAGTTACAGACATGGAGAAAACATTTGCAACACATAAATCAGACCAGGACATATAAACAAACAAACAAAAAAACCTCTTGCAACTCAATCATAAAGAAGACTCACCAGTAGGGCTTCCCTGGTGGTGCAGTTGTTGAGAGTCTGCCTGCCGATGCAGGGGACGCGGGTTCGTGCCCTGGTCCGGGAAGATCCCACATGCTGTGGAGCAGCTGGGCCCGTGAGCCATGGCCACTGAGCCTGTGCATCCGGAGCCTGTGCTCTGCAACGGGAGAGGCCTCAACAGTGAGAGGCCCACATACTGCAAAAAAAAAAAAAAAGACTATCCAATAAAGAAGAGGTAAAATGTGTGAATAGACACTTCACAAAAGAAGACCTACAAAGTGCTAATAGGGAATTGAGAAGATAATCAACATCATTGATTATCAGTGAAATCAAAACCACAATGAGATAACACTATACCACACTACAAACTCTTTAGAGTGACCAAAATTAAAAACTGAAAATGCCAAGTGTTGGCAAGGATGTGGAGCAACTGTAACTATCAAACACTGTTTGTGGGAATGTAAAATGGTACAGCCATTTTGGAAAAGAGTATTGCAGCCTCTTAAAATGTGAAGCATCAATCTACTATGTGACCCAGCAATTATACTCCAGAGTGTTTACAAGGGAGCGATGAAAACATATGTCCACACAAAGAATTGTACATGAATTTTCATAGCAGCTTTATTTTTAATAATGACAAATGAAACAATCCGAATGTCCATTAACAGGTAAATGGATAACAAAAGTGGTATATACATATAATGGTATATTTACTCAGCAATAAAATATATATATATACTATGGATTCATGAAGCAATGTGAATGAATCTCAAAATCTTTCTGCTTGGTGAAAGAAGCCAGGCACAGAAGAGTATATACTCTATGGTTCTATTTATATAAAATCTTACAGCATACACTGTAATCTACGATGACAGAAAGCATATCAATGACTGCATAAGATAAAGGTGGAGGGAAAGAAGTATTACGTACAGGATAAGGAAACTTTGGGGGGTGATGGAGATATTTGGCATCTTGATTGTGGTAGTGTCTTCATGGGTGCATATATTTGTCAAAATTCATCAAATTGTATACTTTAAATCTATGCAGTTTACTCTGCATAAATTATTCAATTATTTGTAAAAAAAATAAAATAAATGTAAAGAAAGTAATTATAGTAATGTCTTGAATCTTAATGCCTCAACTGTTACCTTCCTGACTAGTTGGGAAAATAATTGCCTCATGAATCTTCTCTCAAATATTCCTTCGACTCTCCCTGACTGCTTACAGGTACTACTATTTGCCCTTAGTTTGAAGATCTGCATAAGGGGTTTGGGGAGGGAGGTCCTCCATACACTCGGAACTATTCTGTAGGCTGTACAGCCCCTCTGGTGTCCCCATTTCTTGCTGGCATTTCCTGATTCTGTCCGTCTTATAGGTTGCTGTCCTTGGTGCTGCTTGCACCTCTTGCATGCACTCCTGGAGAGTGGCTCTCACTGTCCGTGGGAAGCTACCTCAATCCTGTCTTTCTCCCTTAAGGATTTTTTTCTCTCTGAAGTCAAGAGAGAAAACCTGCCTTTTGTCACAACTCTTTTAGATGGGTTTCCCACAGCTGGATCTAGTGTCATGTTCCCCTTCTCCTGTATACCTTATTCGTTCTGGAGCTCAAGGTGGGGAGGAATTTGGAGCAAAATTTAAGGACAGACACAGACTACACCTGGATTCCTTTCTCCCTCTAAAGGCCAGGCATACATTATGGATTGCATGTTGTACCTACTAATATGGAAACTAGAATGGTAAGTCCCTCTTTTATAATAAAAATATGTATTTCCTCTTTAAGAAGGCAATCATTTTTTCCCTTGGCAAATGATCTTGTTAGTTGAATTCATTAGTCAAGGCTAAAAGCCTCAAATCAGATTGCATTTTGATATATGTTTTACTTCCTGATGTCTAAGCTTCTGACACCCAAGGGGAAAAACATAAAATTTGAAATACACAATACTTTTATGCTTGAGTTGTTTTCAAGGTTTGCAAAGCATCATTTCATTATTTACTTAACGTTATCAACAACGGCTGGTGTAAAATCAATGATGTCCATAAATTGTATCAGTTGAGGTGCATCAGTCCTCAGTGAACTTCTACCTTCTTTCCTTAAGGTCTATTGTTTTCAAAGCTAAAAAATTTCAGTGTAACACTAGGTGATAGAGGCTAACAATTTTAATTATTCCTTTTCTGCCTCAGCAGAACTTATGAATAAAACTGCTTCTGACATTTTTGCTGGCATACTTAAAAAAATGTTTTTTCTTCATTGGTAGACACCCAATATCTGTCAGTCAATTGAGGAATTGATAAGGAGTCACTGAGCAATGGAAGGGGATGTCTTCCTTTGAGCCTACTAATTGCCTTGCATCTCTACACCCACTGCCAGCTCAGGTCATGAGGGCTCCTGAGTGACACTAAGCTTTACCATCTGAGTCATGTAAATCATTGGCTCTACTGACCTTCCAAGATTGATGTTGATGCTTCTGTAGCCATCAAATAGTGGATGTTGAATAATTAAACAGTAAAACTGAGCTGCAACTTGTAGGAGGAATGTTTGATCTTATGAGAGATGAAGTATCTTGAAGACTACAAATTCTGTGTGGGCTGCAGTGTGTATGTGTGTGTGTGTCATATACCTGCATCTATCTTTATCTATCTATCTATCTATCTATCATCATCATCGTTGTCATCAATCATTTGTCATCTATGTATCTATGTATAAATTTGTGTTAGTCTGCTCCGGCTGCCATAACAAAATACCACAGACTAGGTGGCTTAAACATCAGATATCTATTTTCTCACAGTTCTAGAAGTCCAAGATCAAGGTGCTGGCAGAGTTGGTTTCTGGCGAGACCTCTCTTCTTGCCACCTTCAGGCTTTGCAGATATCTTTCTTGCTGTGTCTTCACATGGCTTTTCCTCTGTGTGCATGAAGAAAGATAGAGAGGGCTCTGGTGTCTCCTCTTCTTCTTAGAAAGACACCAGTCCAATTCAATTAGGGGCCACCCTTATGACCTCATTTAACCATAATTATCTCCTTAAAGGTCCTATCTCCAAGTATAGTCACATTGAATTTTGAGAGAATACAATTCAGTCCACATTATACTATCTAATCAGACAATTTGGAAGCTCTCTCCCATTAAATAGAATGTGTTATTTAAAAAAATCTTAATACTGATGTATAGTTCATGAAGAAATAGTATATATGTGGCTAGAACAAAGCTTTTTGGTTGTTTCCAATTTGGTAACTGGAACAAAGCATGTACAACAGAACATCAGCCATGCCACTATCAACCCCACAAAAATGGAAACAAGATGTTTAGAACAAACTGTTTATGTAGAGATAGTACATAAAAAGATTTTGATCCCACTTAGATCAGCTGGTCACGATTGCATCCTCGTGATCCTGGCTAGACCATTTCTCCTTTCTCATCAACAGGCCTGGGAGCTGAAGGCCCAACTGCCCTGCCTTCACATGTGTCTCTACTGTGAAAAGAATGCAGAATTTACTCAAATGCTGCTCACTATGTTCCTAGATAATACACAGACTCAGGCACAGAGGAAGTTGGCAGAACTTTCACCCAGCCTGATGTCCCCTATAGCCCAGCCTCTTGGGATGCTGAGCCCTGGGGGGAAAGAGGTAGCATGGCTGGAGATAACAGAGATAATGACACAGGCTGCTTCTCAGGGTCTCTGTGAGCCACTATGGGTACAGAGCTAGTGGTCTATGGCTGACAATGCACATGGGACATTCTCATAGTTTTCTGCAGCATCTTCAAGGTCCCTGTCTTGATTGATGGCCAGCCCTGCAGAATCATCTAGATGTGCCTTCTTCAACTCTGAATAGATGACTGCAGGCTCCTAGTGGAAAACAAAACAAAACAAAACACAAATAGTAAGTACCTAAATGTAGGTGAGGAAGAGCAGAGGGGAAAGAAAGCCAGGAAATATGACCCACCTTATCCTCCCAGTGTTTCTTTGGTGAATTTGCTATTGGATGGGAAGAGGAAAGAAAAGTATTAAACTGTGGGTAATACATTGTAACTTACAACCTACTCACAGTGCATTCCAAGCCAATCTTTCCTCTGCTGACTCATTTCCTGTCTCCTCTGCTGAATTCTTCCAAAGCCCTCACAGAGCAAGAATCTCACCCTCACACAAACAATAAAGCCTTTCCTCTGCCCATAAAATGCCCAGAATGACTTTCTTGAAAATATCTTCCTTTTTCCACGGCTCATCACAACCCCAGCAGAGCAACTCTGTTATTCCCACCTCCCTACTACTATTTAGGGTCTCTATGGCTACATTGATCATCTGGGAGAAGGAAGTAAATATGATTCACTTCACTTTGCACAGAGAAATTGGAGGAGGCAGCTCCAATAGGGACTTGGCATTCTAAGGCCAAACAGAAAATGCCCAGTAAGCCAAAGATATGCAGTGCTAACATTGAGAAAATTCAGTGTGTGTGTATTTCTCCTAACCTTCCAAGGGATTCTTTGGATCTCTTTCATTTAGTTATTCAGCCAATAAGCATTCAGTGAACAATGACCTTCTATTAAGCATTGGTAAGCCATAAAGTGGGGAAAATGACATAAACTCAGTCCATACTATTAAGAATCTTATCATTTTTAAGGAAAGAAATAGAGAAATAGACATGGAAACAAATGCAAGAAGTATTATGAGCACCAAGATAAAAATACGTATTAAACTATGCTGTTGCCACAAAGGGTAATCAGTTCCTCTCAGGTTAGGAGATAGGGAGGGCCGGTGGGAATTACTGAGTTTCACGATGGTAACTGAATTATTTCTTGAAATGTGAGCAAGGGTCACAGACAAACTAGAGGCAAGAACATTACAAGACAAATACGAAGCATGAGCACCAAAGCACAAAACAACCCAGTTTGATCAAAGAAATGTTAAGAGTTCAATATGGCTAAAGTAAGGACATAAGGCAGAGCTTAGAGGAGGGACAAAATCACAGGGGAAGGCAAGGGTCATGCTTTAAAATGGAGAATCACTGAGGGCAGTTAACCTAGACAATGATGTGATCAATTGTGCATCTCAGAGGGATCACGCTGGAAACAGGTCGTTACAAGGTTTGAAGGAGAATGAGATTAGAAATAAAGAGACCAGTTAAGAGAATTACAATTGTCTACACATTAGATAATTAAAGGCTTAATTTATTATGCCTTTGTTCATTTATTATGTTCATTTATTATGCCTATGTTCATTCATTCATTAAAGAAAAATTTGAGGGGGCCTAACATTTTCTAAGCATAACACTATATGCTACTGATATATTAGCAAAGAAATAAGGTGTCTGTCCTTAAAGAGTTTATGAGGTAATGGTGGCAGTGTAGACAGGTAAGAGGGAATGGATATGATTATAGGATTGGTAATATAAGAGGAGCAGTTAATGCCTCTCATGTTGGATTCATATTGAGATGACTCTTTGATCAAAAACCCCTTGCTGGATTTGATAAAACACTGCCACCTTACCTCTACTTGTGTCTCACCTGAATTTTCTTTTGTATCTTGGATGCTGCAGATCTGGGAATAAACCAGGTCGCTCTCACCAAGATCCACTGCAAAACAATAGATCACAGTTGGCTGCAGTCAAGAGCTCACACTATAAACTCTTCTTCCCAGTCACCAAGTTTATAACCACCTCTAACCTTGACATAGTGCCAGAAATGACATTTTTATATTGAATATGACTGAACCATGGACTGTTGCTCAATCTCTCTTCCCTCCCTTGTTCCTCCCTGGAGCCTTCTGTTCCTTAGGAAGTTCTCACCATTGCTGTACACTGGCTGCTGTTCCATTGGGTCTGGTGGTTCAGAGTAAGTGGGTTCTTGGGGGTCTGTGTTGGAGGTTCTAGAAGGTTCCTTAAACTCCCTGGGACTGTAACTGTGACAGAAGGGGAGAGAGACAAAAAGGAGAAAAGTATTTGTGGACTACACAGAATCTCAGGAAAATCAATATCCAGGAAGAGCTCAGCATGGTTCATGTGAAAATATCATGGCTGCTACTCTGAGTCTTCATGCTTCTTTTGAGAAAACGTCAGAAGTATGGCACAAGACAGAGCCAGGGCAGCATTACAGAGAAGGCCAGTTGAGGCAAGGTCAGAGGACAAAGGCTACATAGATCAAGGACCCTTTGATAGAGTAAACACTTGTGTTTGCCTATTTTTTATTGCTTTCAAAAGTTTAAATGTTTCAACATTAGTACACAAAGGCTTCTGCATTCCACAGAAGTTGACCTTTGTCATTTTTTAGGTTCCTTTCAGTTTTCTACCTCATATTACAATGATCTACCTTTCCTGTAAAATATTATGAAGAATCTTCAGGGAAAGTATATTTTTCCAATTTCATTTCCTTCTGCAGTTAATATTGTGAGTTGAACATTGCCAGCATTCAATAATTGTTTCCTGAATGAGTGTATGAGTGGGGAAATGAGCAATAAGGGAGTGAATAAATGTAGCCTTATGAAAGATGATATCATTAAGACATCAGTGATCAATTCTCTACTGGCGCACACTTAAGGAAGGAGATAAATTAACCATGGATAGTAAATAATATTAATTCTGTGTATAAGTAGGTATAAGTGAGTATTATTCACAACTATGATCGAAAGTGGCCTTCTTAATCACATTTTTTATTTCATAAGAATTTGAAATTTTAATAGGAAATGAGTAAAATATTTTTAATGTACATAATTCCATGTTCTATCTTGTGAGCATAAATAAAATGAAAATGCTGACAGCACAAGAAGAAGAGACCTCACCTAGGTGTTCCAGTGGTGGAAAGTCCTCCTGAAAAACGAAAAAAGGAACATTGATGATAAGTGATCTCTGTGGACAATGTGCTCTATGTTAGAATATCCTTTCCCAGAAATCAAATTCAGCCTAGATTTCAGCTATGGCAAATCTTTGAGAACATCCGGCTCCACCCCTTATGTCATGTTATAGATAAAGAAGGTGGGGTCTGGAGAGACATTTGCACAGAATCACACTTATTCTCCATCATTCAATCAGTAATAGCAGCATGAACTCTAAGTAGTTGTGACGAAGTAGCAGAAGAGAGACAACTTAATATTTAACTCTAGATCAAGTGCTTCCCATATTCCCACTTCTCTATTCTCACTGCAGCCCTATGAGGTAGAGACAAGGAGACTGAGGCCTAGAGGGGGGTTAAAATTAATACTTGTTACACAAGTATGACTCAATAGGACTACCAGAATAAGCCCAGACCTTTCTTTATCTCTGACCTTGCAAATCCATGTCAACAACATTGGGTGCATATTGTTTTCTCCATACCCCTTCTTTCCTTCGCTTTCACCTGGCTAATACCAATTTATCTTTCCTCCTCCAGAGCTTTCCCTGATGCCAACAGGCTGGATTAAGTGACCTATATCCATGCACATAGAACCCTGCAATATTAAAATTACTATATTGTATTTTAATTATCTATTTCTGTGTTTGCCTCTAACTCTCTCCTTCGTGAAAAGGTGTGTTACTTGAGGGAGCAAAACTTGTCTTAATTATTTTTCTATTTCCAGTGCCTAGAAGGTTGAAAATATCTAGTAAAGATTTGTTAAACGACTGAACAAATTAAACTGTGTACTATGAGGACTAAAAGAAAAACAAGTTGACGATTTTTTAATAGGTGACTACAGGTAAACCTAATTTGGAAGCCTACTCCATCAGCCTTGAAAATATGCCAGCTTTCCATCAACACAAAAATATTGAAATCTTTCTGGCCTGCCCAGTACAGCCTTCTCTGCCCTTTGCCTACTTATCTGTGGCTCTATATCTGTCTCACTGGTCTTAGAGGATACAAGTTATTTCCCAAAGTAAACATATTCAGCCTTACCTCTCATGGAAAATGACTGATTAATGCCTACAAGCCCCATCTTTGGGAACCAGGTGTCCTGAGTTAAACTAGAGGTGTGTAAGCGTGATCCTGGCCTATACCTCTCTCCTCAGGGCCATTGTAACCATATCAATCAACCACTAATACCCTTACTTGTAAGCAGGTTAACTAAGTCCCAGGATGCCTCTGAGAGTCAGATTATCTCTTCATCTGCATAAAGGAAAACAGACCCAGAAGGTGGCTATTTATAATATAAGCTAGTATTCACTAAAGATATATGGGCCAGGCACTGTGCTGAGCAGTTTACATAGATTGTCTCATAGCACCTAAAAGGTATATACGATTATTATGACCACTACACAGCTAAGGAGACTGGAGTCTGGAGAGTTACATTACTGGAATTTAATTCCAAGCAGTTATAGAGTCAATAAATATATCACTCCCTTAGGTAACTTGGAGGAAACACTCAGGCTTAAGGACCAGAGTCCTTCACTTTTAGATGAATTTGAAAGGGCTGAGCTCTTCCCTGAGAAGACTGGTCAATAATGAGAAAGAAGACTTTGCTATGAGGGAAGCACAGTAGACAAGATTTTGAGATGTGAAAGGCAGAGACCCTCTGATTGACACTGTCAGAATGCCTTAGTTGAGTTTGCTATTTAAAAAAACATTTCCCTTAGATATAGAGGACAGAATCTCCTGAGTTTCTGCCCTCATGGATCACATTAAATAATGATTGGTAATCTTTCCTTCCCTTGTGTTATTTGGTGTTGTACTGACTGAGCAACCTGTCTTTTTAATATTATCAACTGCAATACTGAGGTTCTAATGTCTGCACTTCTAGTATGTTACTGATTAATAAATGACATCCAGATAGGTAATGAGATAGAAAAGTAATTTTTAAAGTAGGAGGTACAACCAGCCTTTTACAAGTCACCAAGATTTAATGGAGAGTATATGGACTCAAGGGCTAGGGAGACCCCAGTTAAGACCTAACTCTGACTCTTAGTAGATACACATGAATTTGGAAAGGTTTCTAACTTCTCCAAATCTTCATTTCTTCATCTTTAATATGGTTATAATGATATTGGTAGAATTGAAGTGAAATGTACATACTGAAAAACTGAGAGAATTAGACACCATAAAATTGCATATAATAGACTCTACATGAGTGACAGATTTTGTGATGAGTACTATCAGGGTTAGTGCTACACACATAATTGTATATGTAATATTATTTAAGAAACTATTAAATAGCTTTAAATATCAGTCATAAAATGATGATGCCATTTTTTGTACAAAGAAGAGGAAGGATGGATGCTCATTGATTGACCTGAAAGTGGAAGTCAGAAGACAATGCTTAACCACTATCATTAAGGAAAGTATGTAAAGCCTTCATTAAATTGAGACCCAATTATTTGTTTATTTGCTTGATTTTCAATATGAGCCCTGAAAAAGGAAAACAGAACCATTTGGTATGACAGAAAAAGAGAGTTCATGTTACACCACAGAGAAAGACAGAAAGTAAAGGATTAGTAATTCCAGATATAAAGTCTTGAAACCTTATAAGCACCCAAAGCACTGAATAAAACAGTCTATGCACTCAAAGATTTCTGATCCATGAAAAAACATTCAGAGAGAAAAATAAAAGCAATCACATAAGAAAGAGACAAGGATTATGGCAGATTTCTTGTTAGAAATCATGCACACAGGAAGACAGTACAGCATCTTTAAAATATTGAAAGAAAACAAAATTTTCAACCCAGAATTCTATGCAAGTAAAAATATATTTCACAAATGAATGCAAAACAGAGACTTTTACAGACATACAGAAGCTGAAATAATTCACCACCAGCAGACCCATACTACAAGAAATGTTAAAAGAAATCTTTTAGGTGGAAAGAAAATGATACCAGATGAACATATGGATATACAAAAAGGAATGAAGAACATTGGAAGTGGTAACTTTATGAGTAAATGTATAATATTTTAAAATTATATGTAAACTTCTTTAAAAGAGAATTGTTTACAAAATTAATAGCAATGTAACAGGCAGGGGAGAAATGGAGTACACAATGGTAAGATTCTTATGCTATACATGAAGTGATATAATGTCACTTGTAAGTAGACTGTGATAAGTTAGATATGTATACCATACACTCTAAAACAACCACTAAAATAACAAAGCAATGAGTTATATAGATAATAAGCCAAAAAAGGAAATAAAATGGAATCATAAAAAATACTCAAGTGGTCCAAAAGAGGGTAGAAAAAAAAAGGAAATGGAAAACAAAGAACAGATGAGACAAATAGAAAACAAATAGCAAAATAATAGATTTAGGGACCTAACCCTATCAATAATCACATTAATCTAAATGGTCTAAATTTTTAAAATTAAAGGGTAGAGACTGCCATATTAGATTTAAAAAATCCAAGTTAACTATATGCTATCTATAAAAATACACTTTAAATATAGAGGCACAGGGCTTCCCTGGTGGCGCAGTGGTTGAGAGTCCGCCTGCCAATGCAGGAGACACGGGTTCGTGCTCTGGTCTGGGAAGATCCCACATGCTGCAGAACGGCTGGGCCCGTGAGCCATGGCCACTGAGCCTGCGCATCCGGAGCCTGTGCTCCACAACGGGAGAGGCCACAACAGTGAGAGGCCCGCGTACCGCAAAAAAAAAAAAATAATAATAATAATAGAGGCACAAATAAGTTAAAAGGGTAGAAAAAATAAATATCATGCTAACATTATTTATATTAATATATTAATATCAAAGAATATTTCAGAGTAAATGATGCTACAGGAATAAAAAGGTCATAAGGATAATGTGGTCATTTCATCAAAAACACATAACAATGATAAATATTTGTGCACCTAATAATAAAGTTTCAAAATACATGAAGCACATGTGATAGAATTGCAAGAAGAAATGGAAACATTTACAAATATTGTTGAAGATTTCAATACCCTTCTCTCAATAACTGATAGATCAAGTAAAAAGAAAATCAGAAAGGATATAGAAGACTTCAGCAACACTGTCAATCAAGTTCACAAACAAACCCATAGTACAAGAAATGTTAAAAAGAGGTCCTTCAAACTGAGAGAGAATGATACCATATGGATGTATGTATATACAAAAAGGAATGAAGAATTCTGGAAGTGATAACTAAGTGGGTATTACCTAGACATCAAGCCAGAAAAAGAAATGACAAGAAAATAAAACTACCAAATCAATATCCCTTATGAACATAGGTGCAAACGTTCTTAAAGATTTTAGCAAATCAAATTCAAAAATTATAAGCTAGTGAGGTTGACCCCAGAAATGCAAAGCCAGTTCAACATTCAAAATCCAAAATCTGTATCACTAGACTAGAAGATAAAATCATATGATCATCTCAATCAATGTAGAAAAAACAGTTGTCATTTCTTCTGTAAAAACTGTCAGCAAATTACAATTAGTAGGGAGTTCTTCAGCCTAATAAACAGCAGCTACAAGAAATCCACAGCTAATATTATCATATGCAGTGGTGAAAGTCCAAATACTTACCCCCTTTAAGTTCAAGAACAAGACAAGTAGGTCTATTCTCAACACTTCTATTCAACATTGTACAGGAGGTTCTAGCCAGTCCATTAAGGCAAGAAAAAGAAATAAAAGGAATCCAGATTGGAAAGCAAGGAGTAAAATTATGTTTATTCCCAGACGTCTTGATCATCTATGCAGAAAAATCTGATGGAATCTACAAAACTAATACTAGAATTAATAAGTGTGTTTAGCAAGGTTGCAGGATATGAGATCAATGTACAAAAATCAACTGAATTTCTATATACTAGCAACAATCAGAAATTAAAATTTTAATTTCATTCTCAGAATATCTATTAATTTTATCTACTAATAAATATCACTGTCTTTATATGCTTTTCAAATATAGCTCAGAGTTTATGGTTTGTACTTATGGCTATTGTCTATTTTTGTTGTTGTTACAAGTGGAGGACTTTGTTTTTCCTTCTTTTTGTTTTCAGTAAGCTTTGGACTGGGGTTGGAACAGTAAATACTTAACTTTCTAGTTTTTAAATGGAAGCTAAACTCTGTTCTCTGATTTAAGTCTCAAATTAAACACATGGAGTAGTAACTTCATTAAGAAATTTGTTGTACCTTTTTGTCACTGCCACAGAGTGGCAGTGATTAGAACTGAGGGCTTAGTACTTGGAAAGGAATAATTGACCTTTATAGGATATACTACACAAGTCCAAGTTATTACAGCAATGGCAAAAGTCACAACATCAAAGAGTAAGATATAGTCACTCACCTGAATTCCTTTGGGTCCTGAAGTAACACACCAGAGCAGCAGTAGCAGCAAGGCCAAGGATGCTTAGCAGCCCTGCAGTGACCCCCTCGGTGATAAGCGTTATTTTGTTACTGGGAGGCCCTAAGTAAAGAGACCTATACTTGAGTTCAGGGCCAAATATTTTTTTATCTAGACAAAAAACATGTAGGTGGGGGCTAGCGATATATTAGGACAGGTTTTTGCCAGGTTCTGATTTCTCAATTTGAATCATTTACAGTATAATTCGTAATTTTCAAAATAATAGCACATGAGTGATTGCCAGAATCTAACATTAAAATGTATTCCTTTTCCCTCCCCCACCCCCATGAAATCAGTACCAGTCTCCAGAAGCTTCAAGCCTTGTTTTCATGTTAATAACTCTGGCACTGGGAGAATTTCTACAGTCTATTGGAGAAATATTTTATTGCTTATAAATGTAACCTATAGCCCAGGTACCACCAACCCACCTGTGACGCTGAGTGTCACCATCTCACTGCGCTGGACCCCCAGGCCATTGTCAGCCCCACAAGAGAAGTTCCCAGAATGCTCTGTCATCAGAGTGAGGTTGAAGGATGCTCCTCCTCCAAAGGGGTCCGAGATGCTCCCCAGGGTGACATTCTTGTGATAAAACCAGTACAGGATCGGGGGAGAGCCTCTTTGGGCCTCACAGCGAAGCTCTAACACATTTCCCGCTATAGCCTGGACCCCAGCAGGGTGGAAGGTGAAGACAGGATGAGACACTGGAACTGAGGGAAGCAACATAGTTCATGAGCAGCTTTAATTAAGTATGTGTACAAGATAAGTTAATAAAGGAAATATTTAGTTTAGTTTAGTAGTAGGAACAGAGACCTGGGATTCAGGAAAACCTGAGTTTAAATCCCGTCTCTGCTCTTTATTAGCCCTGTGATCTTGATGTTTTAAAAACTTTTTACTAGCTCCAAGTCTCAGTTTATTCCTTCGTAAAATGGAGCTAATAATAATTATATCACAAGCTATGGTAATAAGAATCATGTATGTAAAATGCTCGATAAATGTTAGCTACTATTACTGATAGAAATAATAACTAAAAGCAAGGTTTGTTTCTCCATATCATTGATTGACTCCTGAGACTTAGCTTTAAACCTAGACTTCCACACCTATCTGAAGTAAGACCTCATTACCTTTTACCCAGTTACCTTGCTTTATTTTTCTGCATAGCATTAATACTAACATCTATCAATCTATGTATCTATGTATCTCTCTCTTATTTATCTATCTATCATCTATCATTGTTGTATATCTGATTCCTCTAATAGAACGTACGTTTCATAAGGATGAGGACTTATCTGTTTGTTCATTTTTGTATTTCCGGCTGCTGGAACTTTGCCTTGGCATGTAATAGTTCATCAACAATTCGTGAATGAGTGGATGACAAAATTGATCCAGATTGGCCCCAAAATATCCAGACACAGCAATAACAACATGATTTCCATTTTACTTTGTGATTATAGAAATAGGACAGCCAGGAAAAACAGAAAATCACTATGTTTTTAATTAATATATGGAATTGTTAATCAATAATTAATTAATGTGAAATGTGAACTGTGAGATTGCTGATTCTGCTAAGTTGTGAGGGAACCTGGATGAGCCAATCTGTGTGCAGTGCTTTAGATATAAGCTGTGTGCTTCATTGGCAAGAGAAGTTTGGTAAGGATCTTAAGCTTTGCTTTGCATCTGAGATTGGCTAAAGGGGAGGGAGCATGGAGACAATCCATTGAATGGGAATAATTCACCCTTCTGTACATCCTTTACAATATATAGTGACCTGGGCCAAATGCGAAGGGTCTCAGGGGTAAGGCTTTATACATTCTTTGCACATCTCAGTGTGTCTTTCCACCCATGTCACCACCTCATATATTTTTATCCAATTTTTTTTTGCTGTAAAATGCTCTTAACTTAACATTTTCCATCATAAACTTTTTAAGTGTACAGTTAAGTGGTATTAAATAATTTCATGACATTGTGAAACCAATACCACCATCCATCTCCATAACTTTTTACCTTGTTAAAAGTGAAATTCTATACCCGTTAAACAATAACTCCTTATACTCCATTTCCCCACCCCCTGACAAGCACTAGGCTACTTTCTGTTTCTATGATTTTGACTAACCTAAACATCTTATATAAGTGGGATCATACAGTATTTGTCTTTTTTTGACTGGTTTGTTTCACTTAGCATAATGACCTCAAGATTCATCCAGGTTGTAGCATGTAGCAGAATTTTCTTTCTTTTTAAGTCTGAGTAATATTTCATATTATGTGCATACCACACTTTGCTTATCCATTTATCTATTGATAATGGATATTGGGTTATCAACAGATAAACGGACTGGGTTGTTTCCATGTTTTAGCTATTATGAATAATGTTGCTCTGTACACACGTGTACAAATATCTTTTTGAGAATATATTTTCAGCATTGGGGGATGTATACCCAGAAGTGGAATTTCTGTATCATATGGTAGCTCTATTTTTAATTTTCCAAGGAGCCTCCATAGTGTTCTCAATAATGATTTCATCATTTTACATTCCTACCAACATTACACAAGGATTCCAATTTCTCCACATCCTAGCCAACACTTGTTATTTTCTATTATTTTTATAGTACCCATCCTAATGAGTATGAGGTGGTATTTCATTGTAGTTTTGGTTTGCATTTCCCTAATAATGAGTGATGTTGAGCATTTTTTTCATGTATCTAATAGCCATTTATATGTCTTCTTTGGAGAAATGTCTATTCAAGTCCTTTACTCATTTTTTTAATGAGTGCCCCATGACGCCAGCCCCTGCCCCTCAACCCACAGCGGCAGAGCCCACAAACCTTATGACATCAGAAAGGGTATAGGTGCCAGCCTGACCCTAGCTCCCACACTACCCCCTTGCTTTGCCTGCATTGGTGGAGCCTATGACTCAAGGGATCCCAGACACGAGAGAACAGCCCACCATCCTGGGGCACCAGGTGATGATAACAGCAACACTTCAGGAGCAAAGCAGCAGTAACTCCGGAGGCACAGGAAGCGATAATAGAGCCACACTTCTTATAGAGAAAGGGGAGGATGGAAAGTGACTACTCTCAAACATAGCCAGAGACAGCTTAGGTAAGAGAAACCAGAAACTTATGCCATACCACCACCTACTGGAAAACAAAAGAAAGGCCTCTGATTTCTAACTGTCACCACATCAAGTGTACCAGCAGAGAAACCACCCATCAAGTACCATGAAGAATCACAGTAACACTGTACCACAAAAAGAAACTGGCAATTCTCCAGAAACCAAACTTACAGTCATGAAATATTGTGATCTAACTGAGAAAGAATTCAAAGAAAGTCAAAATAGTTGTCATTCAGAAACTCAACAAGCTACAAGAAAACTCAGAAAGTCAGATTAATGAGCTCAGAAATAAAATTAATGAACAAAAGAAATACTTTACCAGAGATATTAAAACTCTAAAAAAGAGCCAAACAGGAATTCTGGAATTGAAGAACTGAATAAATGTTGAGAAGAATGCCTTGGAAAGCACTAGAAATAGATCAGACTATATGAAAGAGAGAATTAGCAATCTCAAGATAGAAATCTAGACATGATACAAGTATAAGAGGAGAGATAAATAAGATAATTTAAAAATGAGGGAATTCTCCAAGAGCTATCTGACTCTTTTAGGAAAGGCAACATTAGTATAAGGGGTGTCCCAGGAGAAAACAGGGAGAGGGGAACAGAGAGTATATTTAAATAAATAATAGCTGAGAACTTCCCAAACCTAGGAAAGAAACTGGATATACAAATCCATGAAGCTAAGAGAACACTTAATTACTTCAATGCAAAAATACCTTTTACAAGACATGTTATATTAAAATTGTCAAAAGTCAATCACAAAGGAAGAATTTTAAGGCAGCCTGGGGGAAAAAAGGATGGTAACCTACAAAAGAATCTCCATGAGCTTATCATCAGGTTTCTCAACAGAAACTCTACAGGACAAGAGGGTATGGAATGACATTCTCAAAATACTGAGAGATAAAAAGTGTCACCCAAGAATATTTTTTCCAGCAAAGTTATTATTCAGATATGAAGGAGAAACAAAGACCTTCCCATATGAATGAAAGCTGAGGGAATACATCAACACTGGTTCTGCTTACAAGAAATGTTGAAAGAAGCTCTTCTACAAAAAACAAAAAGGCAAAAGTATACAAAACTTTGAGGAAACTGAAATAGACAGAATCAGAAAATTGCAGCTCTTTATCAGAATAGGTTTTAAACACTTTATTATAGCATAAAGGTAAAAGGGGGGAAGCCAGAAAAATAACTATAGCTACTTCAATTTGGTAAAAAACTCACAATACAAAAAGAGATAATTTGAGACAATAAAAACATAAAAAGGGAAGAGGAAAAGGATGGAACCCATATAGGTAAATGAAGATAAGATTCTATCAGCAGAAAACAGACTATTTTATCTAGGAGAGGTCTTATGCAAACCTCAGTGTAACCACAAAATATAAGTCTAGAACAGAGACACAAAACATGAAAAAAGGGAAACTGAGAAAAATATCATAAAAAACCACAAAACCAAAATGGCAGGCAGAAACTTAAGGGGAAGAAAACAATGGAGATATAGAGCAACCTGAAAATGAAAGGTAAAATGGCAATACTAAATTCTCCTTTATCAATAATAACCTTAAATGTTAATGGGTTGAATTCACCAATCAAAAGACATAGAGTGGCTTGATGGAGTAAAAAATAAGACCCAATTCTATGCTGCCTCCAAGAAACTCACATTACCTTTAAAGACCAACATAGGCTCACAGTGAAAGGATGGAAGATGATACTCCATGCATATGGCAGCCAAAAAAAAAAAAAAAAAGTGGGTATAGCCATGCCCATATCAGAAGAAATAGACCTCAAGCCAAAAAAGATAACAAAGGACAAAAATGGACATTAATTGTGATAAAGGGGACAATTCATCAAGAAGATGTAATAGTGATAAATATATATGCACGTAACATAGGAGCACCAAAATATACAAAGCAATTATTAACAGACCTAAAGGGAGAAATTGACAGCAACACAATAATAGTAGGGAACTGTAACACCCCACTATTAATGGATAGATCGTACAGAAAGAAAGTCAACAAGGAAACAGCAGCCTTAAAAGATACATTAGACCAGATGGACTTGATAAATTTATACAGAACATTCCATCCAAATGCAGTAAAATACACATACTTCTTAAGTGCTCATGAAACTTTCTCAAGAATAGACCATATGTTGGAATACAAAACAAGTCTCAATGAATTTAAGAAGATTGAAATCATATCAACCATCTTGCCTGATCACAATGGTATGAAACTAGAGATCAACCACAAGAAGAAAGCTGGAAAATCACAAATATGTGGAGACTAAACAACAAGCTGCTAAACAACTATTGGGTCAAACAAGAAATCAAAGGTGAATTGAAAAAATACCTGAAGACAAATGAAAATGAAAATATGACATACCAAAATTTAACTTTGCACATAAAGGAACTAGAAAAAGAAGAACAAATGAAGCCAAAAGTCAGTAGGAGGAAGGAAATGATAAAGATTCAAAGAGAAATGAAATATACACTAAAAAGAAAATAGAAAATATTGATAAAAACTAAGACCTGGTTCTTTTAAAAGATGGACAAAATTGCCATACCTTTAGCTAGACTCACTAAGAAAAATGAGAGAAGGCTCTGATAAATAAAATCAGAAATGAAAGAGAAGCTATAACAATGAATGCCCAGAAATACAAAGGATTATACAAGAATACTGTGGACAGTTATATGCCAACAAATTGAGCAACCTAGAATAAATGGACAAATTCTTAGAATCACACAACCTTCTGAGACTGAATCATAAAAAAATAAAATCTGAATGACCAATCACTAGGAAAGAGACTGAAATAGAAATCAAAAACCTCCCAAGAATAAAAGTACAGGACCAGGTGACTTCACAGGTGAATTCTACCAAACATTCAAAGGTGCTGTAAATCCTATCTTTCTCAAAATATTCAAAAAAACTGAAGAGAAGGGAATACTTCCTAACTTATTTTACAAGGCTAACATCACCCTGATACCAAAACCAAAGACAACACACAAAAAAGAAAATTACAGGCCAATATCTCAGGTAACATAGATGCAAAAATCCTCAACAGAATATTAACAAACCGAATAAAACAGTACTTTAAAAGGATCATACACCATGATCACGTGGGATTTACTCCATGTATGCAAGAGTAGTTCAACATTTGCAAATCAATCAACACGATACATCACGTCAATAAAATAAAAAATAAAAATCATATGATCATCTTGATAAATGCAGAAAAACCATTAGGAATGGCCTAAGTTCCTGAATGTAGAGTCAGAAGAAAGAATCCCAGGACTCTCAGGTAGAGGAAGAAAAAGTGGGGAGTCTGCTGGAATGTCACACCAGCAAGTAGCCCAAAAGAGAAGACACAGTCTGTTCTGGGCTGTAATTGCTGCAGGCATCCCTACTAACCTGTGACACTGAGAGTCACTCTGTCACTGAGCTGGACCCCCAGGCCATTGTCAGCCTCACAGGAGTAGTTTCCAGAATGTTCTGCAGTCAGAGAGAATTTGAAGAATGCTTTTCCAGAGGGAACTGAGCTGCTCCCCAGGCTGACACCATCATGATAAAATCGGTACAGGATCGGGGGAGAGCCTCTCTGGGCCTCACAGTGAAGCTCCATCATGTCCCCCACCACAGCCTGGGCCCCGGGAGTCCTGAGAGTGAGGACGGGGTGAGATACTGGAACTGAAAGAGATAGTAGACTGTCAGAGGACTCTGATGCTGTGACAGACTCATAACCCCACTCAAGAAACTTAAATATAGATATATCTCTTGAACCATTAAGAGTAATCCTAGATAATTTTGTTTTCATCACTACGGTCCTCTCCACAAGTAAAATATCTTCAACTTTTGTCATCTTTGCCATTCCTTGGTTAGCTTCTAAATCTTCACAACTCTGTTCCTTTGCCTTCTTCCAAAGAGCCTCATGGCTGATAGAAAGCCTAAACCCTGGCTTGTGAACCGAGGCTGAATAGAAGGAATCGGGAACTTACTTCTCAGTGTGACTCTAATCAGTTCACTGAGGATGGGACCGTGAATGTTGTCAGCTGCACAGTAGTATCTCCCAGCATCATGCTCCTTCACAGTGAGTATCTGCAGCTCTGCCGACAAGGAACGCTGGGTCTTTGTTCCCAAACTTCTCACTGTGCCCTCTCTGTGCCAGGAGAATGTGACAGTCCCTGTACCGTTGGCTACTGAGCAGATAAGGAGCAGATTGTCTCCTTCAATCAGCTGCCCCTCGGGGGGCTGGATCTCTAGATTTACATCAGACACAGGGACTCCTGGGAGGACACAAGATGACACATGAGGGTTCTCATGGCAGAAACTTCAGGGTCAAGGAGAAGGCTGGTTCTGTCACGAACAAGCCCATAGCAGCAGGTACAATAAGCAGGAGTCCAAAGTGGGCAATAAGGAATTAATTGTGCATGTTATTATAAAGGCAGAAACACCCCTCCCACCACATACAACAGTTCCCATTCTTGGGGAATGTGGGGACTAGGCTCCGGATCTTCTTAAACCTAATGCTGACTGCAGTCACATTTTATTTACATTTATATCTAAGGAATCTTTGGTGCACTGATGGATCACAAAATAAGAGTGAACCCTGAGAATATTACTTCTATCCTGAAATTCAAACCCCTTTCCTATCCTTCAAGACTCTTCTCCAGTCTCACCTCCATCTTCTCATATTCTTTTCTGATTATTCCAGTTCATGTTTATCTTCCACTTTTATTTTGGAATATGTTTAGGTCAACAAACGGAAGCAGCATAGGGACCTCTAAAGACTGCTTGTGGTCATCTGTGTCTGTTGACTTTTTTTTTTTTTTTTTGCGCTACGCGGGCCTCTCACTGTTGTGGCCTCTCCCGTCGTGGAGCACAGGCTCCGGACGCGCAGGCTCAGCGGCCATGGTTCACGGGCCCAGCCACTCCACGGCATGTGGGATCTTCCTGGACCGGGGCACGAACCCGTGTCCCCTGCATCAGCAGGCGGACTCTCAACCACTGTGCCACCAGGGAAGCCCTATCTGTTGACTCTTGAGAGAACATATCCTGTAAGGCTCTGTAACCCCCCACAGGGTTGGGGACCCAGTAACTGATCAATAACTGTTATTAACTGAGTTAGATGGAAGAGAATGTTCTAGGGACATTAGGCCAGTGTTGAACCTGAAGAGAGAAGGATACCAGGACAGCTGAAATTCTCCTCTCTGTTATGTTCAGTGTCCTAGGGAGCAGGAAATGTCATTGCTCTCCTCTCCTCTCCCCGGCTCTGACTCTGGAAGTGCAGCCCCACAGACACTCACTCTGCACATGTATCTGGGATCTCAAGCTTCTTTTCCTGACATGGTGAGTCACTGTCTCTGCCTGGCACCAGTAAGACCCTGAGTTTTCACTCCACATGGTAGGTAAGTTGAGCTCTGGGGAGCTGCTCCAGCCTGATCCCAAGGCCTGGTCTTCTCTGAAGAAGCAGAATTGAAGCTGAATGTATGACCGCTGTGGAGGGAGCCAAGTCTCACATTTCAGGGTCACCGGTCTCCCCTCTATGGGCTGGGAGGGTCTGGCTGTCAGCACAGGAGGGGGAAACAGCTCTAGAGAGAAGAACAAGCACAGTTCCCAAGGTAGTGAGGCTCAGGGCTCCTGGAAAGATGCACGTGTGCTTTCAGCACCAGCTATCAGAACACAGAGACCCAAGTAGGTGGAACCACTTCCCATCTCCCTCCCATGACTGGAGGATTTTCATGAAATCCCCACTGATGAGCCCCTCCCTAAATCCTCACACAGTTTCCCTGCCAAGTCCTATTACCCACAGGAGGGCAGTCATTACCTTGAACTTGAATTGTTAGAGGTTTTGAAATGTCTCTCGTTATTCCCCAAAAGTGTTTCCTAGAAGCAGTACAATGATATTTGCCATTGTCCCTGGAGACTGAATTTAGTGTGAAGTTTGATATATAACTCTTCCTAATTTCTTTTTTATTTTTGTATAAAACTGTTTCACTTGTTGCTTCTCTCCCCTGGCATCTCAGAACAACATCATCTCCTTCAAAGACAGGGTGTGGAGCCTGGATGATCAGTCTGTCTGCAAAGAGTGGAGGAATGCAATCAATTTATTTCCTGATGCTTGTTTCTTCAAACTCATTTCTGCCCATGAAGAAAGAGCTGCAATCCTATACATACCTGCAACTGTCCTCCATCAACATTTCCACATGATCCCAAAACCCAGTTCTCCCTTGTCCTAGGATAATGAACTAATTTCCAGAAAATATCCTTAAGAAATCCTCATACATATTGTTAAAAGAGAAGTTTTATACCATACATTTCTTCAGACACAAGTCCCTTTTTCCTGGTGACTTCCCCCATACTTACCAATACTTACCAATACTTCCTACCAATACTTACCAATACTTCTCTGGATGGAGAGGATGGACAAGGCAGCATCCTGTTGCTGTCCTATCTCCTTATTTTCCCCACTGGGGTCAATACATCAAATATCCTCATGCCTGTTTACAGCCCTGCCTAGGCTCCCTGCATTAGCCTAGCCCTTAGACATCCTGCCCAGTGGTTTAATTTCAGAGGCTCCCTCCTTTCTTTCCTCACCAGGTAAAAAATCCATATGTACGGGGTCACTGGGAGAAGATCTTCGAGTCTTGCATTTGTAATATCCAGTCTTGTGTATTTGGATCTCTTCAGATTTATTATCCAACAAATGATCATTATGATACCAAGATATGTCTCCTCGGGCTGGAGAAAGGGAATCTCTGCACGTGAGAGTCACTCTGTCATTTTTGAAGTTTGTGGACCATGGAGGATTGAGGAGAAGAAAAGCTTTTGGAGTTACTCCTGAATAGGAAATGGAAAGACGAAGGCAGGTAAAGGTGAATGAGAGGTGGGTGGAGCGTAAGGAAGGGCCCAGCTGCAACTAGGAGTTTTTCTGGGCTAAATCCTATTAGGACCAGGGCTGGAAATGGAGCAGACACAACTTGGGGAACTGCCTGGGACAGAATCTGTTCTCTGTCATTTTTTGCCTAGTAGCAGTGGGTGGGTAGGTGTCATGCGGGATAGGTCTCAGGTTCCTGGTATGGGCTCAGAAAAGTTCAGGAGACATGATTCGTAGTTGGGCAAACACTGTGAGGGCCTCTGAAGGTGGGCTGATTCTGAAATGCTCTTGTCCTATACATTCCTGTCAAGGTAAAAGTCAGCCTGCGATGTATATACCTCAGAAGCAGTTTCTAGACTCTGAAAAACCAGTACCTACTTGGTTATTAATATCTAATGAACAAGATTTGTTTCACTTACAATTCTTTTAAACTTTGCTTAATTTGAGAGTCTATGGGGAAGGCAACATTTTTCTACTCTCCGCCTAAGGTGAGTATAATCAGTAATTGATACAGGATATAAAAAATTTGAACAAAGGGGCATGGACTGCTTGCATAATCATATTTGTATATATAATTGCAACTAACCAATGGGACCAGAAATTGAAACAGTGTAGTGACATGAGCTTCTTTTGGAGATGTATAAAGATTTGGCTTTAGCATTTTCCACTGTGAATAGGATATATTTCTATGTTCTTTGATAGTGGCACCAGCTTGGACATACAGAGGGGTCTTAGGGAATAGAGGAGATCAGATCTGAGTTTCTCTCAATATCAGCCTCCTGCCTCTGCCTTTCCTTCTGCAAATATTTCCTTCCCCTCCGCACTGTGACATTCGGTAATAGGGAAAGAACTGAAGACTGGAGAAGTCAGAGGAGGGTCTGCTCACCCACTAATGCAACAGGTGTGACCTCGGAGTAGCAATACCACTGATGTTGGCACATCACCACAGGCCTCATTTATGGGTCCAGGCAGTGCTGGCTGGGAGGACCAATGCCCAGAGACCAGGAGGAACAGAGAAAAGGGAAAACTGACCTGATTGATCTCTTCCAGGAGCTGTGAGGGAGCCAAGATGTAAAGGTTAGCACAGAGCAATGTTTTTCAAACCTTTTCACTTACACAATTTGAGAAGTGTTCCAACAACCCAGCCACAACCACTTCTTCGGTTTTTCCTTCCCATTTCTTTGCCCCTATTCTATGATACCCATAGTCCCCAAACAAAGAAACAAAAAAGAATAGCCTATAATTTATTGTATAAACATGAATGACTTGTACCCACAATCCTGACTCTTCTCTTTGCTATTTAATACTTAGCAGCTTCATAGTTCATTCCCCCCTGTCTTCCCTAGCCTGAACTCAGCCATGTAGAGACAGAAAAGGCCTTGGAGAAATGGTTTCTCCTCCCCTCATTACTTGGGTACTCTTCCTCCTACATTTTCAATCTCTGGCTAAATACTGGCTTAAAGTCTCAGGAAGCGGGGTCATATTTCTCAGTAGATCTTCCCTTACTCAACTGAATTTTGAAAATAATTGTTTATGTGAGGGATTTAGAAGGGGTTTGGTGGAAAGAAACATCCAAGCTTCCGATGAGATGAAAAAGAAATGGTTGAAGAATCAAGGGTAATATACTTGGTTTGCTCTGTTGGCTTTGGTTTTCCTGGGACCCAGCTCTGCTCATTCTTCATCTCTTGTGTAAAGAAAAAAGTGTTGCCTGCCGTTCCAGTTCTACAGTGATCAATCTATTAGCCATTGTAGTTGCCCACAGACAGTGTACTCTGAGGAATTCAGGATGAAGAAAGACAGGAAACATTCTGGGCTTTGGATATATTGGCCCTTAGACAGTTAAGATGCATATCTAAGGGAAAGTTTCAAATGACCCCAGATTCTTGCATCTTCCCATACAGAGAAAAGCACTAAAATCGGTGAGATTTCTCTTCTTTGTGATTAGCAGTAATCTTTTGATGCTTGACTACATGTTTTACCAGCAAAAAGTTTATATATATCCTGGCTCCTCCCTTACCTCTTCAGAGCAGTTCCTCAGAGCTATCTGAGAGGCTGTCTTCTGGGCTATAGTCTTCAATAATTTCCCCAAATAAAACTTAACTCAGATTTCACATTGTGCAGTTTTCTTTCAGTCAATAGTTTTGGTGACCACAAAGGGACCCAGAGCAGACTTCACTCCTTTGCCTGAGGATCAGGAGCCTTGGTACCAGCAAGAGCCTCTTGTGCCCATTTGCCTCTTCCATGAGTTTAGAGAAATTTGGGTGAGTCTCTCCTGGTTCTCGGATCTCACAATTATTATTATTATTATTTTGGTTTAAGGCCCATGTTCATCATGTCCTTTATTATATCATCCATGCATATTAAGACTACAAATGACTTTCAGCTACTTAAACATATAATCATGATATAATGTCCATGGCTTTATAGAGTCCCAGCATAATGTTTCATATATTCTTTTTTTTTAACATCTTTATTAGGGTATAATTGCTTTACAGTGGTGTGTTAGTTTCTGCTTTATAACAAAGTGAATCAGTTATACATATCCATATGTCCCCATATCTCTTCCCTCTTGCGTCTCCCTCCCACCCTCCTTATCCCACCCCTCTAGGTGGTCACAAAGCACTGAGCTGATCTCCCTGTGCTATGCGGCTGCTTCCCACTAGCTCTCTACCTTAAGTTTGCTAGTGTATATATGTCCATGCCACTCTCTCACTTTGTCACAGCTTACCCTTCCCCCTCCCCATATCCTCAAGTCCATTCTCTAGTAGGTCTGCATCTTTATTCCTGTCTTGCCCCTAAGTTCTTCTGACTATTTTTTTTCTTTTTTTTTTAGATTCCATATATATGTGTTAGCATACAGTATTTGTTTTTCTCTTTCTGACTTACGTCACTCTGTATGACAGTCTCTAGGTCCATCCACCTCACTACAAATAACTCAGTTTTGTTCCTTTTTATGGCTGAGTAATATGCCATTGTATATATGTGCCACATCTTCTTTATCCATTCATCTGTTGATGGGCACTTAGGTTGCTTCCATGCCCTGGCTATTGTAAATAGAGCTGCAATGAACATTTTTGGTACATGACTCTTTTTGAATTATGGTTTTCTCAGGGTATATGCCCAGTAGTGGGATTGCTGGGTCATATGGTAGTTCTAGTTGTAGTTTTTTAAGGAACCTCCATACTGTTCTCCATAGTGGCTGTATCAATTTACATTCCCACCAACAGTGCAAGAGGGTTCCCTTTTCTCCACACCCTCTCCAGCATTTATTGTTTGTAGGATCTCCCAATTATTGGTTGATGATCCTGAGTTAGTTCTATTTTGTGGTATATAATAGGGATTTGTCCCCCCCTCCCCCTGAGGCAGGAGATAGATGGGCCCCAGGTTAAACATTTACAACTGGCCTCCCATTTACATTTCATGAGGCAGGAAAACATGGGCTTCGGGCTGGACGCTTACAGCTAGACTTCCGTTTGCATTTCCTGGGACAGGAGATAGATGGCCTCCAGGTTAGACATTGAAAATCAGTCTCCTGTTTGCTCTCCGAAATGGAAGCAATGACAGAGACAGTGTAAATAGCCAGGCTTCATCTCCTGTGGACACCTTCAAAAGCTGAGGGGTGATCTGACAAGCCCAACCACACGCCGCCCAGGCTGGGAGTCTCCACTCTGTGTTCAGTTCTGTTCATGTGTACATGTGTGCAAGTGTGTTTGTGTGTGTATGTGTATGCATGCAGGGTGTGTACAGCTGAATAACAGGAGAGGATCTGCTGGGTTCCAGCATCCTGTGTCCCCCTCCCCGGCTGCCCTTGCTCGGGGCCACCTTAAGATAACAGTCATGGCTGGAACAGAGAGGGGCTAAACCTTGTTTGAGTAAAGGGTCAAGAGGTCACACATTTCCCCTTCTTGGGGCAAGGAACACATTGCACATGGGCAGAAAGTCTCCTTTAGGGTCAAAAAGGAGGGCTCACCACCCCATAATATGTGATGCTAAGGCCACCCCATAGGCCTTTGGGCTGAAATCCAACTTGGAAAAAAGTTGCACACACATGTTGGGGAGGGTCCTAGGGCAGGTCAGGTGTGGAAAAAGAAGCCAGATAATTGGCCAAAGGTAAACAAAGACCCGGAAGAACTGCCCTATATAAACGACTTAACTGCCTCTTTATCTTCTCCTTAGGGAGGATGCCCACACCTTTTCTCTCGGGGCGTGCATCTCTGCCTTGCTAAACAAACTGTTTCTCTGTGTTGTCTCCCACTTGTGCTATGTCTCTAATAATAAACTTTGTACCTGTTTTTACAGTTTTTACCTCCATGAGAAATGCATTTTTCACTGGGGGCAAGAGCCATGGGGTGTGGTGGCTATGATTCCTGGTTTTCATCCAGGCTACCCGGGTTCAATTCCTGGGCAGGGAATTAAGATCTCGCTTCATGCCACCACTCACTTTTGCCTCTCCAAAATCACCTCCACCCCGGTTTAAAGATACTGGGGGAGCCTGGTTAAAAGATACAAGGATTTATTCAGTTGAAAGACACTGAGCCTCTGGGCTGGGTAAAATGAAGGGCATCAGAAAGCCAGCCTCCAACTAACACTCCAGCCATGTTTATGTACATATGGAATTTATACTTACAAATATTGAATACTTGTTTAATTGGGAATTAAAGGAAATCTTGCCCTAAAATGGCCAAGATAGGGTTCTTTTGACATTCTAAAAATGATTAGAAGAAAGCCAGCTTGATAAAACATCTTTTCAAAATTTTGACCTTAAAGGAACAAAAGCCCTTCTAGGAGGAACTTGCATTTCTCTCCCTGTGCTTTTGAGATGTAAATGTTATATCTGATCTTCTTAGGCATTTTATTCCGTGTTTCGAGAGCTTGGTCTTTGCCATCCGGAAGGTACACATATGGTGTACATTTGGCAGCCAGCTGAATAGATTGGGATTCCAAGCAGTCATCTTGTCTGGCTATGCCAGCTCTCAGGAAAATTTGTTATAAGGAGTCCCAGCCCATAAGGGGCCTTGTCATCTCAACCTTTGTTTTGTGTACCTGCACAAAAAAGACCTTTAGTTTCTTAGACTATTATGGGGAGTAAACTTTCTGTATTTTAAGAAGGCTGCATTCTTTGCGCTCTCTTGTGGGGTTGCCTCTTGCGTCTTACTGGTTTGAGTTGCTATTAAGATACTATTCATCAATGGCCAGACATTGGATTCTTTAAATTGGAGAAACTTCTAAATTGCTAAATTTTTAGAGAGCTCTCATTTTGAACAGCTGTTTTATTGGTGCCTATGAAAATACCAAATTAAAAGGTAGATGCAAAATATATATATATACATACATAAGTAAAACAGGTAACCTTAAAAACTCCCTTAGTTTAAGGGCTTCCCTGGTGGCGCAGTGGTTGCGAGTCCACCTGCCGATGCAGGGGACAGGGGTTCGTGCCCCGGTCCGGGAAGATCCCACATGCCGCAGAGCGGCTGGGCCCGTGAGCCATGGCCGCTGAGCCTGCGCGCCCAGAGCCTGTGCTCCGCAACGGGAGAGGCCACAACAGTGAGAGGCCCGCGTACTGCAAAAAAAAAACAAAAACAAAAATACAAAACAAAAAAAAACCTCTCTTAGTTTAAAACTAACAAATAAAAATGTTTTAGGAAGCCTTATTTGTGGTCTCAGCTTCCCTTCAGTGGTTCTTGCAGATGCTAATAAAAACATTAGCTTAATTAATGTTAATTAGGTTGATTAACAGGAGAATAAGAAGAAACTGAGGGGAAAGTCAAGAGACTTCTTCCCAACGAAGTGAAAATTTTAAAGGGACTTATCCCAACAGAATGGAAATCTTTAGATGATTATTAGGAAATGGGATAAATAAAATGGATTTTGATAGGATTAAAACAAAAGTTTTGACTACCTGGGGTTGGATAGACCAAAGGGACCCCCCAATTAGTCCCCCCAACATTAAAGTGCACTCTATTAACCCCTATTTTGAAACAAAATTTAAAGGCTGGAAGAAAATTACACTGAGATACCTGACTAGCATTTGCTTGGGACAACAGTGAGATCAATTAATGAAGTTAAGATTAACAAAAGGGCCTGTGTCCCTTGGTTTGACCCCTCACTGGGAACCCCAAAGCTTTTTATACAAAAATGGATAAAATGGCCAGGGGATAAAAAGGAAAGTTTCTGGACTCCTTGTAAGACCAAGACTTGTTGATGGGGTCCTAATGGAGGCTTAAGTTAAAGGTACAATAGTTATAAATTTGAAATAAAATCTTATAAAAACTGATGTATTTGAATGGGATTTATATAAGATAGTTACATCTCTTTTGTCTAATTGTACTGTGGGATAGACATTACATCTCT
The DNA here is from genome assembly GCF_005190385.1 of Monodon monoceros. NCBI lineage: Eukaryota > Metazoa > Chordata > Mammalia > Artiodactyla > Monodontidae > Monodon > Monodon monoceros. The sequence goes on along the minus strand of NW_021703774.1, from coordinate 68,019,167 downwards.
ATGAGGAATGCTTCCCCTGACTGGTATTATAAGACAGGGCATATAAATCTGCCCCTTAGGCAGTATTAATTAAACATACTAAAAGAAACCAATAGGGACTTCCCAGGTGGCACAGTGGTTAGGAATCCGCCTTCCAATGCAGGGGAAATGGGTTCTATCCCTGGTCAGGGAACTAGATCCCACATGCATGTTGCAACTAAGAGTTTGCATGCCACAACTAAGGACCTGGAGAGCTGCAACTAAGACTCAGTGCAACCAAAATAAATAATTAATTTAATTAAAAGTTGATTTTTTTAAAAAAGAAAGAAACCAATATAGTTACCTGTGCCCACACAGCATAAAGTAAAAACGGGGCCCCAACATTCAGGGACTAATAAAAGCAATAATAAATATTTTTTGCCCCTAGGGTAAATTGCTCTGTTTAATTTGTGCATGCACAAAGAGGGTCTTTGTAGAATACCTTGTGCATAAATTTTTGAAGGCATGATAAATTGAATCCCAAAGTTCTAGAACATAGAACTCTTGATTTCCAGTTTAGTGAAAAATCTTCTTGCTGATATTAAAAAAGCAAATGAAAGAAAATGTAATTGGGCAAATCAATATTTTAATATCATTTAGGCAGCAGACCAGTTCTTTGGGGAATTAAAAGCAACTGTCTTTGTCTTGCCAATCTACAAATCAGAAATGTAAATACAGCCCACAGTGACCTGAGACTGAGCCTAATTAGCTCAATCAGGTTGAACCTGAAGCTGAAGAGGGAAAAAAGGAAAAAAGAGGCCTTTTATCAATAAAACTCAAACTGTTGGTGCTCTTGCCTTCTGAGATGGCCCACATTCTGTCTGTGGTGTGTGTTTCTCCCAGGGCCGTCTTGCCTTTTGAGACGCGAATAGCATTCTGCCTATGGAAAGTGTATCTCTCTAAATAAACTCAGCCATAAAAAGGAATGAAACTGGGTCATTTGTAGACACGTGGATGGACCTAGAGAGTGTCATACACAGTGAAGTAAGTGAAAAAGAGAAAAACAAATACCGTATATTAATGCATATATGTGGGATCTAGAAAAATTGTATAGATCATCTTATTTGCAAAGCAGAGAGACGTAGAGAACAAATGTATGGATACCAAGGGGGAAAGGGGTGGGGGTGGGAGGAATTGGGAGATTGGGATTGACACATATACACTACTGACGCTATGTATAAAATAGACAACTAATGAGAACATACTGTATAGAACAGGGACTCTACTTAATGCACTGTGGTGACCTAAATGGGAAGGAAATCCAAAAAAGAGGGGATATATGTATGTGTATAGCTGATTCACTTTGCTGTACAATAGAAACTAACACAACATTGTAAAGCAACTATACTCCAATAAAAATTAATCAAAAATATTAAAAGTAAATAAATAAATCCACTTCTTACCTATCTAAAACATAAATAAATAAATAAAAACTAAACAAGGAACGAGGGGAAGATGGCGGAAGAGTAAGACGCGGAGATCACCTTCCTCCCCACAGATACACCAGAAATACATCTACATGTGGAACAACTCCTACAGAACACCTACTGAACGCTGGCAGAAGACCTCAGACCTCCCAAAAGGCAAGAAAGTCCCCACGTACCTGGGGAGGGCAAAAGAAAAAAGAATAAACAGAGACAAAAGGATAGGGACGGGACCTGTGCCAGTGGGAGGGAGCTGTGAGGGAGGAAAGGTTTCCACACACTAGGAAGCCCCTTCGCGGACGGAGACCGCGGGTGACGGAGAGGGAAAACTTCAGAACCGCGGAGGAGAGCGCAGCAACAGGGGTGCGAAGGGCAAAGCGGAGATTCCCACACAGAGGATCGTTGCCGACCAGCACTCATCAGCCCGACAGGCTTGTCTGCTCACCCGCCGGGGCGGGCGGGGCTGTGAGCTGAGGCTCGGGCTTTGGTCGAAGCGCAGGGAGAGGACTGGGGTTGGCGGTGTGCACACAGCCTGCAGGGGGTTAGTGCACCACGGCTAGCCGGGAGGGAGTCTGGGGAAAAGTCTGGACCTGCCGAAGAGGCAAGAAACTTTTCCTTCCCTCTTTGTTTCCTGGTGCGTGAGGAGAGGGGATTAAGAGCGCTGCTTAAAGGAGCTCCAGAGACTGGCCCGGGCCTTGGCTAAAAGCGCAGAACCCAGAGACGGGCATGAGATGCTAACGCTGCTGCTGCCGCCACCAAGAAGCCTGTGTGCGAGCACAGGTCACTATCCACACCCCCCTTCTGGGGAGCCTGTGCAGCTCGCCACTGCCAGGGTCCCGTGATCCAGGGACAACTTCCCCGGGAGAACACACGGCGCACCTCAGGCTGGTGCAACGTCATGCCGGCCTCTGACGCCGCAGGCTCGCTCCGCACTCCGTGCCCCTCCCTTCCCCCGGCCTGAGTGAGCCAGAGCCCCCGAATCAGTGGCTCCTTTAACCCCGTCCTGCCTGAGCGAAAAACAGATGCCCTCCAGCGACCTACACGCAGAGGCGGGGCCAAATCCAAAGCTGAGCCCCTGGGAGCTGTGAGAACAAAGAAGAGAAAGGGAAATCTCTCCCAGCAGCCTCAGAAGCAGCGGATTAAAGCTCCACAATCAACTTGATGTACCCTGCATCTGTGGAATACATGAATAGACAACGAATCATCTCAAATTGAGGAGGTGGACTTTGAGAGCAAAATTTATTATTTTTTCCCCTTTTCCTATTTTTGTGAGTGTGTGTGCGTATGCTTCTGTGTGAGATTTTGTCTGTATAGCTTTGCTTCCACCATTTGTCCTAAGGTTCTATCCGTCCGTTTTTTTTTCTTCTTCTTGTTTTTAAAAAAGAAAATTGTTTTCTTAATAATTATTTTTTATTTTAATAACTTTATTTTATCTTACTTTATTTTATTTTATCTTCTTCTTTCCTTCATCCCCTCCTTCCCTACTTCCTTCTTTCCTCCTTCCCTCCCTTCCTCCTTTCTTTCTTTTTTTTCTTTTCCATTCTTCCTTCCTTCCTTCCTTCCTTCCTTCCTTTCTTTCTTTCTTTCTTTCTTTCTTTCTTTCTTTCTTTATACTTTTTCTCCCTTTTATTCTGAGCTGTGTGGGTGAAAGTCTCTTGGTGCTGCAGCCAGGAGTCAGTGCTGTGCCTCAGAGGTGGGAGAGCCAACTTCAGGACACTAGTCCACAAGAGACCTCCAAGCTCCACAAAATACCAAACAGCAAAAATCTCCCAGAGATCTCCATCTCAACACCAGCACCCAGCTCCACTCAACAACCAGCAAGCTACAATGCTGGACACCCTATGCCAAACAACTAGCAAAACAGGAACACAACCTCACCCATTAGCAGAGAGACTGCCTAAAATCATAATAAGTCCACAGACACCCCAAAACACACCACCAGACGTGGACCTGCCCACCAGAAAGACAAGATCCAACCTCATCCACAAGAACACAGGCATTAGTCCCCTCCATGAGGAAGCTTACACAAGCCACTGAACCAACCTTAGCCACTGGGGACAGACACCAAAAAAAACGGGAACTACAAACCTGCGGCCTACAAAAAGGAGACCCCAAACACAGTAAGATAAGCAAAATGAGAAGACAGAAAAACACACAGCAGATGAAGGAGCAAGATAAAACCCACCAGACCTAACAAATGAAGAGGAAATAGGCAGTCTACCTGAAAAAGAATTCAGAATAATGTTAGTAAAGATGATCCAAAATCTTGGAAATAGAATGGACAAAATGCAAGAAACATTTAACAAGGACCTAGAAGAACTAAAGAGCAAACAAACAACGATGAACAACACAATAAATGAAATTAAAAATACTCTAGATGGGATCAATAGCAGAATAACTGAGGCAGAAGAACGGATAAGTGACCTAGAAGATAAAATAGTGGAAATAACTACTGCAGAGCAGAATAAAGAATGAAAAGAACTGAGGACAGTCTCAGAGACCTCTGGGACAACATTAAACACACCAACATTCGAATTATAGGGGTTCCAGAAGAAGAGGAGAAAAAGAAAGGGACTGAGAAAATATTTGAAGAGATTACAGTTGAAAGTTCCCTAATATGGAAAAGGAAATAGTTAATCAAATCCAGGAAGCACAGAGAGTCCCATACAGGATAAATCCAAGGAGAAATATGCCAAGACACATATTAATCAAACTGTCAAAAATTAAATACAAAGAAAACATATTAAAAGTAGTAAGGGAAAAGCAACAAATAACACACAAGGGAATCCCCATAAGGTTAACAGCTGATCTTTCAGCAGAAAATCTGCAATTCAGAAGGGACTGGCAGGACATATTTAAAGTGATGAAGGAGAAAAACCTGCAACCAAGATTACTCTACCCAGCAAAGATCTCATTCAGATTTGATGGAGAAATAAAAACCTTTACAGACAAGCAAAAGCTGAGAGAGTTCAGCACCACCAAACCAGCTTTGCAACAAATGAGAAAGGAACTTTTCTAGGCAAGAAACACAAGAGAAGGAAAGACCTACAATAACAAACCCAAAAAAATTAAGAAAATGGGAATAGGGACATACATATTGATAATTACCTTAAATGTAAATGGACTAAATGCTCCCACCAAAAGACACAGATTGGCTGAATGGATACAGAAACAAGACCCATATATATGCTGTCTACAAGAGACCCACTTCAGACCTAGAGACACATACAGACTGAAAGTAAGGGGATGGAAAAATATATTTCATACAAATGGAAACCAAAAGAAAGCTGGAGTAGCAATTCTCATATCAGACAAAATAGACTTTAAAATAAAGACTATTAGAAGAGACAAAGAAGGACACTACATAATGATCAAGGGATCGATCCAAGAAGAAGATATAACAATTGTAAATATTTATGCACCCAACATAGGAGCACCTCAATAAATAAGGCAAATACTAACAGCCATAAAAGGGGAAATCGACAGTAACACATTCATAGTAGGGTTAAACACCCCACTTTCACCAATGAACAGATCATCCAAAATGAAAATAAATAAGGAAACACAAGCTTTAAATTATACATTATCCAAGATGGACTTAACTGATATTTATAGGACATTCCATCCAAAAACAAGAGAATACATATTTTTCTCAAGTGCTAATGGAACATTCTCCAGGACTCATCATATCTTGGGTCACAAATCAAGCCTTGGTAAATTTAAGAAAATTGAAATTGTATCAAGTGTCTTTTCTGACCACAACACTATGAGACTAGATATCAATTACAGGAAAAGATCTGCAACAAATACAAACACATGGAGGCTAAACAATACACTACTTAATAACGAAGTGATCACTGAAGAAATCAAAGAGGAAATAAAAAAATACCTAGAAACAAATGACAATGGAGACACGATGACCCAAAACCTATGAGATGCAGCAAAAGCAGTTCTAAGAGGGAATTTTATAGCAATACAATCCTACCTTAAGAAACAGGAAACATCTAGAATAAACAACCTACACTTGCACCTAAAGCAATTAGAGAAAGAAGGACAAAAAACACCCAAAGTTAGCAGAAGAAAAGAAATCATAAAAATCAGATCAGAAATAAATGAAAAAGAAATGAAGGAAATGATAACAAAGAAAAATAAAACTAAAAGCTGGTTCTTTGAGAAGATAAACAAAATTGATAAACCATTAGCCAGACTCATCAAGAAAAAAAGGGAGAAGACTCAAATCAATAGAATTAGAAATGAAAAAGGAGAAGTAACAACTGACACTGCAGAAATACAAAAGATCATGAGAGATTACTACTAGCAACTCTATGCCAATAAAATGGACAACCTGATAGAAATGGACAAATTCTTAGAAATGCACAACCTGCCAAGACTGAATCAGGAGGAAATAGAAAATATGAACAGACCAATCACAAGCACTGAAATTGAGATTAAAAATCTTCCAACAGGGCTTCCCTGGTGATGCAGTGGTTGGGAGTCCGCCTGCTGATGCAGGGGATGCGGGTTCGTGCCCCAGTCCGGGAGGATCCCGCATGCCGCGGAGCAGCTGGGCCCGTGAGCCATGGCCGCTGAGCCTGCGCGTCTGGAGCCTGTGCTCCACAGTGGGAGAGGCCACAACAGTGAGGCCCACATACCACAAAAAAAAAAAAAAAAATCTTCCAACAAACAAAAGCCCAGGACCAGATGGCTTCACAGGTGAATTCTATCAAACATTTAGAGAAGAGCTAACACCTATCCTTCTCAAACTCCTACAAAAAATAGCAGGGGGAGGAAAACTCCCAAACTCATTCTACGAGGCCACCATCACCCTGATACCAAAACCAGACAAAGATGTCACAAAGAAAGAAAACTACAGGCCAATATCACTGATAAACATAGATTTAAAAATCCTCAACAAAATACTAGCAAACAGAATCCAACAGCACATTAAAAGGATCACACACCATGATCAAGTGGGGTTTATTCCAGGAATGCAAGGATTCTTCAATATACGCAAATCTATCAACGTGATACACCATATTAACAAATTGAAGGAGAAAAACCATATGATCATCTCAATAGATGCTAGAAAGCTTTTGACAAAATTCAACACCCATTTATGATAAAAACACTGCAGAAAGTAGGCATAGAGGGAACTTTCCTCAACACAATAAAGGCCATATATGACATACACACAGCCAACATCGTCCTCAATGGTGAAAAACTGAAAGCATTTCCACTAAGATCAGGAACAAGACAAGGTTGCCCACTCTCACCACTCTTATTCAACATAGTTTTGGAAGTTTTAGCCACAGCAATCAGAGAAGAAAACGAAATAAAAGGAATCCAAATCGGAAAAGAAGTAAAACTGTCACTGTTTGCAGATGACATGATACTATACATAGAGAATCCTAAGGATTCTACCAGAAAACTACTAGAGCTAATCAATGAATTTGGTAAAGTAGCAGGAAACAAAATTAATGCACAGAAATCTCTTGCATTCCTATACACTAATGATGAAAAATCTGAAAGTGAAATCAAGAAAACACTCCCATTTACCATTGCAACAAAAAGAATAAAATATCTAGGAATAAACCTACCTAAGGAGACAAAAGACCTGTATGCAGAAAATTATAAGACACTGATGAAAGAAACTAAAGATGATACAAATAGATGGAGAGATGTACCATGTTCTTCGACTGGAAGAATCAACATTGTGAAAATGACTCTACTACCCAAAGCAATCTCCAGATTCAATGCAATCCCTATCAAACTACCACTGGCATTTTTCACAGAACTAGAACAAAAAATTTCACAATTTGTATGGAAACACAAAAGACCCTGAATAGCCAAAGCAATCTTGAGAACGAAAAACGGAGCTGGAGGAATCAGGCTCCCTAACTTCAGACTGTACTACAAAGCCACAGTAATCAAGACAGTATGGTACTGGCAAAAAAACAGAAAGATAGATCAATGGAACAGGATAGAAAGCCCAGAGATAAACCCACACACATATGGTCACTTTATCTTTGATAAAGGAGACAGGAATGTACAGTAGAGAAAGGACAGCCTCTTCAATAAGTGGTGCTGGGAAAACTGGACAGGTACATGTAAAAGTATGAGATTAGATCACTCCTTAACACCATACACAAAAATAAGCTCAAAATGGATTAAAGACCTAAATGTAAGGCCAGAAACTATCAAACTCTTAGAGGAAATCATAGGCAGAACACTCTATGACATAAATCATAGCAAGATGCTTTTTGACCCACCTCCTAAAGAAATGGAAATAAAAGCAAAAATAAACAAATGGGACCTAATGAAACTTCAAAGCTTTTGCACAGCAAAGGAAACCACAAACAAGACCAAAAGACAACCCTCAGAATGGGAGAAAATATTTGCAAATGAAGCAACTGACAAAGGATTAATCTCCAAAATTTACAAGCAGCTCATGTAGCTCAATAACAAAACAACAAACAACCCAATCCAAAAATGGGCAGAAGACCTAAATAGACATTTCTCCAAAGAAGATATACAGAATGCCAACAAACACATGAAAGAATGCTCAACATCATTAATCATTAGAGAAATGCAAATCAAAACTGCAATGAGATATCATCTCACACCAGTCAGAATGGCCATCATCAAAAAATCTAGAAACAGTAAATGCTGGAGAGGGTGTGGGGAAAAGGGAACACTCTTGCACTGCTGGTGGGAATATGAATTGGTACAGCCACTATGGAGTACAGTATGGAGGTTCCTTAAAAAACTACAACTAGAACTACCATATGACCCAGCAATCCCACTACTGGGCATATACCCTGAGAAAACCAAAATTCAAAAAGAGTCATGTACCAAAGTGTTCATTGCAGCTCTATTTACAATAGCCCAGAGATGGAAACAACCTAAGTGCCCATCATCGGATGAATGGATAAAGGAGATGTGGCACATATATACAATGGAATATTACTCAGCCATAAAAAGAAACGAAATTGAGCTATTTGTAATGAGGTGGATGGACCTAGAGTCTGTCATACAGAGTGAAGTAAGTCAGAGAGAGAAAGACAAATACCGTATGCTAACACATATATATGGAATTTAAGGGAAAAAAATGTCATGAAGAACGTAGGGGTAAGACAGGAATAAAGACACAGACCTACTAGAGATTGGACTTGAGGATATGGGGAGGGGGAAGGGTAAGCTGTGACAAAGTGAGAGAGTGGCATGGACATATATACACTACCAAACGTAAAATAGATAGCTAGTGAGAAGCAGCTACATAGCAGAGGGAGATCATCTTGGTGCTTTGTGACCACCTAGAGGGGTGGGATAGGGAGGGTGGGAGGGAGGGAGACGCAAGAGGGAAGAGATATGGGAACATATGTATATGTATAACTGATTCACTTTGTTATAAAGCAGAGACTAACACACCATTGTAAAGCAATTATACTCCAATAAAGATGTAAAAACAAAACAAAACTAAACAAAACAAAAGCAAACAAACTCAAACTGCTTGAAAGGCTCCCTCACCCAAAATCGAATTAACGGCCTCCTTAAGGATTTATCAAGGACAGATACAAATCTCAAAGTCTTTTCTGCAAATAGTAAAAAGCCTTAATTATCTGAGCAAATAAATTTAACTTACACCAACTGTCATTTATAAATTAGTAAGTTTATATTGTAATACCTGATTCATGACTCAGATTTAAAATGAAGTTATGAGATCTCTAGTTATGTCTGTTTATACATCTGTGTGTACATTATACATATGATACATATTTACCTTCAGATAGTATTATCAAAATTAAATTTATAGAAGAGCTCTATCTAATTGACTTAAAAGTAGCATTTACAAATTAAATATTTTTAAATGTAGTAGAAACTAACCCAAATGAATTTCAAGTTCACATATCTGGGAAATATTCAATATTAAATTAATATTCAGTATTAAAGTTCAAGTTTGTTGGTTTAATTAATACAGATATGTCTTACTTTTATTACACTTAGCTTTACTAAAAGTCAAATAAGGTCATATTATCTCTATTATAAAATTTATCAGTGAGAAAAATAGCTTGGGATGGTGGCTGACTTGGTGTCATGTCTCAAAGTTTTCATGGATAATCTAAACATAATTGTTCAGAACAAATGAATTAAATAGATATAAATGGGGTAAGAGCTTTTAGGCTAACCCTTGAAGAATAATTATGTTTTATGGTATATCTACTTAAAAATAGTTTCTCTAGATTTTTGGTAACTTGAAACTTTAGAATTTTGGTAAGTGAATTTAAATGATGGAAATTTATTAAATACCTAGACCATTTCCAAATAAAATAAGATACTGAAATATTAATTACTGAATATAGGCTTCATTTTGCAGAGAAACTAAAGATATTTCGGACTATTAATAAAAATGTTTGGTGCCACACTAAAAAATAGTCTATAAAAAAGCACATGTTTTTAGAAATCATAAATAATATTTGTAAGTTTGCCAATCTACAGAATGCCAATGTAAAAGACAGTGCATCGTTGCTTACTTCTTAGCTTTTACTAGAAATTACAGTACTTAAACATTAAGAATCCTAATTAATATACATAATTAAAACTAATAAGGGTAACAACTTTGCATGAAAGGAAAAGGACATAAAGAATGAACATTTTGTTATGGGAAAAGAGAGTCATTTTGTTCTGGAGAGAAAAAAAGGAAGAAAAAGCACTGGACTAAATCTGAAAGTAAAAAAGACAGTTACAGAAAGTTTGTGGGAAAGGAACCCTGAGAAAAGAGTTTTGTGCATGGTCAGGACTGGCTAAAATTAAAATAAAATTTAATTGAGTAAATAAGTTTAAATATTAAAAGTAAGCTGGTACAAAACTAGAATTTGGTTTTCTCTCCAAGGTCAGAGAACAAAGTTTTCTTGGAATATTGATCTGCTTTTGATAACAGATTGTAAAGTTTCTTTATCTTTTAAGTAATTTGTTGTAGCTTTCTGTATTTGCCTTTAAAATCTTTAATGTCACGTTGGTTGAGTGAATAAGTATTGTTTTACACTGACCTATGATCCTATTTGACCAAGTGTTTTAAAAACCTTTTGATATCTTTGACAAACTTCCCAAGTCAAATTCCAAATGAATTCTCCTGACTTCTAGCTAACTTTGTGATGTTTCAAAGGGCCACTGAAACATCCCAAAGAGAGATATTAAACTAATTAGGTTTGTTGAGTATGTTAAATTACATGGGAAATATTGTCAAATAAGTTGTGATAAACTTTCTTAGGCTATATTATATGGATATACGTCATTAATATAGAACTTCTAAAAATTATATGAAATTCCTAAAAATCCGATATGTCCTGGTATAGTGTTATTAGTCATAATTCTAATTATTATCTTAAAATGTTGTATGTCACAGAATGTTGTATATTCTTTGTCAGTTATGTTGTAATCAGATATTTAACCATGCCATTTAAAATTTTTTGTCTTTTATAGACAGTCATTTTTTATGCTTTTACAAAATCAAGATCTTCAAGATTCACAGAAAGGACTTTTTGACAAATAAGGTTTCTGATGACTTGTAGATCATACCACTGAACTGGGTAAGAAATTACAAAACTCTAATGGAAAACCTGATGACTTCATCCAGATCAGCAGGAATCAATTACATGGGACTGAATGAACTAATAAACACAATTTGCATTTTATAACTTTTTTCTGAAATATTACTGACTTTTAATATTTATTTTCCAGAAAACCTTTCCTCTTACACTATGACCTACAAAAAAATGATAAAGTATACCTTTGTAAACAAAGATGAAATATTTAGCTTTTTCTCTCTACCTGATCCCTCCAGAATTTGGCTTTTCCAGCTGGCTCCCCTCTGGACTTTATAGCTTATTGCAATCCAGATTACAACTAGTTATACTCATCATTATTTTAATCTGTTCTCTCTTTGTTGTTTTCAAACTATGCTTTTTGTCTCTCTCTGCTCCACTCTGAGCTATATTACTTACATTCTGTCTATTTTGTAATATTGTTGTTTCTTAAATTACCTGATGTGTAACCAGGCCTCCAACAAAATTAATGATGGCTAAAAGTCTTGAGGCAATGATCACATATATAACTCTATACAGAATAATTGTAATAGTGCAACTCTAGATATGGGAAGAAGTAACAAGAGAAAAACATTTCCTGGATCATAATAGACTAGTAAGACAGATGATCCAGAGAATTTTAGGTTATTAACAGGGCCTAATTCAGATATAGCACATGAATGGCCTATCACTGAGATCTTCGCCTTACTTAGGAATAAGTGTTCTTAGCGCCACGGGACAAATAGGTCATGAAATGCCTCCCAAACCTTGGTCGAATTTATGACCAACAAAGGGCACTGTAAAGAAAAAAATGTTGCCTGCCATTCCAGTTCTATAAGGATCAAGCCATTAGCCACTGCAGTTGCCCACAAACAGGGAGCTCCAAGGGGAATTCAGGATAGAGAAAAACAAGAAACATTCTGTGTTTTGGATATACTGGTCCTTAAATAGTTAAGATGTATATCTAAGGGAAATTTTTATTTTTTGTGGTATGCAGGCCTCTCACTGTTGTGGCCTCTCCCGTTGCAGAGCACAGGCTCCAGACGTGCAGGCTCAGCCGCCATGGCTCACGGGCCCAGCCGCTCCACGGCATGTGGGAACTTCCTGGACCGGGGCACGAACCCGTGTCCCCTGCATCGGCAGGCAGACTCTCAACCACTGCGCCACCAGGGAAGCCCCTAAGGGAAATTTTTAAATGACCCCTGATTCTTACATCTTCCCATACAGAGAAAAGCACTAAAATCATTAAGTTGAGATTTCCCTTCTTTGTGATTAGCACTAATCTTTTGATGCTTGACTACATGTTTTTCCAGCAAAAAGTTTGTATATATCCTGGCTCCTCCCTTACCTCTTCGGAGCAGTTCCTCAGAGCTATCTGAGAGGCTGTCTTCTGGGTGATAGTCCTCAGTAAGTTTCTTAATAAAACTTAATTCTCAGCTTTTATGTTGTGCATTTTTCTTTCATTTGACACTTGCTATCTGTCTCTGAACCCCAAGTGGAAGCAGAGACAGAAGCTCCTTGGTCTTCCCTGGATGACATTAGGAGCTGAGACCCCTGTCCCAGTCCAACCCATCTACTCACCCAGGATCAGCAGTAGCAGCCACAGAAACATGGGGATGTGGCCTGGCTGAGGGCAGGGAAAGTCTCTCTCACCACAAGCCAGGCTTCTTTCTCATCCACGAAAGAGGACAGAAGGGAGGTACTCAGATGAGATCTGCAAGAGTTAGAAAAGGGGAAGTAAAAAAATCATATTTTGCCTTGGGTTCTGAAAAATTAACACAACTACCTTCCTAAATGTTGTTTGTATTTCAACCCCAGCAGTTGTGCAGTTTTAGACGTTGACAGTTATCTTCTAGCAGCTCAACTCTCTCTGGAGAAATGTCTCCAAGGCTGTGCTGGGTTCTCTGAAATGCCACACTATAGATTTGCTAGTATTCAAATAACTTTTTTTCATTTTTCAAATGGAAAAACCCTTCCATTACCTTGAATTCATACAACATCTGGTTCTGCATAAGGCTCCTAATATAGACATACCTGGTGACTGTGGTGTCCTGCTATGTTTTATGGTGTAAGTCACAAAAAGTCAAAGGGTCAAAGCAGACACGAAAGCCTTTTGACTTTACATAAAGTGGCACAAAGTTGTTGAGGAGGAAAAATTTTTTTAAATTCACCAACTACAAAAGGAGCTGCCCCTAAATTCCTCCCAGATCTGTGCAAATTAGGAGATAAAAGAACAAGCATTAGGTAGGAAACTGTTTTGTGCCCCATCTCAGCCTATAACCAGTGCTGTGCCTGGGCAGGCCCTTGTGATTCTTATTATGATTGCAAGACACCCTCAGCAATAAACAGGAAGAAACTTTGGGGAAAAAAAGTTTATTACTCATAGGTCCTGGAAAGCTTTTATTGGGGTGGAGGGTGGGGCTTAGTGTTTTGAGGGCTCACTCTTTATTGGTGAATTTAAAATATAAAAGCCAGAAGTTAAAGCACAGGAAGAGAAAAAAACAAGAGGCCCAAATGGTCAGTTATCAAAATCAACCAATATCTCTAAAACAAAGGAGCCTGGGGGGCAAAGGAGGGCGGTGGGGTGGGCTTTGGTGCTGCCTTTTATCTAGTGGCTGGCAGTGTGTTTATTCAAAGTAGCTCTTTGAAGTGGATGCCTCAGCAATCAAAGTTTAAGTCGGGCACTTGCATTATGAAAGAAAGAACAACTGTTAGGCCCATACTACAGAACCTCTGTTTTTAAAGCCAGAGCCTTTATCAGAGAGGCCTTCCCTGGCCTTGCAATCAAAGAGGTCTCACCTGATTATTTTCTGTTTCAAGCCCCTGTATGCTTTTTTTTCATAGCATTTTATCATTATTTGTAATTATTTCCTCTATTTTCTTGTTTGTTTTTACGTCTTCTCCTCAGCTATCATTCAAGGGCCCATGTTTAGCTTACCCATTGTTGTATCCCTTGTACCTCTACCAATTTTCTCTTGCAGGGAGGCATTAAATAAGTATTTTTTGAGAAACTATGAAAAACTCTGGACCAGGGTTTCTTGACATTTATTTCATTAGCACTTCCCTAAGGGGCCTTTTCAGATTTTTTTTTTCTATCCACCCCCCTCCTCTATGAAACATTAATAGCACAGATATGCTGTATGTATATATAGACATAAAAAGTAAGATTTTTTTTTTCACCTCCACAAGGACCAATTTTTGCTGCTTTGAGGGTGATATCACCTCTGTTGGGAATGCATGCTTGAGACGTAGAGACAGACCATTCTCAGCAATCTAACTACCAGGATAGAAAGTTATGACCATTCAAAGACATCTTTGTATTAGAAACAGAAACCTCTGATCAAGTTTCCCTTCTTTGTGGAGGCTATCCTGAGGCTATAATGGAACGAAGTCCTCTCCTTTAACCAGATGACATTCTTTTCTTCCCCCCCATGACAGTTACCAAATTTTGTTTTTCTGTATGCATTTACGTGGTTATGATGTTCCTTTCTCTCCTTAGACTGTAGTACCACAGGGCTGAAAAGAGTCTGGTGTGTTCTCCATCACGTTTTTTTCTTTTCTTCCTTCCTCCCATCCCTTATTTCCTCCTACACTCCTTCCTCCCTTCCTCTCTTTTTTTGTTGTAGAAAGAACAGTTAACATGATATCTATCTTCTTAACAAATTTTTTATTATGCAATACATTATCGTTGACTATAGATACAATGTTATACAGCAGCGCTCTAAAGCTTAACTTAATCTTGCTTAACTGAAACTTTATGCCAGTTGACTAGTAACCCCTCAGTTCCTCCTCCTGGCAACCACAGTTCCACTCTGATTCTATGAATTTGATTATTTTAGATAGCTCATGTAAGTGGAATAATGCAATGTTTGTTTTTCTGTGACTGGCCTATGTCACAACATAATTGTCCTCATGTTTCACCCATGTTGTCACAAGTTGAAGAATTTCCTTCCTTTTTTAAGGCTGAGTAGTTTTTCGTTGTATGTACATATAACAGGGAAGAGCCAATCCTGACTCCATGTTGGATCTGTTTCTTTACTTTAACCTTTGCTTCCTGTTGCTTTTGTTCACTAAAAGGACACTGTGTATACATAATGGACTGCCTTCGGGAACCCTGCCCCTCTGCCTGAATGTTAAACCAAAGTGCCTTTGTTTAGGGAAGCAACCTGACCCTGTCCGCCTGGGAACAGCTGCAAGAAAGAAGAAATTAGCATGTCCCCTCTCCGAGGCTGGCCATTCCAGGAGATATTTGCAAGAATTATGGCCTTTTTATTTTACTTCCTCACCTCCTCCCACCCTCTGTTCTATAAAAGAAACTGACATCCAGACCCTATAAGATGTTTTTTTTTAGACACTAGTCTGCCATTTTCTCTGTCTGCCAGGTTTCCAAATAAAGTCATTATTCTTTGCCTCAACACCTTGTCTCCTGATTTATTGGCCTGTCATGCAGCGAGCAGAGGGAACTTGGACTCAGTAACATATATACCATGTTTTCTTTATCCATATATCTATTGATGGACAGTGAGGTTTCTTCCACATCATGGTTATTGCGCATAGTGCTTTAATGAACATAGCAGTGCTAATATCTCTTCAAGATCCTGATTTCAATTATTTTGGATGAATACACAGAACTGGGATTGGTGGATCATACAATAGTTCTATCTTTTTTTGTTAGAAACTTTATACTGTTTAATATAGATGCTGTATCTTACAGATTAATAAATGATGCCTTACTAAAATTGGTGAAACTTATAAGAGGAAAATAAAGTGAGGAGGTGCAACAAAGTCAGGTTTAAGCCTCTGCAGTCAGGGAAATATGGATTCTGGTCTTAGCTCTACCCTCTACAGACTGTATGAACATGGCAAACTACTTCCCCAAGATTGTTAACCATGCACAATATCACACACTTAAAACATACTTTTTTTTAAATAATTCCAGATAATATGTGTAAGTTTTCCATACATAATAGACCCAATAATTAGTCTTTGGTAACATTTTTTGGCTAGTAGAATATTAGTAGGGATCAGTATGATATATCATTTGGAGGTATTCTCTAAGTTTTGGGTCTTAAAAATTATATATTACAAAGAGATAAAGTTATGCTGAAAAGGCTAAAAACATAACACCTTTATGAAAGTGTTGGTTATAAAAGGTGGATGCATTTACACTTCCAGTAATGATGGAAGAAGAAACTGAACTAACCTTTCTTTTGAGGATCACTAGAAATGCTGGGCGAAATTCTTTTAAAAGTCTGTTTCAAGGTACTGAAGGGATAATAAGACAGCAAAGAATTCTGAGACACGATTAGAGAAGAAAGGAGCTCAGGGAGAAAAACCTGGCTTCTGAAACCACTTGTTTAAAAGGGCACTTGCCAAGTCCAGAAAGGGCAGCAGGGAGGCTTGTGCTTTAGCACAGTCCTGTGGGGTTGGGAGACATGGACTGGTATTCATGCTGGTGTGTGTGGAAATGTTTAAAATATGATTGTAAAATTAAAAAGAATAAAATACTGCCATTTGCAGCAACATGAATGGATCTAGAGAATACTTAGCTTAGTGAAACAAGTCAGGCAGAGAAAGACAAATACTATATATCAGTTACATGTAAGTAATCTAAAAAATAATACAAATGAATAAATATACAAAACAGAAACAGACTCACAGACATAGAAATCAAACTTATGGTTACCAAAGAGGATACAGAGAGAGGTAGGGAGGGATAAATTAGAAGTATGGGATTAACATATAAAAACTATGATACATAAAATAGATAAGCAACAAGAGTTTACTGTATAGCACAGGGAATTATATTCAATATCTTGTAATAACTTATAATGGAATATGATCTGCAAAAAAAAAAAAAAAACAGAAGCAGAACCAAATCACTGTGCTGTATACCTGAAACTAATGCAATATCATAAATCAGCTATACTTCAATAAAAAATATATATATGGCTGTAAAATTTTTGACAGTTCCTCAATTTAGAGGTGGAGTCTATACTCCCTCCCCTTGTATCTGGACAAGTTTGTTAGGTGCTAAGACCCAATAAAACTGTGGTGGAAGTGATACTGTAATTTTTGAATTAGTTGATGAGATGTTGTAGATTTACTATCACAATTTTTTTTGAAGCTTAAGCCAACATATAAAAAGTCTGACTACCCTAAGGCCACCATGTTATGAGGAAGTCCTGACCACATTGAAGGGTCACACATACACACTCTAATTGACTGTCCAGGTTGAGGTCCCAACCTATAGCCAGCATCAACCACCAGACACGCAGGTGAAGATGGCCCCTTATGATCCATATAATAGATCCAAGAATTCAAAAAGGAGTCACTGTTCTTGTCATGAGTTGGGTAACTGAGAAGAAATGGATAAATAAAAGATAAAATATTATACTAAGTTGTTTTCATTTATTTAAATAAAACTCTTAATTACATTTTACTCCATTGCATATAAACTAATTTTGTCTATTGAAAATTATTAAATTACATTTAATAATTGGACTTTTTATTTAAAAGTCAAGCATGGAGGAATGTGCTAATGGTTTTTGTCTCAAGTGACTGCACACAGGGAAAAACGACAAATTGTAAAATTAGTAATATGGCAACGTTGCCCACTACATGGAGCCTTAGAAAATTGTGAAGCATGAAAATAAATGATCAGATTTTTGAAGGTTTTCATTTTTCTCTCTTTTTTTTTTCAAATCCAATCTATAGCAGTAATGGGTCCTGGAATCCTTGCCAATACTATGCAGAAACAGTAAATATAAATTCATGTAAATTTAAGCATAGTGTGTACTTTTCAGGTTAGTGTGGAGAGAAGAAAAGCAGTCAGGCATTGAGGGAGTTCACCTTCTCCAACTCCCCCCATAGAGCAGACATCACCTAGACCTCCACCTATTTTCTGAAACCCAAGTATGGTACCAATAAAAAGCCATTGACTATAATACTACTCCTCTATCCAGGGACCATCAACCCACCTGAGATGGAGAGTGGCACCAGTTCACAGAACTGGGCCCCCAGGCCATTGTCAGCCTCACAGGAGTAGCTTCCAGGATGCCCTGCAGTTAGAGAGAGGTTGAAGGATGCTCCTTCTCCAGAGGGCACTGAGCTGCTACCCAGGTTGATGTCCTCATGATAAAACCGGTACAGGATTGGGGTGGGGGATGTAGGGGCAGCTCCAAGCCTCACAGCAAAGCTCTACCATATCCACCATGACAGCCTGGGTCCTGGGACCCCTGAGGGTGAGGACAGGACAAGATGTTGAAACTAACAGACTCAAAGGCGGCTATCAGAGAGGATTTGTGATGCTGCATTAGACTCATGAATTCCCATACCAGGATCTCAGCATCGGGCCTGGCTCTTGGTCATTGTGTATTCCTTCCATTCCTGTATCCCCATTAGAGCAATCAGAGGTTGTTTTTTCAAAGTGTCTTTAGAAATTTGGGGAAATATCAATTCTGGGTCATTGTCTAGAGACATGATCATTTGTCGTTCTCATCTTATTTACTTCTAATGCCAACCCAACCCCCTTTGTGTTTTCTGCTATGACAAAAAAAGATGTCAGCAGTTTAACTTGTGAAGGTAACCCATCCTCAAGTTTTTGGTGGTTCTCCACAGCACTGATCACTGGGATCTCCTGGAATTTCCTCATGACTCCTGGCTCTTGGTTTGGGGATTTCTGTCTGAGATGAATGGGAGTGAAATTTACTTCTCACAGAAATATTCACCACCTTGTTCTGGATGGGATTGTGGCCATTGTCAGCTCTATAGTAATGTTGGCCAGCATTGTACTCCTTCACAGCTGGGATCTCCAGGTCTGCTGACAGGGAATGCTGGGCTTCTGTCCCAGACTTGTTCCTGTGGCCTCTCTGTGCTAGGAAAATGTGATGTCTCCTGTGCCCTCAGCCACTGAGCAGAGTAGGGTGAGATCCCCTCCTTCAGTCTCTTGTCCCCCAGGGACCTGGGTATCTAAGCTTACATTAGAGCCCAGGACTTCTAGCTGAATAGAAGATGACATATGAGAACCCTGACTATGAAGTACTCTGGGAACAGAAGGTAGACTTATTTCAGCCTCTAATACAAGGAGTGGGAATATGGGTATTGCTTATGTAACATATTACAAGTATACAATGGTAAGGAATCCATGGTAATTATCCTTGAAGAATGTGGATACAGATACTTTCAGGTCCTAACCCAGATCTGGGCTAATTTCATGGGTAGCAATCATTAAAGAATCATGATGAATCATCCACTACATGAGAGAAGAAACATTTTTTTTGGATGAGTTACTGTGCAGACACATACCTTTTGCATAGAATTAAGAAGTTCACTGGTAGCATCAGTCTACCTTGAAAAAGGCACGTTCCTAATAATGTCAATAAAAATTCCTCCATTATTCCCAGTTTCAAGGATCAACACAAATTGTCACACCCTCCTCTGACCACTCCAGTTCACTTTGATTTCTGCTTTTCTGACTCTTCATTTTAGCCCCATATGTGTTGCAATCCAGCATGTGGAGACATTTGGAGAGCGGGAGCCTTGTCTTTTAAAGTTCCCAACCCTCTACTAAATGCCAATGCACACAGTTGGTGATCAATGAAGATTTGATTGATGATATTACTTTAATAAGAAGAGAAAGATTATAAGGAGCTTAGTCCATTTGTTATTCTTATGAAATGCCAAGAGCAATTTGGAGAGTTTCTCTAGTCCAGCTCCTACTTTCCACAAGGACAGAAGTTGAACAAAGAAACAAAAGACTAGCCATCCATGCTGAAGCTACAGTGTTCATGTTTTTCCCCATGCTCAGCCCCACTGATACTTACTCTGCCCGTGAATTTAAGATTGGAGGCTCCAGTTTCTGACACTGTGAGTCACTGTCTCTGCATGGCACCAGTAAGACCCTGAGTCTTCACTCCACGTGGTAGGGAACTAGAGCTCTGGGGAGCTGCTCTAGCCTAACCCCAGGGTCCTGCTATCTCTGAAGAAACAAACTGGAGCTGGGCATCTGAGCTCTGTGGAGAGGGATGGGTCTTTCAAGAGAGATCAACGTCACTGGGCCCTCCTCAATGGGCCCAGAAGAGCTGACTGTCAGCCCAGGACATGGAAACAGCTCTGGAGAGAAGGATCACAACAGCTTTCAGAGCAGTAAGATTTACAGTTCCTGCTGCAAAGTACCTGGTGAGAAACAACCCCAGCAAACAGGACATTCAGAACCAGGCATGCCACGTACCATGTCTCCCTTACATGGTCAAACCACAAGCACTCCAGTTCATGTTTGGTGTATGGGTAGCTTTCCCCTATGAAGTACCCACCTGCTCTGCTACCACTGTCTCCTATCCACCCCAGCTCCCACAGGAGTGATGGTTTTACTTAAGACTTCAATCCTTACTACTCTTTACTATTTCTGTTTTTAGAGTTTTCTTCCAGTAACAGTACAGTAATATTTGCCACTGTCACTCAAAATGCATTTTGGATAGGAAAGCTTGAGACTTCATCTGTAAAAACAATAATGCTTTTCTATCTTTGTAATAAGTCACTGTCTTTATTTTCCAAGCCTTTTCTCTCTGGCATATCAGAACCACACTGTTTCATTCAAAAACAGAAGAGGGAGCCAGGACAGTGAACCAGTCTGAAAGAGAGGGGAGGGGGGAACTGGATTTTTCATTTCTGCAGAGAATCCAATGTCTGACCATCTCCCTTATTCTTAGGCAATGAGATGTGTCAGGTGTAACCTCTTCATCTTTAGACAAGATAGAAGTTTCAACCCATTCCTTAGTCACTCAGAGATGCATCTTATTTTTCCTGAGGAGATATCTTATTCAACTTGGGCTGCTCTAACAAAATGCCATAAACTAGGGGGCTTATCAACAGCACAAATTTATTTCTCACAGTTCTGGAGGCTGAAAGTCCAAGATCAGGGTGCCAGCATTGTCCAGTTCTGGTGAGGACCCCTTTCCAGGTTGCAGACTGCTGACTTGTATTCTCATACAGCAGGAAGAGACCCAACTAGTTCTCCAGCCTCTTCTTATAAGGGCACTAATCTCATTCATGAAGAGCCCACCCTCATAATCTAATTACCTCACAAAGCTTCCACCTCCAAATATTATCACATTGAGAATATGGTTTTAACATATGAATGGGTAACAGGCTAAAACATTCAGTCCATTACAGGGAATGTCAAGGTAAACATAACATTTTACATGGATACAGGGTGTTATGCTAAAACTCCTACTCCTTAGCTCACTCCATTGGTGACTTCACATAGGGGACCCTTGTCCTTGGTGGACATTTTGCTTTCCCACCCCTTATGCTTTCATCCAGTCTTTAAAGGCACCACATTGTATTGTAAAATCATGTTCTGTTCCTTCTTCTGAGCTTGCTAGATGAAACAACCAAGTGGCCTGGATAACGGGAATAAGCTGGTTACTGGAATAAGATCTAGTATCTTTGTTTTTTATCTTCTTTTAACATCTTTATTGGAGTATAATTGCTTTACAATGGTGTGTTATTTTCTGCTGTATAACAAAGTAAATCAGCTATACATATGCATATATCCCCATATCTCTCCCCTCTTGCGTCTTCCTCCCACCCTCAATATTCCACACCTCTAAGTGGACTCAAAGCACTGAGCTAATCTCCCTGTGCTATGCACTGCTTCCCACTAGCTATCTATTTTGCATTTGGTAGTATATATATGTCCATGCCACTTTCTCACTTCCTCCCAGCTTATCCTTCCCCCTCCCTGTGCCCTCAAGTCCATTCTCTACATCTGCATCTTTATTCCTGTCCTGCCCCTAGGCTCTTCAGAACTTGTATTTTGTTGTTTTTTTTGTTTTTAGATTCCATACATATGTGTTAGCATATGATATTTGTTTTTCTCTTTCTGACTTACTTCACTCTGTATGACACTCTCTAGGCCCATCCACCTCACTACAGATAACTCAATCTCATTTCCTTTTTTGGTTAAGTAATATTCCATTGTACATATGTGCCACATCTTCTTTATCTATTCATCTGTCGATGGACACTTAGGTTGCTTCCATCTCCTGGCTATTGTAAATAGAGCTGCAATGAACACTGTGGTACATTACTCTATTTGAATTATGGTTTGATCAGGGTATATGCCCAGTAGTGGGTTTGCTGGGTTATATGGTAGTTCTATTTGTAGTTTTTAAAGGAAACTCCATACTGTTCTTCATAGTGGCTGTATCAATTTACATTCCCACCAACGGGGAAGAGGGTTCCCTTTTCCCCACACCCTCTCCAGTATTCATGGTTTGTAGATTTTTTGATGATGGCCGTTCTGAGGTAATACTTCATTGTAGTTTTCATTTGCATTTCTCTAATAATTAGTGATGATGAGCATACTTTCATTTGTTTGATGGCCATCTGTATATCTTCTTTGGAGAAATGTCTATTTATGTCTTCTGCCCATGTTTGGATTGGGTTGTTTGTTTTTTTGATATTGAGCAGCATGAGCTGCTTGTATATTTTGGAGATTAATCTTTATCAGTTGCTTCATTTGCAAATATTTTCTCCCATAGTGAGGGTTGTCTTTTCATCTTATTTACGGTTTGATTTGCTGTGCAAAAGCTTGTAAGTTTCATTAGATCCCATTTGTTTATTTTTGTTTTTATTTCCATTTGTCTAGGAGGTGGATCAAAAAGGATCTTGCTGTGATTTATGTTGAAGAGTGTTCTTCCCATGTTTTCCTCTAAGAGTTTTACAGTGTCTGGCCTTATATTTAGGTCTTTAATCCATTTTGAGTTTATTTTTATGTATGGTATTGGGAAGTGTTCTAATTTCATTCTTTTACATGTAGCTGTCCAGTTTTCCCAGCACCACTTATTGAAGAGGCTGTCTTTTCTCCATTGTATATTCTTGCCTCCTTTATCAAAGATAAGGTGACCGTATGTGTGTGGGTTTATCTCTGGGCTTTCTATCCTGTTCCATTGATCTATATTTCTGTTTAAATGCCAGTACTAAACTGTCTTCATTACTGTAGATTTATAGTATAGTCTGAAGTCCAGGAGCCTGATTCCTCCAGCTCTGTTTTCCTTTCTCAAGATCGCTTTGGCTATTCGGGGTCTTCTGTGTTTCCATACAAATTGTGAAATTTTTTGTTCTAGTTCTGTGAAAAATGCCAGTGGTAGTTTGACAGAGATTGCACTGAATCTGTACATTGCCTTGGGTATTATAGTCATTTTCACAATGTTGGTTCTTCCAATCCAAGTACGTGGTATATCTCTCCATCTATTTGTATCATCTTTAGTTTCTTTCATCAGTGTCTTACAGTTTTCCTCATACAGGTCTTTTGTCTCCTTAGGGAGTTTTATTCCCAGATATTTATTCTTTTTGTTGCAATGGTAAATAGGAGTGTTTCCTTAATTTCACTTTCAGATTTTTCATCATTATTGTATAGGAATGCAAGAGATTTCTGTTCATTAATTTTGTATCCTGCTACTTTACCAAATTCATTGATTAGCTCTAGTAGTTTTCTGGTAGCATCTTTAGGATTCTCTATGTATAGTATCATGTCATCTGCAAACAGTGACAGCTTTACTTCTTTTCCGATTTGGATTCCTTTTATTTCCTTTTCTTCTCTGATTGCTGTGGCTAAAACTTCCAAAACTATGTTGAATAAGAGTGGTGAGCATGGGCAGCCTTGTCTTGTTCCTGATCTTAGTGGAAATGCTTTCAGTTTTTCACCATTGAGGATGATGTTTGCTGTGGGTTTGTCATATATGGCCTTTATTATGTTGAGGTAAGTTCCCTCTATGCCTACTTTCTGGAGGGTTTTTATCATAAATGGGTGTTGAATTTTGTTGAAAGCTTTTTCTCCATCTATTGAGATGATAATATGGTTTTTCTCCTTCAATTAGTTAACATGGTGTATCACATTGATTGATTTGCATATATTGAAGAATCCTTGCATTCCTGGGATAAATCCCACTTGATCATGGTGTATGATCTTTTAATGTGCTGTTGGATTTTGTTTGCTTGTATTTTGTTGACGACTTTTGTTCATCAGTGATATTGGCCTGTAGTTTTCCTTTTTTGTGACATCTTTGTCTAGTTTTGGTATCAGGGTGATGGTGGCCTCCTCCCTCTGCTGTATTTTGGAAGTGTTTGAGAAGGATAGGTGTTAGCTCTTTTCTAAATGTTTGGTAGAATTCGCCTGTGAAGCCATCTGGTCCTCAGCTGTTGTTTGTTGGAAGATTTTTCATCACAGTTTCAATTTCCGTGCTTGTCATTCGTCTATTTATATTTTCTATTTCTTCCTGGTTCAGTCTCAGAAGGTTGTGCTTTTCTAAGAATTTGTCCATTTCTTCCAGGTTGCCCATTTTATTGGCATATAGTTGCTTGTAGTAATCTCTCATGATCCTTTGAATTTCTGCAGTGTCAGTTACTTCTCCTTTTTCATTTCTCATTTTATTGATTTGAGTCTTCCTTTTTTTCTTGATGAGTCTGGCTAATGCTTTATCAATTATGTTTATCTTCTCAAAGAAGCAGCTTTTAGTTTTATTGATCTTTGCTACTATTTTTTCCTTCATTTCTTTTTCATTTCTTTTTGATCTGATCTTTATGATTTTTTTCCTTCTGCTAACTTTTGGATATTTTTGCTCCTCTTTCTCTAATTGCTTTAGGTGTAAGGTTAGGTTGTTCTTTTGAGATGTTTCTTCTTTCTTAAGGTAGAATTGTGTTGCTATAAAGTTCCCATTTAGGACTGCTTTTGCTGCATCCTATAGGTTTTGGGTCATTGTGTTTTCATTGTCATTTGTTTCTAGATATTTTTTTATTTCCCCTTTGATTTCTTCAGTGATCTCTTGGTTATTAAGTAGTGTATTGTTTAGCCTCCCTGTGTTTGTATTTTTACAGATTTTTTCCTGTAATTGATATCTAGTCTCATAGCTCTGTGGTCAGAAAAGATACTTGATATGATTTCAATTTTCTTAAATTTACCAAGGCTTGATTTTGACTCAAGATATGATCTATCCTGGAGAGTGTTCCATGAGCACTTGAGAAGAAAGTGTATTCTGTTGTTTTTGGATGGAATGTCCTTTAAATATCAATTAAGTCCATCTTGTTTAATGTATCATTTAGAGCTTGTGTTTCCTTATTTATTTTCATTTTGGATGATCTGTCCATTGGTGAAAGTGGGGTGTTAAAGTCCCCTACTATGAATGTGTTACTGTCAATTTCCCCTTTTATGGCTGTTAATATTTGCTTTGTGTACTGAGGTGCTCTTATGTTGGGTGCATAAATATTTACAATCATTATATATTCTTTTTTTTTTCGGCATCAATTTTCTTTATTTTAAGGCATATCATAAGCAATTATTAAAATGGTATATATTATACCAATTGTTTAAACATTTCTTAATGATAATTTGTAACAATATATGTAATCAAAGTGAAACTGAGTTTCTTTTCTTTTCTTTTTAACATCTTTATTGGGGTATAATTGCTTTACAATGGTGTCTTAGTTTCTGCTTTATAACAAAGTGAATCAGTTATACATATACATATGTTGCCATATGTCTTCCTTCTTGCGTCTCCCTCCCTCCCACTCTCCCTATCCCACCCCTCCAGGCTGTCACAAAACACCGAGCTAATATCCCTGTGCCATGCGGCTGCTTCCCACTAGCTATCTACCTTACTACGTTTGTTTGTGTGTATATGTCCATGACTCTCTCTCGCCCTGTCAAAGCTCACCCTTCCCCCTCCCCATATCCTCAAGTCCGTTCTCCAGTAGTTCTGCGTCTTTATTCCTGTCTTACCCCTAGGTTCTTCATGACATTTTTTTCCCTTAAATTCCATATATATGTGTTAGCATACGGTATTTGTCTTTTTCTTTCTGACTTACTTCACTCTGTATGACAGACTCTAGGTCTATCCATCTCATTACAAATAGCTCAATTTCATTTCTTTTTATGGCTGAGTAATATTCCACTGTATATATGTGCCACATCTTCTTTATCCATTCATCCGATGATGGGCACTTAGGTTGTTTCCATCTCCGGGCTATTGTAAATAGAGCTGCAATGAACATTTTGGTACATGACTCTTTTTGAATTTTGGTTTTCTCAGGGTATATGCCCAGTAGTGGGATTGCTGGGTCATATGGTAATTCTATTTGTAGTTTTTTAAGGAACCTCCATACTGTTCTCCATAGTAGCTGAACCAATTCACATTCCCACCAGCAGTGCAAGAGTGTTCCCTTTTCTCCACACCCTCTCCAGCATTTATTGTTTCTAGATTTTTTGATGATGGCCATTCTGACCGGTGTGAGATGATATCTCATTGTAGTTTTGATTTGCATTTCTCTAATGATTAATGATGTTGAGCATTCTTTCATGTGTTTGTTGGCATTCTGTATATCTTCTTTGGAGAAATGTCTATTTAGGTCTTCTGCCCATTCTTGGATTGGGTTGTTTGTTGTTTTGTTATTGAGCTACATGAGCTGCTTGTAAATTTTGGAGATTAATCCTTTGTCAGTTGCTTCATTTGCAAATATTTTCTCCCATTCTGAGGGTTGTCTTCTGGTCTTGTTTATGGTTTCCTTTGCTGTGCAAAAGCTTTTAAGTTTCATTAGGTCCCATTTGTTTATTTTTGTTTTTATTTCCATTACTCTAGGAGTGGGTCAGAAAGGATCTTGCTGTGATTTATGTCATAGAGTGTTCTGCCTATGTTTTCCTCTAAGAGTTTGATAGTTTCTGGCCTTACATTTAGGTCTTTAATCCATTTTGAGCTTATATTTGTGTATGGTGTTAGGGAGTGATCTAATCTCATACTTTTACATGTACCTGTCCAGTTTTCCCAGCACCATTTATTGAAGAGGCTGTCCTTTCTCCACTGTACTTTCCTGCCACCTTTGTCAAAGATAAGGTGTCCATATGTGCGTGGGTATATCTCTGGGCTTTCTATCCTGTTCCATTGATCTATCTTTCTGTTTTTGTGCCAATACCATACTGTCTTGATTACTGTAGCTTTGTAGTATAGCCTGAAGTCAGGGAGCCTGATTCCTCCAGCTCCTTTTTTCGTTCTCAAGATTGCTTTGGCTATTCGGGGTCTTTTGTGTTTCCATACAAATTGTGAAATTTTTTGTTCTAGTTCTGTGAAAAATGCCAGTGGTAGTTTGATAGGGATTGCATTGAATCTGGAGATTGCTTTGGGTAGTAGAGTCATTTTCACAATGTTGATTCTTCCCATCCAAGAACATGGTATATCTCTCCATCTATTTGTATCATCTTTAATTTCTTTCATCAGTGTCTTATAATTTTCTGCATACAGGTCTTTTGTCTCCTTAGGTAGGTTTATTCCTAGATATTTTATTCTTTTTGTTGCAATGGTAAATGGGAGTGTTTTCTTGATTTCACTTTCAGATTTTTCATCATTAGTATATAGGAATGCCAGAGATTTCTGTGCATTAATTTTGTATCCTGCTACTTTACCAAATTCATTGATTAGCTCTAGTAGTTTTCTGGTAGAATCCTTAGGATTCTCTATGTATAGTATCATGTCATCTGCAAACAGTGACAGTTTTACTTCTTTTCCGATTTGGATTCCTTTTATTTCCTTTTCTTCTCTGATTGCTGTGGCTAAAACTTCCAAAACTATGTTGAATAAGAGTGGTGAGAGTGGGCAACCTTGTCTTGTTCCTGATCTTAGTGGAAATGCTTTCAGTTTTTCACCATTGAGGATGATGTTTGCTGTGGGCTTGTCATATATGGCCTTTATTATGTTGAGGAAAGTTCCCTCTATGCCTACTTTCTAGAGGGTTTTTATCATAAATCGGTGTTGAATTTTGTCAAAAGCTTTCTCTGCATCTATTGAGATGATAATATGGTTTTTCTCCTTCAATTTGTTAATATGGTTTATCACATTGATAGATTTGTGTATATTGAAGAATCCTTGCATTCCTGGAATAAACCCCACTTGATCATGGTGTATGATCCTTTTAATGTGCTGTTGGATTCTGTTTGCTAGTATTTTGTGGAGGATTTTTGCATCTATGTTCATCAGTGATATTGGCCTGTAGTTTTCTTTCTTTGTGACATCCTTGTCTGGTTTTGGTGTCAAGGTGATGGTGGCCTCGTAGAAGGACTTTGGGAGTGTTCTTCCCTCTGCTATATTTTGGAAGTGTTTGAGAAGGATAGGTGTTAGCTCTTCTCTAAACGTTTGATAGAATTCACCTGTGAAGCCATCTGGTCCTGGGCTTTTGTTTGTTGGAAGATTTTTAATCACAGTTTCAATTTCAGTGCTTGTGATTGGTCTGTTCATATTTTCTATTTCTTCCTGATTCAGTCTTGGCAGGTTGTGCATTTCTAAGAATTTGTCCATTTCTTCCAGATTGTCCATTTTATTGGCATAGAGTTGCTTGTAGTAATCTCTCATGATTTTTTTTTATTTCTGCAGTGTCAGTTGTTACTTCTCCTTTTTCATTTCTAATTCTATTGATTTGAGTCTTCTCCCCTTTTTTCTTGATGAGTCTGGCTAGTGGTTTATCTGTTTATCTTCTCAAAGAACCAGCTTTTAGTTTTATTGATCTTTGCTATCAATTCCTTCATTTCTTTTTCATTTATTTCTGATCTGATTTTTATGATTTATTTCCTTCTGCTAGCTTTGGGGTTTTTTTGTTCTTCTTTCTCTAATTGCTTGAGGTGCAAGGTTAGGTTGTTTATTCGAGATGTTTCCTGCTTCTTAAGATGGGCTTGTATTGCTATAAACTTCCCCCTTAGAACTGCTTTTGCTGCATCCCATAGGTTTTGGGTCGTTGTGTCTCCATTGTCATTTGTTTCTAGGTATTTTTTGATTTCCTCTTTGATTTCTTCAGTGATCACTTCGTTATTAAGTAGTGTATTGTTTAGCCTCCATGTGTTTGTATTTGTTGCAGATCTTTTCCTGTAATTGATATCTAGTCTCATAGCGTTGTGGTCGGAAAAGATACTTGATACAATTTCAATTTTCTTAAATTTACCGAGGCTTGATTTGTGACCCAAGATATGATCTATCCTGGAGAATGTTCCATGAGCACTTGAGAAAAATGTGTATTCTGTTGTTTTTGGATGGAGTGTCCTATAAATATCAATTAAGTCCATCTTGTTTAATGTATCATTTAAAGCTTGTGTTTCCTTATTTGTTTTCATTTTGGATGATCTGTCCATGGGTGAAAGTGGGGTGTTAAAGTCCCCTACTATGAATGTGTTACTGTCGATCTCCCCTTTTATGGCTGTTAGTATTTGTCTTATGTATTGAGGTGCTCCTATGTTGGGTGCATAAATATTTACAATTGTTATATCTTCTTCTTGGATCGATCCCTTGATCATTATGTAGTGTCCTTCTTTGTCTCTTCTAATAGTCCTTATTTTAAAGTCTATTTTGTCTGATATGAGAGTTGCTACTCCAGGTTTCTTTTGGTTTCCATTTGCATGGAATATCTTTTTCCATCCCCTTATTTTCAGTCTGTATGTGTCTCTAGGTCTGAAGTGGGTCTCTTGTAGACAGCATATATAAGAGTCTTGTTTTTGTATCCATTCAGCCAATCTGTGTCTTTTGGTGGGAGCGTTATATATTCTTATTGGATTGATCCCTTGATCATTATGTAGTGCCCTTCTTTGCTCTTGTAATAGTCTTTATTTTAAAGTCTCTTTTGTCTGATATGAGAATTGCTAGTCCAGCTTTCTTTTGGTTTCCATTTGCATGGAATTTCTTTTTCCATCCCCTCACTTTCAGTCTGTATGTATCCCTAGGTCTGAAGTCGATCTCTTGTAGGCAGTATATATATGGGTCTTGTTTTTTTATCCATTCAGCCAGTCTATGTCTTTTGTTGGGAGCATTTAATCCATTTACATATAAGGTAATTATTGATATGTATGTTCCTATTACCATATTCTTAATTGTTTTCAGTTTGTTACTGTATGTCTTTTCCTTCTCTTGTGTTTCTTGTCTAGAGAAGTTCCTTTAGCATTTGTTGTAAAGCTGGTTTGGTGTTGCTGAATTCTCTTAGCTTTTGCTTGTCGGTAAAGGTTTTAATTTCTCCATCGAATCTGAATGAGATCCTTGCTGGGTAGAGTAATCTTGGCTGTACGTTTTTCCCTTTCATCACTTTAAATATGTTCTGCCCCTCCCTTCTGGTTTGCAGAGTTTCTGCTGAAAGATCAGCTGTTAACCCTATGGGGGTTCCCTTGTATGTTATTTGTTGTTTTTCCCTTGTTGCATTTAATATTTTTTCATTGTATTTAATTTTTGATAGCTTGATTAATATGTGTCTTGTTTCTCCTTGGATTTATCCTGTACAGATTTATCCTGCACTTCCTGGACTTGATTAACTGTTTCCTTTCCCACATTAGGGAAGTTTTTAACTATAATCTCTTCAAATATTTTCTCAGTTCCTTTCTTTCTCTCTTCTTCTTCTGGGATCCCTATAATTTAAATGTTGGTGTGTTTAATGTTGTCCCAGAAGTCTCTGAGACTGTCTTCAATTCTCTTCATTCTTTTTTTTTTATTCTGCTCTGCAGTAGTTATTTCCACTATTTTATCTTCCAGGTCACTTATCTGTTCTTCTACCTCAGTTATTCTGTTATTAATTCCTTCTAGAGAATTTTTAATTTCATTTTTTGTGGTTTCATCATAGTTTGTTTGCTCTTTAGTTCTTCTAGGTCCTTGTTAAACATTTCTTGTATTTTCTCCATTCTATTTCCAAGATTTTGGATCATCTTTACTACCATTGATCTGAATTCTTTTTTAGGTAGATTGCCTATTGCTTCTTCATTTGTTCTGGTGGGCTTTTACCTTGCTCCTTCATCTGCTGTGTGTTTCTCTGTCTTCTCATTTTGCTTAACTTACTGTGTTTGGGGTCTCCTTTTTGTAGGCTGCAGGTTCGTAGTTCCCATTGTTTTTGGTGTCTGCCCCCAGTGGGTAAGGTTGGTTCAGTGGGTTGTGCAGGTTTCCTGGTGGAGGGGAGTAGTGCCTGTGTTTTGGTGGATTAGGCTGGGTCTTGCCTTTCTGTTGAGCAGGACCTCGTCTGGTGGTGTGGTTTGGGGTGTCTGTGAACTTATTATGATTTTATGTAGCCTCTCTGCTAATGGGTGGAGTTGTGTTCCTGTCTTGCTAGTTGTTTGGCATAGGGTGTCCAGCACTGTAGTTTGCTGGTCATTGAGTGGAGCTGGGTCTTTATATTGAGATGGAGATCTCTGGGAAAGCTTTCACCATTTGATACTATGTGTGACTGGGAGGGCCCTGGTGGACCAGTGTCCTGAACTTGGCTCTCCCACTCAGATGTTTAGGCCTGACACCCGGCTCGAGCACCAAGACCCTGCCAGCCACATGGCTAAGAAGAAAAGGGAGAAGAAAATAAATAAATAAATAAAATAAAGTAAAATAAAATCAAAGGTTATTAAAATAAAAAATAATATTAAAAATAAAACAGTAATTAAAAAAAGGAAAGAAGAGAGCACCGAAACCAGAAAACAAATCCACCAATGATAACATGCACTAAAAACTATACTAAAAATAAAAAACAATTAAAAAACAGTCACACAGAATCCTAGGACAAATGGTGAAAGCAAAGCTATACAGACAAAATCACACAAAGAAGCATACACACACACTCAGAAAAAGAGAAAAAGGAAAAAATATATATGTATAAAAAGAAAGGAAGAGAGCAGCGAAATTAATAAACAAATCTACCAATGATAATAAGCTCTAAATACTAAACCAAGATAAACATAAAACCAGAAACAAGTTAGATGCAGAAAGCAAACCCCAAGTCTACTGTTGCTCCCAATATACACCGCCTCAATTTTGGGTTGATTTGTTGTTTATTAAAGTATTCCAGAGATGCAGGGTACATCAAGTTGATTGTGGAGATTTAAGCTGCAGCTCCTGAGGCTGCTGGGAGAAATTTCCCTTTCTCTTCTTTGTTTGCACAGCTCCTGGGGTTCAGCTTTGGATATGGCCCCTCCTCTGCGTGTAGGTCACCCTCTGGCATCAGTTCCCTGCCCAGACAGGACAGGGTTAAAGTAGCAGCTGATTAGGGGGTTCTGGCTCTCTCAGGCTGGGGGGAGAGGGGTACAGAATGCTGGGCGAGCCTGTGGTAACAGAGGTTGGTGTGACATTGCAACAGCCTGAGGCACGCCATGTGTTCTCCCCGGGGAAGTGTCCCTGGATCATGGGACCCTGGCAGTGGGAGTGTGCACAGGCTCCTGGGAAGGGAGGTGTGGATAATGACCTGTGCTTGCACACAGTCTTGTTGGTGGCTGCAGTAGCAGCCTTAGCATTTCATGGCCATCTCTGGTGTCCACGCTGTTAGCCGCAGCTTGCGCCCATCTCTGGAGCTCGTTTAGGCGGTGCTCTGAATCCCCTCTCCTCACGCACCCTGAAACAATGGTCTCTTGCCTCTTAGGCAGCTCCAGACTTTTTCCTGGACTCCCTTCCGGCTAGCTGTGGTGCACTAGCCCCCTTCAGGCTGTGTTCATGCAGCCAACCCCAGTCCTCTCCCTGGGATCTGACCTCTGAAGCCTGAGCCTCAGCTCGCAGTGCCAACCCACCCCAGCAGGTGAGCAGACAAGCCTCTCAGGCTGGTGAGTGCTAGTTGGCACCGATCCTCTGTGTGGGAATCTCTCTGCTTTGCCCTCTGCACCCCTGTTGCTGCACTCTCCTCCTTGGCTCTGAAGCTTCCCACCCACCCACCCCCTGTCTCCACCAGTGAAGGGGGTTCCTAGTATGTGGAAACTTTTCCTCCTTCACAGCTCCCTCCCAGAGATGCAGGTCCAACCCCTATTCTTTTGTCTCTGTTTTTTCTTTTTTCTTTTGCCCTACCCAGATAGTTGGAGAGTTTCTGGGCTTTTGGAAAGTCTGAGATCTTCTGCCAGCTTTCAGTAGGTGTTCTGTAGTGTTCCACATGTAGCTGTATTTCTGATGTACCTGTGGGGAGGAAGGTGATCTCCATGTCACACTCCTCCACCATCTTGAAGGTCCCCCCAAGATCCAGTATCTTTTTCAGAACTTTCTACTGAAATGTTTCAAAATTTTTTGTCCATTTATTCAACATACAATTAGGTGGAAATGAGTTTAAATCCAAGGTTCAGTTCTTAGGTGACTGATTATAGTGAAAAAAAAAATCATTGCCAAGGACACATATCCTCCCCTGGGGCTGCTCTTCTTAGATTGGTCACAGATTCTCTAGTTTCTACCCTGTCTCTTCACTTATTTATGGTACCAGACTATGTTCTATCTGTGACATCTGCATTATATTTTAGGATTATAGTTGAGGGTTTTGACCTCAAGGTAAGGAACTAAGTTATATCTCAGATGAAAATATTCTTTCTATCACTGTTCACTTATACCATGATTACCAGAATTTGGATATGTAGTATCAGGAAGCAGAGGTCAGTCATATAAGAGAAGCGATAACTCCAAAAATACCACTGCAAAGCCAGAGCCAAATGCCACAGGAAGTGTCGGGAGCAGAAACTGTGTGATGCTGGAGCAGGTTGGCCCGGGGAGCAGTAACATGTAGACATCTCTCCAGTCTTTCTACATCCATCTCTACAGGACCTTGTGGTAGCTGGGTGGCTGATATACCACAGATCAAAACCAACAAACACAAAGTGTGACTCACCTGCCTGTTCACTGAGCAGAGCTGTGAGGGGATCAAAAATCCAAGGTTAACATGGAGCATTTGCATCACAATTTAGAAATTTATATTACTCTGCTAAATTGCTCAAAACATTCCATCTTTCCCTCCTTTTCTATTCCCCTACTCCATTATCATCAACAATTCAATCTCCCTCAAACATACAACCAATCTGCATTCGTTTTATTTTTTTTTAATTAATTTTTGTTGGAGCATAGCTGCTTTAACCCTCATTCATTTTGCAATCATGAGGCAAATTGCAAACCTTCTCTTCCCCAAAGGGATTGCCAGAAGCAAGTCCCATGGATGTTGGATGTTTAGTGATTCTCTCCATTTCATTTTGCTTCCCCTCTTCCCCACCAACTGCCTTCTCACTCATGCTTTTCAAGGGGTAGACACACTGCTACATGATAACACGGTCTCAAGTCACAAAGAGTTCATCAGGAAACATAGCCAGTGAGAGTTTATGAGAGTTGAACCCACCCTGAACTGATGTTTTCTCTAGTCATATTTTATGTGAGAGTCCTTTTACTCAATTAACAAATATTTATTTAGTGCCTACTGTATGTAGCGAAAGGAATCTTGTTTCTCAGCAGCAGACTTCCTCTCCCTCATAGCCCATGATTAAGGAAAAGGACATTAGCAAAGGGTCTCAATTTATCTTTTAAGCCAAAATCTTGTAGATAACTACCTAAATACTTTTCATGGAGGACTATTAAGCATTGAAATTATGAAAATTTTATTTATGAGAACGTATTACTCTCTGAGATCTAAGAGAATCAGATTCATTCATTCATTCAATTCATGATCAACAAATGGTAAAGTGGCCTGCCTTAAACATTAAGAATTAGGATGTATGGCAATATGATTTTCCTGGGGCAACTGTTTTGTATTTGACTATGAAATCTAAGCAGGAAGCAGAGAACTGAGCATTTCTACTGGTCCCTGGGCTCTGATAAATCCTTAGACCTTTCAAGAGCTGGAGATCTCATCTTGCTTCCACCTCAGTTCTAACTCATATTAACTCACTGAAGATGATTAGTAGCGACCATAAGAGCGTGAAGGCTTAGTTTAGCTATTTGAGAAGATGTTCCCTCAGCCACCTGTTGAGTCCCATGTTCAGGAAATGAAAACTACTTTTTAAAGTAAGTCTTGCACAATTAGCAAGAAAAGGAAGTAGAAGAGCTCTTCAGTGTCTCACCACTATCTTCTTTTCCATAGGTGCTAGAGAGTTAAAGGCGATCCTCTCAATGCCAGAGAAATTCCACATCTTGACACTGGTGAGAGCTAACACTTATATATGGCTGTTAATAAGTTGAATAAGTTCAAATTGCTTTATGCCCACAAAGTCATTAATACCCTCAGTAAGCTTGTGAAGTCAGCACTATCCCCTTTACGCAATTGAGGAAACTGAGGCACCAGAAAAGGCAAGTAAGTTGATCAAGACCAATATGGTCAATTTCTAGTAGTAACAACTGGGAGTCAAACCTAGGCAGTCCAGTTCCATAGTCTGACTCTTAAACACTTTGATGTCTTGCTATGATATATCATCTCTCAATGTTTCTTAAGATAACAGGGCCGTTGTTGCAATGGCTCAGGTTTCTTAGGTGAAATTTTTCCTTAGTCAATTTTTAACTTCGTAGAATAGGATTTTTACTAAGATTCAAAGCACTTGCTCTATATCATTGCATTATCCCCTTCCCTATTTCTAATCCATACTGCTTTTTATACCATGAGCTGGTCTTAATACGGCTACACCCTGTAAAGCATGCATCATGTCAAAACCTATTGTCACTCTCATTCTGATAGTATGTAGTCCTCAGAAATGTTATACAGAACAATCTGCTCAGATCAGGCTGTCCAGGCAGATGCAAGTTGCCTTTTTGGACCTTTTGCTGCATGAAACTTTAAATCACAAAATCACAGGTGTTTGTAACCTGGAGACTGATAGTGAAATAATAATCATAGACTCAATGTTATCTGTTCAGGTGAATACTTAACAGTATCATTCACTATAAACTTAGTTTTACTTTGGGAAATGCTGATGTATGTATGTGATGTGATGAAGCATTATAATCATGTAAAAAGAAAAGGCTAAAAACACCTAACAAAGGCAGTTTGAAAATAAATTATGTATGGATTACCAAGCTGCCATTAAAATGCTTCTGTAGAAGAATATTTAATAGCAATAAAAGATGCTCATGATATATTGCTAAGGGGAAAGTGGCTACTAAATGCAGTTTATCTGCTGCACACCACTCTCTTGCTCTCCAGTAAAAAAATGTCTGAGACAATAAACATCAAGTCTTTACTGTAATTATATCTGAATAATGTAATTAAAGGTGATTTTTATTTTCCTCATTTTGCTTATTAGTGTTTTCTAGTATTCCTACAATAAACATATGCTATTTATATATTTTTAAAAGATTCATTTAAAAAATGGCCTGGGTTTTTTGACCTTTCTAACCTTAAAGTATATCAAGCAATGCTACTTTAACTTTCTGCATAAATGGCTTATTTGTGTTTAGAAGAGGGGCCAGAGCTGATCTTCAAGTCCTTGCCTACTGGAAAGGTTCCTAGGTGGCCTGTAAATTCCTCCTCATCCTGGCCAGCCAGGAAGTCATAGGATTCTGATGGATGGAAGCAAATTAGGGAAGAGAGTAGAGAGAGAAGCAACCAAAAGTTGGTGGAGGAGTTCATGGTGGGTATAAGTTTTTCATAAACATCTGAGGAGATTTTTCAAAATATTCACAACCTTTCATTGATTCCAATATGTCTTCTATGGAAATGTATCCTGTTTGGTTGGAAGTTAATATTTCCTAAGGTATTACCAAATGGTGTGGGGCCGAATTCATGGTTTGTGTGAAAGTGAGTGTTGCAGGTAGAAAAGAGAAATAACGAGTTGTTAGAGACAAGTGTTGTCATAGTGAGGTTGATGGGTCACAGTGGTGACAACAAGTCCTCTGAAATGATTGACATGCTCCATCTGGGTGCTGCTCTGTATTTGACAGATGGTAGGCATTTACATATGGATAGACATAGACTGGAAGCATACCTAAAGTGGGAAGCAAACTAGGGACCACATTCAGAGATTAGGAAGCTAAATGGTTCAGTGGAGGGAAAGGTAACTTAATGTTTAAGACTGTAATGGCATAAGTGAAATTGTGTGTACATATGTTTAACCAAAGTGAGAGATAAAACTATCCCTCTGCAAAGATATTTAGCTACAAGTCAGATGGAGTCACAGGTACCACAGGGAAGCAGAGTTACGCATAGATATAAAAGCCTCTTGGCACAGCCATGTAGACTCTTGCCTTAGAGATTCCACAGGTAGCAGCAGGCAGAAGGATGCTATCTTGGACACAGAGCAAAAGCAGTCTCTGCAAATACTGTTCAATGTCTTGAATGGGACACAGAGCATAGTGCCAAGATGGGGGATGCCAGTATTGAAACAGAGGAGAAGAGAATCTTCATGAAATACAATTCAGAAGAAAATAAATAACATCTCCCATTTGAGGAAGTTGACTACTAGGACAGTTAGGGTAGAAAAATGAGGCTGGTAAACTTCAGAGATCTCTGAATATATCTGGTTGAACTTGGGGCTCCAAGGTCACTATGGCAGAATAAGTGTCATAATATATATAAATATGCTGCATACATGGCCGTAGAAGTAGTCATTGTCATGGTCATCATCATTGTGTGGTAGTAGTTATAGTAGTAATTTTAATAGTTACTGTAATTATCTTGAACAACATATGTCTCTCTTGAGTGGGGCTTGACCTAGGAATTTTATGTCCAGGGTAATAAATATATACTTTTGGAGGTGATAATGTTTGTTGGAGACCTTCTGGAGCAGAATTGGCTAGTGGAAATATTGATTTTGTCTTAATAGACAACACCTAGACGTTATTTAGGCAGAACCAGACCCTTCTGCCCAGCAGATTCTCTACAATGCAATCAATTAATTTCTAGAAGTCTACTGGGGTCCTGCATAGGCCAAACAGCATGACATGGAATTCAGACTGAGTAAGAATGCTTGGGGCTTCCCTGGTGGCGCAGTGGTTGAGAGTCAGCCTGCCGATGCAGGGGACACGGGTTCGTGCCCCGGTCCGGGAAGATCCCACATGCCGTGGAGCGGCTGGGCCCGTGAGTCACGGCCGCTGAGCCTGCGCGTCCAGAGCCTGTGCTCCACAATGGGAGAGGCCACAACAGTGAGAGGCCCGCGTACCGCAAAAAAAAAAAAAAAGAAAAAAAAAGAATAAAAGAATGCCTGGAAGCTGTTCTCTATCACCTCCCTGGCAGATATAAAGATGGAGATGCTCCAGAGACCCAGTTTCTAAAAGAAGTATCTCCATATTTGCTTAATTAGAGAAGGGCAGGAGGAAGTTTTAGTTTCAGATAGTAATTGTTTTTAGAGACTGGAATTTTACCAAACTCAAATTTTTCTTCTTCGTGAGGAGTACCAGTTTCTTCAGTATTAGTAGAAGTTTCTATAAACCCCTTCTAAAGAAGGCATTTCTATTCCTGGGGTGGGGAGTAGAGGTAAACCTAGTCTTGGAGAGGAGGGGAGACAGAGGCACAGGAAGACTTAGTGAGTCTCCTGGCAGATATCTGAGCAGCATCTGCAACAAGGAGCCATCCTCCCTCTATGTGTGAAAATACCGCCCTGTAAGTGACCTAGACTCCCTGGGGACGGCAGGTGCAGAGGGGCCCCCACGAATCAGACAAAATTCAATCTGAAGCTTTCTATTTTCTGTTTTAATTGTATGTTTGTGGGGTTTCCAGAAATGTGGATGGGATATGACTTTCTATGGAGGAAGGACAATTACCAAAAAGAACTGTGGACCATGGGTCATTGACTATACCAACCCTTAATAGCATCACCCAGAGCAGCTTCCTGTGCATATCTTCCTGGCAGTTGAACATCAGTTGTTGGTGACAGAAAATAAACAAGTACCACAAAATTATACCCTGGCTTTCAATCTCAATTTCCCTTCAGAGGTTTTTGCTCACTCTTCTAACATGCTCTCCTAGCAACTCTTTCCCAGTTCACAAAGGTATAATTCCCAGTCAGAAAAAGCATTCATACATTCATTCAGGGATGCATAAATTTTACATAATTTTTAAAATGCATAGCCAAATAGGTAAGAAGGGAAAGTCCCCTATTACAGATAAAAAAGGAAGTGAAAACAGAGTGTTAAACATGTAAATTACATTACTGTTCCCCTAGGAGGAGCGGGAGATAAAATATTACACTAAATAATTTGTATGAGCTTTGCACTTAAAGTCTATGTGGAATCAATAGACAAAATTTTGGACCTACAAAAGGCAGAAACTTGAAACTAAAACATCACAAGACTTTCTTTTTAATAAATGAGTGGTTTGGTGAGGAAAAAATAATTACCCACAAGCACAGATAGATGCCAAGTAAACTTGTGTTTGTACAAGCTTGGGGAAAATAGAAAGTTTCCTCTGAAACAACAAAGCCCAGGACTGTGCCATGCTCCTGTGTGTGCCCTGGGAAATCCCAAATAAAGAATTATTATAAAAATTGGTCCTGGGCCAGTGACCACCCAGGGCTTAGAAGAAGTAAATACAAAATGGCTTTTGAGGGACACAGTCAGAAACCCAGGTCACATGGAATTCCTACACTGCACAAAAAGCTTCTTAATCTAAAATCACAAAACTCATCAACTTATGAAGAACAAGATTCAAAATATACAATAAATACAGGCTTTAAATACCTAAAACTTCAGAAGAACTATCTAAGAATTATAGAATATTAAATGTATTTAAACTATTTTAAGGTTGTTAAAATAATAAAGTACAGTTGACTCTTGAATAACACAGGTGTTAGGGGTTCCAACTCTCCATGCAATCGAAAATCCATATATAACTTTACAGTTGGTCCTCCATATCTGTAGTTCTGCATCTGCAGATTCAACCAATTATGAATCATGTAGTAGTACATGTATTGAAAAAAAAAGATATATAAGTAGACCCATGCAGTTTAAACCCATGTTGTTCAAGAATCAATTGTATTAAGCACATAACAGTAAAATACTATAAATAATAAAAAGACAAATTTGAAAAGTTATAATAATAATATTTTTGAAAACTTAATGTGTGCCAAGTATACTTTTAAGCATTTTAAACAAATGATTTTACATAATTACCAAAACAACGTCATATATTAGATACAACTGCTATCCCAATTTTAAGCATGAAAAACACACAAAGGTTAATTAAGTTGACCCAAGCTGCAGGACTAGTAAATGGGGAGACCAAAATGTAAAACCAGACAACTCTTCAGAAACCATGCTTTAAAAATTTTGCTACTAATATCTCTGAGAAGAAAAAAAAAAGGGGGGGCTTCCCTGGTGACGCAGTGGTTGAGAGTCCACCTGCTGATGCAGGGGACACGGGTTCGTGCCCCGGTCCGGGAAGATCCCACAGGCCGTGGAGCAGCTGAGCCTGTGAGCCATGGCCGCTGAGCCTGCACGTCCAGAGCCTGTGCTCCACAATTGGAGAGGCCACAACAGTTAGAGGTCCATGTACCGGAAAAGAAAAAAAAATGTAGTCATTGAAATAAGAAAGAAATTGGTTAAACTGATATAGCTGAGGAAACAATTAGTAAACTGAAAGATAGAGATTAAGAAATTGCCCAGAATGCACCAGGGCTAATAAAGAAATGAAAAATTGGAAAACTAATTAAGAGTCATGAGAATAAAG
The DNA here is from genome assembly GCF_005190385.1 of Monodon monoceros. Classification (NCBI taxonomy): domain Eukaryota; kingdom Metazoa; phylum Chordata; class Mammalia; order Artiodactyla; family Monodontidae; genus Monodon; species Monodon monoceros. Next base: position 67,978,771 of record NW_021703774.1, on the reverse strand, counting down.
TCAGAGGGTCCAGAAAACTTCTAATATGAATTTCTGAAGGATAGAATTAAAACAATGATGAGGCAATATAATAACAGAGATAATAATTAAGTATTTTCTAAATTTGAAGAAAGCCATGAATCCTCAGGTTTAAGAAACATTTATCTCAAGCAAAATAAACTCATATTTAGACACAGCAGAGTGAAACTACATAAGACCAAAGATAGAGAGACTTAAAAACAACCAGTGAGAAAAGACAGATTAACTACAAAGAAACAACAATTAAACTGAGGGAAATTTTCTCAAAGGCAACAATAGAAGCAGGAAGACCATGGAATAAAGTATTAAAACTATTGAGAGCAAATCTAAACTATCAGTCTTAAATTCTGCTTTTGAACCTTCTGGACAAATGAACTCACAGATTGTAGCAAAAAGAACTAGAAAGTAAAAGTTCATAAAGAAAGAAATTGGACCACAGTGACATTATCATCATGGCAGAATAAGAATTTTCTTCTGTCTTTCCTCCAAGACCACCAGTTTAGACAATCACCAAAGAACAAGAGTCTTGTGGAAATCCAGGAGTCCAGCAGAGAATTTCTGACACACTCTCAGAGCAAAAAACTCAGATATTGGATAGATTAAAGGGGAATATTGAGGTGTGCTGTGTGACTGAGTGGTGGGGAGCAACTGGGAAAGTGGCAGATACGGCTCTCAGAGAGGACCAGAGGGACATGAGTGCTACTAACTGCATCACAGAATCCATCAGGATGTCTGCCTGTGAACCACAGGGGATGCCTCACCTGCAGATCCCTCCAACTGGCCCACAGGCACCAATAGCACTCCACAGGCCTCACTCACACATTCCCCCGCTGCAGGAATGGTTCTTTATGTATGTTCCCAATAGCTGCAAGAATCAGCCTTTGAAGGTGGCTAGTGAGCACACACAGCAAGCTGAACCAGCTCTGCGGACTCGGGAGAAATGACACCACTTAAGCATTCAGGACCACCCTAGAGAAAGCAAAAAGGAGTCTGGCAGCACCCAGCCTGGCAGATCAAGAGAAGTCATACAAGCTTAAGAATTATCTTACAAGAGAACACGAAATGTGGATCAGGTGCACCCATAGAAAAGTTCTAAGAAAGCCTTAGAATTCCTAGCAGGGCTGACAGAAAGTATTTTTCTCCCAAAGTCAGCCAGTAAAGACTGGAGAAGGAGACTGCTTCCTCAAATGTGAAGACAGCAATGCAAGACCCCAAGAGATATAAAAATAAAGGAAATATAATACTACAAAAGGAATACAATCATTTTTTTCAATAACCAGCTCCAAAGAAATATGGATCTGTGATTTATGCAATAAAAAATTCAAAATAACTATTCTAAGGAAGTTGAGTGAACTATAAGACAACACAGAAAGACAATTCAATGAATTCAGGAAAATAATACATGAGCAAAATGCAAATTTTAACATAGAGACAGAAATCTTTAAAAAGAACCAAACAAAAATCATGGAGCTGAAGAATACAATAAATGAAATAAATGCAACAGAGATCATCAATAATCGACTAGATCAAGCAGAAGAATCTGTGAAGTATAGAAGACACATCCTTTGAAATTATCTAATTAGAGGAGAATAAAGAAGTAAAGAATGCAAAAGAGTGAAGAAATGCTATGTGAACTATGGACTACCATTAAGAGAAATAATCTATTCATTATTGGAATCCCCAAAGAAGAAAGGGAGAATGGGGCAAAAAGCTCATTTAAAGTAATAATGGCTGAGAACATCCCAAATCTGGGGAGAGATTTGGACATCCAGTTCATAAAACTAATAGGTCACCCAAAACTTCAACCCCAAACAATCTTTTCCAAAACACATGATAATAAAATTGTCTAAAAGCAAAGGCAAAGAAAGAATATTTAAATAGCAAAAAAAAAAAAAAAAATCTCATACATAGGAACACCCATAATATTATCAAACCTTGCAGGCTAGAAGAAAGTGGGATGATATATTCAAAATACTGAAGAAAAAAAACAACAACAACTAAGAAAACTACTGGGAAAAGTTGTCCTTCAGATACAAAGGTGAGATAAAGACTTCAACAAACAAAAGCTGAAGGAGCTCATCACCCACTAGACCTGCCTTATAAGAAATGCTGAAAGAAGTTCTTTAAGTTGACATGAAAGGATGTTAATAAAGAACATAAAAGCATATGAAGACATAGAACACATTGGTAAGGGTAAATATATAATTAAATTCAGAATACTGTAATACTACAATATGGTGATGTGTTAATAACTTAACTCTAGTATAAAGTTTAAAGGACAAAAGTATAAAAATAAATATAATGATAATAATTTGTTAATAGCTACACAATACAAAAAGTGGTAAATTGTGACATCATAAACATAATGTGGAAGGAGTAAAAGGGTAGAAGTTTTGTATGCAGTTAACTTGTTATCAGCATAAAATAGACTGTAATATCTATAAGATATTTTATGTAAGCCTCATAGCAACAACAAAGCAAAAACCTACAGTAGATACACAGAAGACAAAAAGAAAATCTAAGCATACCACTATGAAAAATCATCAATTCAGAAAGGAAAACAATGAGAGGAAGAAAAGAATAGGAAGCTACAAAAAGGCAGAAAATAATGAATAGGATGGCATTAGTAAGTTCTTACATATCAAGAATCATTTAAATGTAAATTAATTCAATTCCTCAATCAAAAGGCTGAGTGGATAATAAAACAAGGCTCAACTATATATGCTCACAATAGAAGCATGTCACCTATAAGGACACACATAGGATCAAAATGAAGGAATGAAAAAAATATTCTGAGTAAATGAAACCAAAAGAGAGAAGCTATATTTATATCAAACAAAACAGACTTTAAGTCAAAAGCTATAATCTAAAAGGGGTCAATTTATCAAGAAGTTATAACAATTGTAAATATCTACGTACCCAACATTGGAATGCCAAAATATGTAAAGTAAATGCTAACAGAATTAAGGAGAAAAAAGCACCAACACAATAATAGTGGGGGGCTTAACTATCCCATTTCTACAGTGGATAGATCATCCAGAAAATCAATAGGGAAACAGTGAATTGGAACAACACTACAGACCTAATAGACCTAACACACATATATAGAACATTCCACCCAACAGCAACAGAATACACACAGTTATCAAGTGCACATAGAACTTTTCCTAGGCTAGATAATATGTTAGGCCTCAAAACAAGTCTCAACAAATTTAAGGAGAAATAAATTATATCAAGTATTTTTTTTCCTACCACAATAGTATGAAACTAGAAATCAATAACAGGAGGAAAGCTGGAAATTTTACAAATAAATGGAAATTAAACAACACACTTCTGAACAACAAATGGATCAAAGAAGAAAGCAAAAGAGAAGTCAAAAAATATCTTTAGACAAAATAAAATAAAAACATAACACACCATTACTTGGGAATGCAGCAAAAACAGTCTAATGAGGAAAGTTTATGGCTATAAAAGCCTACATTTAAAAAAACATAAAAGAAAGACCTCATATGAACAACCTAGCAGTGTACCTCAAGGAACTGGAAAAACAAGAAAAAACTAAGCTCAAAGTTAGCAGAAGTAAGGAAATAATAAAGATTAAGCAAAAATAAATGAAATAGAGAATAGGAAAACAATAGAAGAGAATAAGAAAGCTAGAGCTGGTTCTTTGAAAAGATAAACAAAATTGACAAATCTGTAGTTAGATTAAACAAGAAAAAGAGGACTCAAATAAATAAAATTGTAAGTGAAAAAAGGAGACATTACAATTAATACCACAGAAATACAAGGGATCAGAGGAAACTACTATAAACAATTATATTCTGACAAATTGGACAACACAGAAAAAATGAATAAATTCCTAGAAACATTCAACCAATGAAGACTGAATCATGAAGGAACAGAAAATCTGAAGAGATCAGTAATAAATAGGACATTGAATCAGTAATCAAAAACTTCCCCCAAAAGAAAAGCCCATGACTGTATAGTTTCACAGGTTAATTCTAGAAAGCATTTAAAGAAGAATTAAAGCCAATTCTTCTCAAGCTGTTCAAAAAATGGAAGAGAAGTAAACATGTACAAAAACATTTTATGAGGCCATAATTACCCAGATACCAAAGCAAAACAAGGACACTACAAGAAAAGAAAAGAAAAAAAAAACCTACAGGCCAATATCCCTGATGAATATAGATGCAAAAAACAAATCCACAAAATACTAGCAAATTGAATTCAACCACACATTAAAAGGATCAAATATCATGATCAAGTGAAATTCATTCCTGGGATACAAAGATGCTCAATATGCAAATCAACAACTATAATATATCAATTTAATAGACTAAAAATTAAAACTATAAGATCATCTCAATAAATGCAGAAAAGGCATTTGACAAAACCTTTCATGATAAAAAACTTTCAAAATTGAATATATAAGGAATGTACCTCCATATAATAAAGGTCATATATGACAAATCCACAGCTAATATCATACTCAAAGGTGAAAAGCTGAAAACTTTTCTTCTAACATCAGGAACAAGCAAGAGTGGTCATTCTCACCAATCCTATTCAACATAATACTGGAAGCCCTAGCTAAAGCAATTGCACAAGAAAAAGAAATAAAAGGTATCCAAATCAGAAAGGAAGAAATAAAATTTTGCATGTGAATGACATGACTTGTATATAGAAAACCCTAAAGACTCCACCAAAAATCTTCTGGAAGTAATAAAATACAGTTAAATTTCAAGATAAAAATAAACACACAAAAAATCAGTTGCATTTCTACACATTAACAACAAATTATCTGAAAAGAAATAAAGAAAACAATCCCATGTATTATAGCATCAAAAACAATAAAATACTTAGGAATAAATTTAACCAAGGGGGTGAAAGGTCTGTATATTTAAAACTATAAGACCTTGATGTAAGACATAGAAGAAGACACAAATAAATGGAAAGATATCCCTTGCTCATGGATTGAAAGAATTAATATTGTTAAAGTGTTCATACTACCCAAAGCCATCTATACATTTAATGCAATCCTTATCAATATCCCAATGACATTTTTTCACAGAAATATAACAAAGAATTCTAAAATTTGTTTGGTGCTACAAGAGTCCCCAAATAAGCAAAACAATATTGAGAAAGAAGAACAAAGCTGGAGACATCACACTTCCTGATTTCAAACAATATTTCAAAGCTATCATAATAAAAACAGTATGGTATTGGTATAAAAACAGACACATAGACAAATGAAACAGAATTGAGAGCCCATAAATAAACTTAGGCATATATGGTCAATTAATAATTGACAAGAGAGCCAAGAATATTCAGTGGAGAAGGGATAGTTTCTTCAATAAATGATGTTGGGAAAACAGGATATTCATATTAAAATAATGAAACTGGACTCCTATCTTACATTACTCACAAAAGCAAGACAAAAACAAACACATAGATACAAAGAACAGATTAGCAGTTACCAGATGAAAAGAAGGTGGGGGAGAGCAAAGTGGGTAAAGGGAGCCAACTATATGGTAGTCGACTGAAACTAAACTTTTGGTGTTAAGCACACTGTAGTGTAAATGGAAGTCAAATTATAATATACACATAAAATTTATATAACGTTATAAACCGTTACCTCAATTAAAAAAGAGAAAAATAGAAGAAACACAAATGAGGAAAAAAATGAATAAAAAGAATTTGATAACTGGAAAATAAAGAAAGACATGGTTAAAATGGTAAATTTTATGTTATTTATATTTTAACAAAAGAAAAAAAAAGAAAAAATATATTATGGTTTATCATATAACAGGATACTACACAGCTTTTAAAATAGTACAATAATCTACATACAGACTTTAAAATATTTCATGATATTTTATTAAATAGGTATACTTCTAAATACCTATATATTCACATGTATGTAGAAGTGTTTCTACAGAAAAATAGAAAAATATCTGCAGAGCTAAGATTTTAACAACGCTAAGCTTTTAACAGTGGGTACCGCTTGTGGTAACTTATAGGGAAGACTTTAACTTTTACATTATATACTTTTAAAATGTTTTAATTTATGTGTTAGCTTATGATTGCTTTAAAATTAAAATACAGACTTCAAACCATATTATCACATTTTCAAAAAGTTCGTGAATTAAGGAAGAAAACATATTCCTAAAGCTTTTAGAGGTTGCAACAAATACAGAACTTTGGATGTAGTGAAACCTACTGAGATTATATCTCCTTATAAATATGGGGGCGTCTAGATTGGCACCTAGATTGGCCTGACATACAAAATATGTCATTAAAATTTAGTATAACTGCAATGGTATTTTATGTAACTTTGCTTTAATTTTAGTTTGGTAACAGTGACCCCCAAATTCACTGAGTCACATATTTTATGTAGAAACAGGATGATTAACATAAGGGACAGGGTTGGAACTCTGTACTGTCTAAGCAGAGAAAGCACTTGGACAAAAAATTAAGGACACAGCTTTCTGTATGGAGCAGTCCCACAAAATCACTAACTTTGGGTTCATCCTTTCTAAGCTTCATTGTCCCTCTACCCCATGACCTCAAGTTCTTTTATTCCTGTCCTGTTTCCTCTTGTAAAAAGAACTCAGAGCAGAGTTTGACCTGTACCTGAAAGAACCAATAGGAATCCGGTTCTAGTAACAAAGTTCTTCCCACTCCTGAGTTCATGTTGGTTCTCCTGGGTGATCTCTTCAAAGCTTGAGCCAACTTCACTTCACAGTAGATGCAGGAATAATCTCATGGAGGTAAGCACCTGGATGAGGTGTACTGGAACGCTGATTCTCACAGGATCTCTGAAGGACGTATTAGTTCGGAGGTATAGGGTCATGTGTGGTTTCCCAAGAGCAAAATCTTCTATAACTTTACATAGCATCTTCATAGTCCACATCTGTAAGATCTGCCTTCTTCAGCCTAGAATAGATGGCTGAGGAGTTCTAAAAGCAAAGATACATGGATAGAACCTGAGCAGGGAAGACAAGTCGAACATGTTTCCCACAGGTCCTCTTCCCCAGTCCTCTTCCAGTCAGCCTGGATGCACCCTATCATGGTGCACCACTGAAGACAAAATTTGGAGCCTCTTGGAAGACTGTGGCCCTAGGCCACCATTTTCAAAGGGCCTGCGTCCCACTGTTGGGCTACTGAGACACTCCTGATGAGCTGTAAACTGACCCATACAAAGCCTTCTCTCATTTCTATGAGTCATTGTTAGGCTGTTCCATGGACTATAATTTTTCAAGGATGTCATAATTTTGTATTCATAAACTAAATTTAGCCTGTTACTGGAGTTTATCAAGGACTTGAACTATGTCCTGAGATATTTGGCTGCCACACCATACTAGACTCAAATACAAAGCACCTACTCTATTTGCACACGTGCAGAGTTGGAATTTATGCAATTTTTTGAAAGCTTTTTTTTTTTTTTTTTTGCGGTACGCAGGCCTCTCACTGCTGTGGCCTCTCCCGCTGCGGAGCACAGGCTCCGGACGCGCAGGCTCAGCGGACATGGCTCACGGGCCCAGCCGCTCCGCGGCACGTGGGATCTTCCCGGACCGGGGCACGAACCCGTGTCCCCTGCATCGGCAGGCGGACTCCCAACCACTGCGCCACCAGGAAAGCCCCAAAAGCATTTTTGTATCGTCAGTGAAGTCTTGAATTGATCAAGGTTCAGAAATTACTGATTTTTTAATGACAAAAATCACTTAGGTTAGCTTTATTCAATATTAATTTAGTTTTTGACACGTTGTTTGGTTAAACACAAAATGATGTATGTATGATTCAACAGTATTTCAGGATAAAGATTTTCAAATCTATAGAATTTTTAGACTAAGCATGCACTACAGTTTAGCTACGAACCTTCCATATGTCCATTGCTAAAAAAAGTATACGTGAGCCTCTAAAATTACCTTGTACAATGACACTTTACTGTTATAATCAAATATTTTTATCCCTGTGGTGTGAGGAGATAAGGTAGGAGATAGACCATGAGATATCTTGTTTTTCCTAAGTGGCCATAATTTTAAAAATTTGAGCACCTGTCCCCAGAAGAAAGAGAGAAAGAGCATGGAGGAAAGAACAGGGATTCTAACTCACCTTATCCCCAGTATGCATCCCAGGGGGTTCTTCTGTGGAGACAAACATATGTGAGATTCCATTTAAAGTCCTTCATTAAATTAGTGTTAAGGCTTCTTTCTCTCCTGTCTATTTCCCATGGACTTACTTCCATTAATATTTTCTGTCTCACTTTTCTGCCTATCACATATATGACTCCTTACTGTACAGAGGAAAACTAGTACCTGGGGGAGTGAGGGTCCACCAGCCCCTCCTGGCATTTGTACCTCTCAGCATTTCTGTGCCCACCAGGTACAGGATGGGACAACAGCCACAACTAGGCAGCTGTATTGGGGTGTTACAGGGAGTACATAGCTGGTACTGTCTCCAATGCTGCCATCTGACTGGGGAGTGAGATATACAGGAGGCCAAGTTAGCATCAGCACTGGCATCTACTCAAGACAGCTTCCAGACCAAAGGCCAATCTTCATATAAGGCACAGCAATGCTCATAGTCAGCTCCAAGAGCAGAAGCAGCAGCGCCAAAGAACAGAGCCATGTTGCCATACACAGTCACTGATTATCCTCCCGGTTCCAGGAAAGACAAAAGTCAGAGACAAATTCACTCCCTCATGTCTCACCTGCTGCTGGTTGCTGTTCCTGCTGCACACAGTACACCAAAGAATAAACCTCATCCCCACTTACAACATTCACTGAAAGAGAAAAAAGGAAGCATCGTGACATGACACAGTCCCTTCTTCCTGCCATTTAACTCACTCCATACCTACCACCTATCACAGCCATGAAGATAGATGAGTCATTTATTTGTAGAGGTGGCTGGGACACAGCAGGGTCAGATTTGGTTAATAGACATCACCTTATTGCTTCTTCCCCAGCTTGGTCTGCCTACTTTGGCCCAGGTCATTTGGGAAGCCTCACCATTTTCATAGTTAGGGTGTAGTTGCTCTGATGCTTGTGAGTTGAGGTAGGTGGATTCTTGGGGTACAGGGCTGGGAAGCCTCCTGCAAACACAGAAACACATGCTATCTATCTGGGATAGCATCCTAGATGTCCCAGACACAACTATCTGGGATTATGAGTAAAACACTGAAGGAAAGAAGCATGTTACAAAGTGTCCTGAATAGAATGCTAATTTATGGGGAAATCATAAATCAGCACAGCTGTCTGATACAAGCCCTGTACTTGCGCTGAGCAGGGCATTGCAGAGTATCACTGGAGTATGTATTCCACAAATGTACGGTTCTTATTTGACAGCTTACTGTGGTATTGCCCACACCCAGAATAGTGCCATTCACATCATAAGTGCTCGGTAAATATTGAATGAAAAATTATTGATTCACCCCAGATGGAAACCGGTTGCTAAGTAGAACAAGCAGCTTGAGGAAGGGAAAGAAGAAAATGCTCTTGCATGTGCATCACTGAAAAAGTGCTATTCTGATTTGGAAAAAAATCTGTTTTTTGTTGGCAAAAATAATAACACAGTATAAAATGTATCAACTAAACACTGGTATCCCCCGATGGAAGTATTTTAAAAATCTTTTCCTTTTCTAACCAACAAGGACCTATCACATAGCACAGGGAACAATACTCAGTATTTTGTAATAACCTATAAGGGAAAATAATCTGAAAAAGAATATATAACTAAATCATTGTGCTGTACACCTGAAACTAACATGACATTGTAAATCAACTATACTTCAATAAAATAAAATCAAAACTAAATTTTAAAAAATCTTTTCCTCTTCTAAGGAACTTGATCAACAATTTTTCAGTATGTTTATTACTTATTCTCTGGCCTGCATTATGGAAATGTGTGTATATCTTAACTACTCTAGGATACTTAAAACTCTCAAGATCTCTCCATATTTTCATGCTTTCTAGCACTCAACAAAATGACTTACAGACTCTCAGATATTGGTTGGTTGAATAAATGCACAAAACTGGTCAATATAATAGAACTGTCTTATTCTGCAGATTTAGTGAGGGAGACAAATTAGGAAAAATGATGAAAGGATTTAAATTAATTAGTTAATATATAAAAGAAGAGGAATAGCAAATGAAGTTACCAGTGGAAGAACACTGGAGTAGCAGTTTTGCATATGACAAAATATGGAAAAAAGCTCATGAGAGAGAACAATTCAAAAAATTGTTTGAAATAGATTTTTCTACATTAACTGTGCACACAGAGATAGCAGAGGTCTCACCTGAGTGGATCCCTGGCTGAACGACTTCCTGCAAGTCAAACAAATGAACATACATGTCAATGAGGGAACTCTCTTTCTCAGTGCTTTCATACAGCCCCTGTGCAGGGAATGTGCCTTGTTCCAGGAGGCCCATTGCAAGATGTCACTGTGTGCTCAGAGGACATCCTGGCAATTATTTGGGCAGATCCTTCATATTGCAGATGAAGAGATTTAGGTCCAGAATAGTTAAGTGAGCTTCCCAAAGACAGTTAATACCAGAATTGGACTTGAGCCCAAGGCTCTGTACCCTCACACCTACAACATTTTTTGGTTTTGGTTTTAGTATCATACGACCTAATCCTATCATGACAAAAGGCACTTCCATAGACACAGTATAGTTGGGGTGACGTCTCCAAAGATGCCCCAAAAGCTTGGAATTTAAGTAAGAATCTCACATTGTCCTCTCTTGCCCCATCTCCAACTTGCTCAATGGAGAACAGGAAACCAAGATTAAACATACAAATAAATAGGTAATAATCAATTGTAATAATGTGTGAATTTATTGGTACTCTGAGGAAGAATAATAGAAGAGAATTGTAAGCTGTGTGGTCAGGTGAAGCCTCTTGGAGAAAATGACATTTAAGCTGAAAAGTGAGAAACACTCAGAGAAAAGCATATGCATGGATGTGTGGGTAAATATTTCAGGGAGAAGAAAAACCATGTGACAATATTCTAAGGCAAATAAGAATTAGTGCAATGACTTTACCTGGGAGATTGTCAGTATAGCTGGAACTGCTAACTGTATTTCTCTTCTAAGTGGCTGATTAGTTATTTTAAGTAGTTACATTTTTGTATAAAAATTAAACCACAGAAGTACAAGGTATCAGTTTAACCTCAATTGATAATATGTGGGGATGAAGGGCTTTACTAAAAACTTTCGCTACTTTAATAAGTGCCATTCCATGTGCTGGGGCAGTGGGGATGGCTATGAGCAGATCTATAGGCAAGGTGGCTAATGGGATATATTCATCCTTATTAGTATATATGTCACAAATCTTGCCTTATTTCAGTGAAAACAAAGGTCACAGTAACAAAATACCAATCTCTATAAATACAAACCTATTTTTCTCTTGAGCCAGCAGCAAAATAATAGGGCCATAGTGGTGGGACCAGAGATGCCAAGCAGCACCTCCATGACTCCTGAAGTAAGAACTTCTTTTCTGTCCTCCGTAGGCACTGAAGGGAGAGACCTGTACATGAGCTGCCAAGGAGAAGGGCTTGGGTTTGGAGAGCAGATATCTTGAGTGTGGGTTGAGGAAAGGTCTGCTCTTCCTGGGGTAGTTGGGGAGGTAGGACTTACTTATGCACCTAGGGGCTTGCAGCTTATCACATTGTTGAGAGAAGAGAGGCACCAGTTTTGGTGTCCCCCATGCCCCCTCGGATATATCTCCCTGGACAGGACTACCCATAGAAGCCTCATCTTGGGTAGCACACCACCAGAAACTTTGTGGGGTCAGCAAAACTCTCCCAGAATGCTGAGAAAGAGGCATTGACCAAAGTAGTTCCACAGCATGAGCTATACTGATGATACTGAGTGGTACCACCTCACTGGGCTGGGCCACCAGGCCATTTTTGGCCTCACAGTAGTAGTTTCCATAATGTTCTGCAGTCAGAGAGAGGTTGAAAGACACTCCTCCTCCAGAGGGAGCTAAGCTTCTCCCCAGGGCGACATCCTCATGATAAAACTGGTACAGGATCGGGGGAGAGCCACTCCAGACCTCGCAGTGAAGCTCCACCACATCCCCCAACACAGCCTGAGCCCCAGGAGCCCTGAGGGTGAGGACAGGGCGAGACATTGGAACTGAGAGAGACAGTAGACTGTCAGAGGGGGTCTCTGATGATGACAGACTCACAATCCCTTCCCACAGAGGCTCAGCGCCAGTTAACTTCCTCAGGGTGCCCCAGGGTAACATGCTGGCTGAGCAGAAAGGCAGTGGAACTTACTTCTGACAGCGATGCTTACCAGCTCACTGAGCCTGGGGCCATAGCCATTGTCAGCCGCACAGTAATATTGCTCAGAGTCACTCTCCCTCACCACAGAGATCCCAAACGTCACCGTCAGTCTTCATTTCCATGTTTAAACCCAGGGCCCCTTTGTACCAGAAGAAGGTGATATCGCCTGTGCCCCCAGTGACCAAGCAGACAAGAACCATCTTTTCTCCCTCCATCATGTATCCACCTGGAGGTTGTATCTCCAAGCTCACATTACTGATGGGGAGTCCTACATGAACACAAGATGACACAGGAAGGCCCTGAGTAGGGAGGGTTTCAGGGACAGGGTATGTGCGACAGTCCTGAAAGCAAAGGCCTCTGGTGAAGTCAACAGCTTATATTGTTTAAAGGTGGGGCAGGGAGCTAGTGGGCAAAGGAGGTCCTGCTGATTTGGAATTGGCATTGGTTGGGTTGATGGGGGTAGGGCAAGAGAGACACCATAATATTCCCATGGAGGCTACAGTGTCTTCTCCCTGCCTAGGACAGTGTGATTCCCAGAACCCTGATCTCTCAAACTCCCATTTTTCAAGGCACAATAGTGTAATTTTTACAAGTCTAGGTTACAAATCACACTGCCTGGGTTTGAATGTTGGTTCCAACTCTTCTTGTGCGTGCTTGATCAAATTATTTAACTTCTCTGAGACTCAATTTCCCATCTGGAAAATGGAGAAGATAATGACAGTTATCTCCTGCAGTTGTGATGCTTCAATTAAACAACATGTGGGTCAGATTGGTTCAAGATGACGGAGCAGAAGGACATACACTCACTCCCTCTTGCAAGAGCACTGGGATCACAACTAACTGCTGAACAATCATTGACAGGAAGACACTGGAACTCACTAAAAAAAATACCCCACATCCAAAGACAAAGGAGAAGGCACAATGAGATGGTAAGAGGGGCGTAATCACAATAAAATCAAATCCCATTGTGCTGGGTGGGTGACTCACAAACTGGAGAACAATTATACCACAGAAGCCCACCCACCAGAGTAAAGGTTCTGAGCTCCACATCAGGCTTCCCAACCTGGGGTTCTGGCAACAGGAGGAGGAATTCCCAGAGAATCAGACTTTCAAGACTAGTGGGATTTGACTGCAGGACTTTGACAGGACTGGGGGAAAAAGAGACTCTACTCTTGGAGGGCACACACAAAGTAGTGTGCGCATCAGGACCTGGGAGAAGGAGCAGTGACCCCATAGAAGACTGAACCAGAACTATATGCTAGTGTTGGAGGGTATCTTGCAGAGGCAGGGGGTGGCTGTGGCTCACTGCAGGGACAAGGACACTGGCAGCAGAAGGTCTGGGAAGTACTCCTTGGCATGAGCCCTCCCAGAGTCCACCATTAGCCTCACCAAATAGCCTGTAGCCTCCAGTGCTGGGTTGCCTCAGGCCAAACAACCAATGGGGAGGGAACTCAGCCCCACCCATCAGCAGACAAGTGGATTAAACTTTTACTGAGCTCTGCCCACCAGAGCAACACCCAGCTCTACCGACCACCCGTCCCTCCCATCAGGGAGCTTGCACAAACCTCTTAGATAGCCTCATCCAGCAGACAGCAGAAGCAAGAAGAACTACAATCCTACAGCCTGTGGACAAAAATCCACATTCACAGAAGACAGACAAAATGAAAAGGCAGAGGGCTATGTACCAGATGAAGGAACAAGGTAAAACCCCAGAAAAACAACTAAATGAAGTGGAGATAGGCAACCTTCCAGAAAAAGAATTCAGAATAATGATAGTGAAGATGATCCAGGACCTCGGAAAAAGAATGGAGGCAAAGATCAAGAAGATGCAAGAAATGTTTAACAGAGACCTAGAAGAATTAAAGAAGAACAAACACCTAGAAGAATTAAAGAGCAAACAAACAGAGATGAACAATACAATAACTGAAATGAAAAACACACTAGAAGGAATCAATAGCAGAATAACTGAGGCAGAAGAATGGATAAATGACCTGGAAGGCAGAATGGTGGAATTCACTGCCACAGAACAGAATAAAGAAAAAGGAATGAAAAGAAATGAAGACAGCCTAAGAGACCTCTCAACAACATTTAATGCACCAAAATTCACATTATAAGGGTCCCAGAAGAAGAAGAAGAGAGAGAAAATATTTGAAGAGATTATAGGTGAAAACTCCCCTAACATGGGAAAGGAAATAGCCACCCATGTCCAAGAAGTGCAGAGAGTCCCAGGCAGGATAAACCCAAGGAGAAACATGCTGAGACACATAGTAATCACATTGACAGAAATTAAAGACAAAGAAAAATTATTAAAAGCAACAAGGGAAAAATGACAAATAACATACAAGGGAATTCCCATAAGGTTAACTGCTGATTTCTCAGCAGAAACTCTACAAGCCAGAAGGGAGTGGCATGACATATTTAAAGTGATGAAAGGGAAGAAACTACAAGCAAGATTACTCTACCAGGCAAGGATCTCATTCAAATTCGATGGAGAAATCAAAAGCTTTACAGACAAGCAAAAGCTAAGAGAATTCAGCACCACCAAACCAGCTCTACAACAAATGCTAAAGGAACTCCTCTAAGTGGGAAACACAAGAGAAGAAAAGGACCTACAAAATCAAACCCAAAACAATTAAGAAAATGGTAATAGGAATATACATGTCGATAATTACCTTAAATGTGAATGGATTAAATGCTCCAACCAAAAGAAACAGGCTCGTTGAATGGATACAAAAACAAGACCAATATAAATGCTGTCTACAAGAGACCCATTTTAGACCTAGGCACACATACAGATTGAAAGTGAGGGGATGGATAAAGGTATTCCATGCAAATGGAAATCAAAAGAAAGCTGGAGTAGAAAAACTCATATCAGATAAAATAGACTTTAAAATAATGTTACAAGAGACAAGGAAGGACACCACATAATGATCAAAGGATCAATCCAAGAAGAAGATATAACAATTATAAATATATATGCACCCAACATAGGAGCACCTCAATACATAAGGCAACTGCTAACAGCTATAAAAGAGGAAATAGACAGTAACACAATAATAGTGGGGGACTTTAATACCTCACTTACACCAGTGGACAGATCATCCAGATGAAAATTAATGAGGAAACACAAGCTTTAAATGACACAATAGACCAGATAGATTTAATTGATATTTATAGGACATTCCATCCCAAAACAACAGATTACACTTTCTTCTCAAGTGCACGTGGAACATTCTCCAGGATAGTTCACATCTTGGGTCACAAATCAAGCCTCAGTAAATTTAAGAAAATTGAAATCACATCAAGCATCTTTTCCAACCACAACGCTATGAGATTAGAAATAAATTACAGGGAAAGAAAACGTAAAAAACACAAACACATGGAGGCTAAACAATACGTTACTAAATAACCAAGATTACTGAAGAAATCAAAGAGGAAATCAAAAAATACCTAGAGACAGGGCTTCCCTGGTGGCGCAATGGTTGAGAGTCCCCCTGCCAATGCAGGGGACACGGGTTCATGCCCCGGTCCAGGAAGATCCCACGTGCCGCGGAGCGGCTAGGCCCGTGAGCCATGGCCGCTGAGCCTGCGCTTCTGGAGCCTGTGCTCCACAGTGGGAGAGGCCACAACAGTGAGAGGCCCGCGTACCGCAAAAAAAAAAAACAAAAAACCTAGAGACAAATGACAACAAAAACAAGATGATCCAAAACCTAGGGGATACAGCAAAAGCAGTTCTAAGAGTGAAGTTTATAGCAGTACAATCCTACCTCAAGAAAAAAGAAAAATCTCAAATAAACAATCTAAACTTACACCTAAAGGAACTGGAGAAAGAAGAAGAAACAAAACCCAAAGTTAGTAGAAGGAAAGAAATCATAAATTTTTAAATATCAGAGCAGAAATAAATGAAATAGAAAGAAAGATCAATAAAACTAAAAGCTGGTTCTTTGATAAACAAAACTGATAAACATTTAGCCAATAGAATTAGATTAGAAATGAAATAATTTCTAATAATCAATGATTAGAAATGAAAAAGAAGTTACAATGGACACCACAGAAATACAAAGGATCATAAGAGACTACTACAAGCAACTCTATGCCAATAAAATGGACAACCTGGGAGAAATGGACAAATTCTTTGAAAGGTATAACCTTCCAAGACTGAACCAGGAAGAAATAGAAAATATGAGCACGCCAATCAAAAGTAATGAAATTGAAACTGTAATTAAAAATCTTCCAACAAACAAAAGTCCAAGATCAGATGGCTTCACAGGTGAATTTTATCAAACATTTAGAGAAGAGCTAACACTCACCTTTCTCAAACTCTTACAAAAAAAATTGCAGAGCAAGGAACACTCCCAAATTCATTCTACAAGGCCACCATGACCCTGATACCAAAACCAAAGATACTACCAAAAAAGAAAATTACAGACCAATATCACTGATGAATATAGATGCAAAAGTGCTCAACAAAATCCAAGCAAACAGAATCCAACAACACATTAAAAAGATCATACACCATGATCAAGTGGGACTTTTCCCAGAGATGCAAGGATTCTTCAATATATGCAAATCACTCAATGTGACACACCATATTAACAAACTGAAGGAGAAAATCCATATGATCATCTCAATGGATGAAGAAAAAGCTTTTGACAAAATTCAACACCTATATATGATAAAAACTCTCCAGAAAGTGGGCATACAGGGGACCTACCTCAACATAATAAAAGGCATATATGACAAACCCACAGCAAACATCATTCTCAACAGTGAAAAATTGAAAGCATTTCCACTAAGATCAGGAACAAGACAAGGATATCCACTCTCACCACTATTATTCAATATTGTTTTGGAAGTCCTAGCCACAGCAACCAGAGAAGCAAAAGAAATAAAAGGAATACAAATTGGAAAAGAAGATGTAAAACTGTCACTGTTTGCAGATGACATGATACTATACATACAGACTCCTAAAGATGCCACCAGAAAACTACTAGAGCTAATCAATGAATGTGGTAAAGTTGCAGGATACAAAATTAATGCCCAGAAATCTCTTGCATTCCTATACACTAACAATGAAAGACCAGAAAGAAAAATTAAGGAAACAATCCCATTCACCATTGCAACAAAAAGAATAGAATACCTAGGAATAAACCTACCTAAGGAGGTAAAAACCCTTTACTCAGAAAACTATAAGACACTGATGAAAGAAATCAAAGATGACACAAACAGATGGAGAGGTATACCACATTCTTGTACTGGAAGAATCAATATTGTGAAAATGACTATACTACCCAAAGCAACCTACAGATTCAATGCAATCCCTATCAAATTACCAATGGCATTTTTTACAGAACTAGAACAAAATATCTTAACATTTGTAACACCATACACAAAAATAAACTCAAAAGGATTAAAGACCTTAATATAAGACCAGACACTAAAACTCTTAGAGGAAAACATAAGAAAAACACTCTTTGACATAAATCACAGCAAGATCTTTTTTGACCCACCTCCTAGAGTAATGGAAATAAAAACAAAAATAAACAAATGGCACCTAATGAAACTTAAAAGCTTTTGCACAGCAAAGGAAACTGTAAACAAGACAAAAAGACAACCCTCAGAATGGGAGAAAATATTTGCAAATGAATCGATGGACAGAGGATTAATCTCCAAAATATATAAACAGCTCACGCAGCTCAATATTAAAAAACAACCAACCTAATCAAAAAATGGGCAGAAGACCTAAGTAGACATTTCTCCAAAGAAGGCATGGCCAAGAGGGAAAATCTGCTCAACATCACTAATCATTAGAGAAATGCAAATCAAAACTACAATGAGGTATCACCTCACACTGGTTAGAATGGGCATCATCAGAAAATCTACAGACAACAAATGCTGGAGAGGGTGTGGAGAAAAGGGAACCCTCTTGCACTGTTGGTGGGGATGTAAATTGCTACAGCCACTATGCAGAACACTATGGAGGTTCCTTAAAAAACTAAAAATAGAATTACCATATGACCCAGCAATCCCACTACTGGGCATATACCCAGAGAAAACCATAATTCAAAAAGACACATGCACCCCTATATTCATTGCAGCACTATTTACAATAGCCAGGTCATGGAAACAACCTAAATGCCCATTAACAGACTAGTGGATAAAGAAGATGTGGTACATATATACAGTGGAATATTAGCCATAAAAAGGAATGAAATTGGTTCACTTGTAGAGACATGGATGGACCTCAAGAGTATCATACAGAGTGAAATAAGTCAGAAAGAGAAAAACAAATATCGTATATTAATGCATATATGTGGAGCCTAGAAAAATGGTAGAGATGAACCAGTTTTCTAGGCAGAAATTGAGACACAGATGTAGAGAACAAACTTATGGACACCAAGGGGGGAAAGCGGTGGGCAGGGTGGGTGGGATGAACTGGGAGATTGGGATTGACATGTATACACTGATGTGTATAAAATAGATAACTAATAAGAACCTGCTGTATAAAAAATAAAATAAAATAAAATTCAAAAAAAAAGTAAAAACAACAGGTGTGAATCACTAGAACAGGGCCTATGGCATATGAACTGTCCAGAGGCTTTTTGTATTGGTCCAGGTTCACGGAATTGAGTTTTGAGGAAGTCTGGGAAAGCCCAGCTTTCGGAAGGTATTAGCAATTGCTTTATGGTATCATAGCTACATCTTTGTCTGAGAGTGGGAGAGGATGTCAGAAACGTCAACCATGTTATATGGAATAACACGGTTCAGAATCACAAAACACCCTCATTCCTTTTTATCTGTCAAAATCAGACCTCAGCTTCTCTTCCATAAGCCCTTCCCCCATAGCCTTTTCCTCAAGGCCTCCTCTTACCGCCTCAGTCAGATTTCTCCCTTCTTTGTAGTTTCTATTAATAGTCGACCTTTATGACACCACCACACATTTCACCCTAGTTGCTTAGGAGGCCGGTTAGGCATCAGCTTCTCACAGTCAGGGACAATATATTATGCAGCTATTTCCTCCACACCCTCCAGCACAGTGATGACACATGGTAAGGGCTTCCTAAAAATTCTTTTGTTTGCTTGAATGCGAATAGCAAGGATAAGGGAAGACCCCTTCAGAACTCTGATAAAAAGAAGCTCAGGTACATGTCTCAAACAGCATCCATGCATGCAGGAGCAGAACACAACAATCAGGGAAGACCAGTCTCGTACCTCTGCCCTTCTCAGCCCACCCCAGCAGAGGCCCCCACTGGAACTCACCGTGTACTTGGATCTGGACTCTGCGGCTCCTTTTGACTCCGAGTGATGTTGCCTTTGCTTGACACCAGTAGGACCCTGAGTCTTCCCTCCACACAGCAAGAATCCAGAGCTCTGGGATGCTGTCCCAGTCCAGCCCTAGGGGTCTGCCAGCTTTGTAGAAGCAGAACTGGAGCTGAACATCTAACTTCTGTGGAGGGGCTGGGTCTCACAGGCCAGGGTCATTGAATTCCCCTCTATGGGCCTAGAGGGGCTGAGTATCAGGAAGAGCTCTAGAGGGAAGAGTTAAACACATATTCTAGGGCAATGGGGTTCAGAGATCCTGATGGGTGGCACTTTGTGTTCTCAGCATTTGCTCTCAGCAAGACTCAAAGGTCCAGCTCATTGGACATGCAGACCACTTCTCACATTACCACCCTGCCTCGACATGGCTCATGGGCTTTCAACTGCTCACCCCCAGCACCTCCTGCCCCTGTACAGCATCACTTCCTTCTACAAGGCAACCCTTACCTTTGACTTGGTTATTACTCTTTGAAGTTTCTATCCATGAACTGAAAACACTTTTGGAGACAATGCAGGGATACTGATGACTGTCACTAGAGTTGGCATTGGAGATGGTGAAGCTTGAAGTTTTAGGAAAATATATTTCATTCATCCTTGTTATAAGCCATATTGGTCATTTTCTTCTGTTCCCATTCCCCTGATGTCTCAGACCCACGCTATCTCTTTCAGAGATAGAATATGAGACATGGAGAATCAGTCTGGGAAATACTCAGAGGAACTCTATTTGTTCTGTACTGTTTCTCTCCTGCCCCTTTTATTGCTATTCCTAATGGAAGGAAGAGGCATGCATTTGCCTAGAAATACCTTGCATCCATACATCCACATGGCCCAGATCCCTTGATCTGAGACCTCTATACAAACCCCTATAGGAAGCATGTATCCCTTTTTGGCCATAGGGGTTCTTTTCCGGATGAATTAAAGATGAGTAAAGTTGTGTTCTGCTTTCATCTCATCTCCTTATCTATCCCAGTTGCAGCAGACCATGAAACATTGAAAGCCCTGATTGCATTTGCTCTCAGGGCATTTGTTTATCCAACCCTCAGAGCCTCTGTTCTTTTGGAAGTTTTAAGAGTATTCCTAAGAAAAGCCTCTTTGTCTCCTCATCAGATGAAAATGCTAAGTGTTCTAGATCACTGAGGGGTGATTCCTAGTCCAGTATCTATAATCTCCAAGCCTTCCAACTGGAATGCTTTACCCTAGGACTTTAAAAAATTCAGTTCAACTGTGGTACCAAAATGTTTGCCCTGTGCTGAGGCCTGGAATACCCTGTGCATTAATCACTTTCTCTCCTTGGAAAACTGTAGTCCCCAGAGGACTGAGGAGCAGCACAGCTTTGGGTGCATAGCAGAAAAAAGGAGTAAAAAAGGCATCTAGGCACCTGTAACCCACTCTTTTGAATGGGTCTGGGGTGGGGATGGAATAGGACGCTGGACAGGGCAGTTTGCACGGGTCCAGAGCTCAGTCTTGCAGCTTGGAGCTTGTTTCAGAAAATTCTCAGGCACAGAGACTACCTGGCAAATTCCTGGTGGCAGAAGCTTTGTTTCTTCATCCTGGATGTGGCTTTGGACTTTTGCTTAGGCTACGACTGGTCAGGCACATTTACAGAGTAAAAGCAGAGCCAAGCACAAGGTATCATGGAATTAACATAAGGCATGAGTTAGACTTGGACAAACATCAGGTGAGGAAACCAGAAGCCTGAGTTGGTTCTGAGTATCTCTTGTCATAGGAATTCCAAACCCTGTGTTCCTAGTTGCACATGCAGCCTGTGTTGAAGTAGCAGGATAATCTCTTTTAACCCTGTGCTTATTATTTTAAGCACAAGACAGCAGTCCTCATATATATTAGAGTTAAACATACTTCAGTGGAAGATTTCTTCTGGGGGAAAATTTCCTCCTCTCCTCATCCGGTACAAGTAAGACTGAATCAGGAGCAAACTAATGAAGTAAGTTTGCATAAATCAGAATCTAAGAGAGAAAACGCACCGGGGTAACAGTTGTGGCTGCAGAGCAAGGCCGAAAACAGGAAGAAGGCAGCAGTCTACAGTTTGTACATGGCCCACGCATTGACTGTAATGTTGTTCTCTGTGGAGGCGTGACTTTGGCATTTTTTCCAACACTTCTGGTGGAGTACCCAGCTGGGAGTACACAGGGGCCTTGGAGCCCTTCTGCCAGAGGGCAGAGATTTTTCTATAACATCAACCTTCAGCACCCCCTGACTTCCTTGTGCAAATAGCATTACCCTCCCTAAGCTGGGACATCCCAGAAAAAAAAAGATTGTGGTCTTGAGAAGGTCAGAGCAAGACCTGCTCCATCAGCTGAGCATGTACATGTCACGTGCAGAGACTGCTGTGAACACAAGCACCCTGGGCCCAAGGGGGCCGCTGTCATCTGTATACTGGATATCAAACAGCCATCCACAGGCCTCCTGCACTGGCTCAAGTGACAAGATACCTGCAGACCGTGAAGAAGAAAAGGAAGTGCAACTCACCAGTTGCTTCACAGAGTGGAGCTGGGAAAGAATTTAGCAGAGATCAGTACAGGGCAGCAAATCCCAAACATACCCAAAGTTTAACTCCCACGAAGGCTTTCCCAACAATGCACCCTCCTTCTTTTGTGCCCTTCCTCTCTTTTTTCTCTCTTTCCCTCTCTTTTTCTCTTTTCCCCTTCCTATCTTCTTATTTTCTCCCCCTTCCCTACCCTGCTTCCTTCCTCCTTTCTCTCTGCTCCTTTCCCCACATTCCACATCAATCACCTGCCTACAAAATGACACAGAGCTCTGTTTTATGATTGTAATTTCCAATAACTTCTCTCACTGTGGTTATGAGATGGTGCCTTTGTTGTATAACTACTTAGCTGCTCCCTTCCTCAAGCCCATCATCCTCATTCCCTCTCTCAAAAGTCTGATGATCCAGCTCTAGACTTGCTGACTCATGGTAACAGCAGTCAGGCAAGGAGAATGGACAGGCTTATGCTCAAGACATGATGCCCCTTTATTTAACAGCTTCAGGGCAGAGGAGGCTTAGGTCCAGAGAAGGACTTCAGATTTCTCCAAAGATTCTCTCTTATCCCAAGGATTTGACCATAATATTATGGCATAATGGTCAAGAACAGAAAATCCTGGGGAAAACGCAGCCTTTGTAGCCAGATGACATAGACTTGAATCCTGGCTCTTCCTCTTACAAGCTGTGTGACTCTGGGAAAAATGCTTCACCTCTCTGTGCTTTAGTTTTCTGTAAAATGGAGATAATAATAGACCTACCTCACATAGTTTTGTGAAGATTAAATGAATTGATATCCACAAAATGCTTAGAAGAATGCCTGAAATTTATCTAGCATTTAATAAATATTATCTCACTATTATTATCTATTTTAGTTCAGTTCAGTCTGAGATGCCTACTGTTTATATTAAATGTTTATTTGAATAATCAGTTCCTCAGGAAGGAGAAGGGAATCAATGAGGGCTAGCATGAAAATCACATTTTATTTATTCATCCATACCACAAATAATTTTGAGTGCCTACTATATGCCAGGCATTGTACATCACAGTTTGCAGGAATGAACATGAATGACAATCTTTTCTGTCAAGGAATTTACATTACAGTGGGAGAGAGCCAATTAAAAAAAAATATATGTAACATGATTTTAGAGAATGGTCAGTGCTCTAAGAAAAATACAGTAGAAAAATAAGTTACAGAGTATCTTCGGATGGTCTTGACTATTTAGATATATGTCAATTGAGTAGAAACATGAATGAAATTAGAGAGCAGGCCTTCTGAATATTTGGGAAATAGCATTCCTGGCAGAGAAACAGCAAACACAAAGACCTTGAGAAGGAATGAGCTTGTCCAAGGAAGAATCAGAAGGCAGGTGCCCTGGGAACTGACTAGGTGAGGGGAACAGTGGTTGATACTGGTGTGTGAGAAGTAAGAGGGGCCAGTCACAGAAGGCTTTGTGGGCTTGGTAATAGCTTTGGATTTTGTTCATGATGTAATGGAGAGCGATGGACAGTTCTGACTTAATTTGCATTTGTAGAATCATTCTTCCACTGTAGAAAGGACAGACTACAGACATGCAAGAGTAGCAGGGAGAACATTAGTGGGAGTTTAGTCTGGAAGAGTGAGGATGGTGGCTCAGGCTAGGCAGTATTGGTGCTGTGAAGGCGACAGATCTCAGTATATATTCAGAAGTAGAATCAATAGGAATTACTTATGGATTGGATACAAAGTGTCAAAGACAGAGAGGAATTAAATATAACTCTTAGATTTTTGGCCATAGCAACCAGAAGAATGGCGGTGACGTTTACAAAAATGGAGAAGTGGTGGGGAGAAATAGGTTAAGTCCTATGGTGATGGTGATTCATGTGGGAGATCAAAGGATCTGTTAGGACATGTTGAGTTTAAAATGCATATTAGACAGTTGAATGGCAGTTGAATATATGAAAGGTGTTCAAAGGTGGGATCGAAGTTGGATAAATAAGCTTGATTTTAAGCTGTTTAAACTTAAAGTGACTAAAGTGTATAACTTAGGGAATGAGTATGGATGGAGAAGAGAAGTCTACGTACCAATCTTGAGAAACTCAAACATTTCAAGGTTAGTAAAGCAGCAGGTATTAAGTTAGAAAGAATACCAGCAGAATACGGTCTTTAGAAGCCAAGTGGAAAAGTATTTCCAGGAGAGGGAATGATCAACTTATGTCAAATACCCCTGAGATGCTGAATAAAATGAGAAATAAAAATTGAATCCTGGGTGAGGCAACATAGGGGTGGTTGATGATATTAACAAGAGCAGTTTCAGTGGAGTGGTGAGGACAAAGATTGATTGAAGTGGATTCAATAAAGGATAAGGAAGAACAATAAGGACCTAAAACAGTTTAGCAGTTTCCAGGGGTTAGGAATGAGGGAGGAGTTGACTCTAAAGGGATTGAGGGCATGAAGAAATTTTTGAAGTGATGGAAATCTTCTGCATTTTGATCGTGGTGGTAGTCATATGACGCTAAATCTTTGTCAAAAATCATAGACATTGCATCAAAAAAGTGTATCTTACTGTAATGTAAACTAAAAATGAATTTTGAAAAGAAAGGATGGGAGGAGATCAAGTAAAGATAATGACTCACTGAAAACTATAAAAGGATGTGCAGAATGGTGAAGCAAACGGAGGTCACATTTCTATTATTTTAAGATAGAAGATATTATGGCATATTTGTATACTTATAGGAATAATCCAGGATGGAGAAATATTTTGATGATGGAGCAAGGGAGTCTGGGACCCATTGCACAAGTGGAGAGTCCTGTCTTCAATTCGGATGAGGGAAAATATATCCATAATAGGGAGAGAAAAGGCAGAGTATGTAAATGCAAAGGTGGGCAGGTTGATAAACACAGCCGTATAAAGATGAGGAAATTTTCTTTCGATTGCTTTTATTTTTCTCACGTTATAAACTAAGAGTAAGAAGAGAAAAGTTTGAGGAGAAAGGAGTGGGTATGAGGAAGTGGTCATCAAGAATGGAAGAGCAGGGCTTCCCTGGTGGCGCAGTGGTTGGGAGTCCGCCTACCGATCCTGGAAGGGTTCGTGCCCGGTCCTGGAAGATCCCACATGCCACGGAGCGGCTGGGCCCGTGAGCCATGGCCGCTGAGCCTGTGCGTCCGGAGCCTGTGCTCCGCAGCGGGAGAGGCCACAACAGTGAGGGGCCCGCGTACCGCTAAAAAAAAAAAAA
Organism: Monodon monoceros; assembly: GCF_005190385.1. NCBI lineage: Eukaryota > Metazoa > Chordata > Mammalia > Artiodactyla > Monodontidae > Monodon > Monodon monoceros. The sequence goes on along the minus strand of NW_021703774.1, from coordinate 67,953,434 downwards.
AAGAATGGAAGAGCATTGGCTCTGAAAGAATAGGAGGATTGCATGGCACCCGAGATTGGTGGCCCTACATTTCAAGAAAGATACGTCAGCAGGATTGTACCTTTTGCTTAGAGTCACATTCAGCTGCTTAGGCACAGGTGTGAAGCATGCAGAAAAGTGTGCTAGTCAGAAAAGTGCTATGGGGAAGAGGGATGAAGGTATATCCAAGGGGAGTATTGTGATAAACTACAGAATCTAAGTACTGTGAGAAGTGAAGACATGGAGTGTAGTAATTTGACAGTGGAAACCTAAGCCTGGGGAGGGGAAGGCATGTTGAATATGGAGCATTAGAGAAAGTGAGCTGGAAATACAATGTAGTCGGGTAGGGAGGTGGATGCTGAAGTCAAATATTTTGGAAGTGGGACAGTCGTTGGTAATGATAAGTTCTAGGGTTTGATGGTAGAAGTGGGGAAGTCAAGGAAGGATATAGGAAAATCATGTTGATTATAAGAAGGGCAAGGAACTGAGAGGCCAATTTGTTGTTTGAATTATCTTTGCGGCTATCGAAGCCACCAAGAACAAAGTCAGAATCAAAAGTGGAAACAAAGAGAACACTTCCTATGAGATAAAAACTAAAAGGATAGTTTTCCTCCAAAATCTGGCTTTCCAGTATCTATGACTTTCTGCCCAACTCTAAGCCCTCAGTGGGAAGTAAAGATCTGAGCATGCCTGACCATTGCCCGGCAGAAACTTAGTCCTGAGAAGTCCCAGTGCTCTTCAGGAAGCCGGGCGCCAGGGAATGGAATCCCATACCCTTTTCTGAGTTGTCCTACTCACCACAGATCAACAGCAAGAGCCTCAGCAGCATGAGGACCAGGTCGGGGGACTGGAACTGGAGGTGCTCTCTCATCGAAAAAAGAATTCACCTTAGAATCAGGAGGCAGTGGCTTGTCAGAGGTTTGAGGAAGTCGGGATCAGAAGCCACACAATAGAAAGCACACATTTACAGAAATAGAAGAAGGAACAAGAGCCTTCTGATGGCCCATCTCTATTTCCTCAGCTCTGGAGGCCAAGAAAATTGAATATAATCCTGTTTATAGTTTGGTTCTATTTCCAAAATGTGAAGATAATGCATATTAGTACATCAGCTCCTTCTTCAAGAACACAGGTAGCTCAAAGGAAGTTCCCCAAAGGCAGTTTCTGACTTTGATGAACATCTCATCAGGCAGTGGTTCTGCTGAAATTCAGACGGCATGTCTGTCATCTTTGATAAAGATGTCTCCTCGACCATATCTAATCAGCACATCCTTTTGTCTCACAGCAGCCTCTATCGTAGTCACGCTATGTACAAGTGTCAGTAAGGTGGGGACCGATGGGCTGTCACCCAGGTTATGTGTAATGTCTGACAGTTGTTGCACAGGATGATTTTCAGGGTCAAGCTATCCATAAAATACTAGCTTGCATATTTAAATGTTCACAGTGTACCAATAAGTGAGCATGAAACAGCTGAAAAATAAAATCATGGGAAATTACAACCTGGGCAACATTTATAAGTGAAATACAGGAAACAGGCATATGCAAATTATCTTCTGGGCATTTGGGGTCAGTTCACCATTATCACTAACCCTGGCACTTGCAATATTGTTCCCCCCCTCACCCAAAATCAGGATATTTATAATCTCTTCCATTTCTTCCTTGAGCACCTGTGGCTACCAGTTCTCCACACTTGAAGCCTGTATTTAATTCAGATTGTGGATTAGAGGGGAATAAGACATCTTAATTTTCAACATTTCTTGAATCTTTGAGTATCTAGGCATAAGAATGTGTAGAAGCTAAGATATTAAGGACCTGGGAAGAGGCTATTCAGTAATGACTTCCAAGTCCAGGTATCCAGTCCGAAGAGGAAGACTGAGAAAAGAAACAAACGGTCTTGTAATAACCTAAATGGGAGAAGAATTTGAAAAAGAATAGATATATGTTTATGTATAACTGAATCACTTTAAAAACTAACACAACATTGTAAATCAACAATAGTTCAATATAAAATAAAAACTTTAAAAAGAAAGAAACAAATGGTCAGTGATGTGCAAAGCTGGAGTGAAGAGGGAGCAATGTTGGGGACCAGACCAAAGACCCCTAGGAAATTGCCAAAAACAGGAAAAGTGTGCCACAGCTTTGTTTATTGACTTGGGAAAGCCTGTGTGGGGATGAGTTTGACTGGTTTAAAGTTTCAGGGCCAAGGCATAAAACTCAATGAGAAATGTGGAACCCTCTGAACTCAGAGCATAAGGGTATGTTTCTGCATATACTGTGCTGTTTAACACCTTTTCCTGTGCTCATGTGTGTGCCTTCACAATTTCTTCAGATTAAAATATCTGCTCCAGTATGAAGGTTCCTTAGAAAACTACAAATAGAACTACCATATGACCCAGCAATCCCACGACTGGGCATATACCCTGAGAAAACCTTAATTCAAAAAGAGTCATGTACCAAAATGTTCATTGCAGCTCTATTTACAACAGCCCAGAGATGGAAACAACCTAAGTGCCCACCATCGGATGAATGGATAAAGAAGATGTGGCACATATATACAATGGAATATTACTCAGCCATAAAAAGAAACGAAATTGAGCTATTTGTAATGAGGTGGATAGACCTAGAGTCTGTCATATAGAGTGGAGTAAGTCAGAGAGAGAAAGACAAAAACCGTATGCTAACACATATATATGGAATTTAAGGGAAAAAATGTCATGAAGAACCTAGGGGTAAGACAGGAATAAAGACACAGACCTACTAGAGAATGGACTTGAGGATATGGGGAGGGGGAAGGGTAATCTGTGACAAAGCGAGAGAGAGGCATGGACATATATACACTACCAAACGTAAGGTAGATAGCTAGTGGGAAGCAGCCGCATAGCAGAGGGAGATCAGCTCGGTGCTTTGTGACCGCCTGGAGGGGTGGGATAGGGAGGGTGGGAGGGAGGGAGATGCAAGAGGGTAGAGATATGGGAACATATGTATATGTATAACTGATTCACTTTGTTATAAAGCAGAAGCTAACACACCATTGTAAAGCAATTATACTCCAATAAAGATGTAAAAAAAAAAATCTGTTCCTCCTTCTCCGTGGGTTTAAAGATTGCATTATTTATCAAGTTCTCACACTTTTATTTTTATAACATTAATACATACATATATACCAAGAAATGGAACACGCCTTTAAGTTATGCAATACTATAATGAAATGAAAAACCATGAACCAACTCACAAAGATTCTAGTGAAGTAAATGGGGATAAGAGCTGATTCAGGAGGTGGTAAGTGAACAGGTGCACCACTAGAAAGGAGAGGAATGTGAAATCCTCTGGGGGAAATCACTGGGGCTCCAACATCAGGATACGAATTTACACAAGAGGATGCTTCTGTTGGGAAATCAGCACCTTTTGCTCCATGGAGCAGTGATGAGGGCACAGAGGTGATTTGAACTCAAATGCAATAGTTTGGAGAGTGAAGTAACATAGCACAATGCAGAGAAATGATCTACAATGTTCATGGGTCATATCTAACAAACCCCACTTTCTGCAGGGGAAACTGTGATGGTTAATGTTCCATGTCAACTTGTCTGGGCTATAGTGCCCAGATGCGTGGTCAAAAACAGGAATCTTCATTCCAATATATTACAGATGAAGAAACTGTGGTCCATAGAGGAGAAGAAATTTGTTTCAAGTCACTGTAATAGATTGGGTTACTACTTCCAACTATTGGCTCCCTACCTATAAGAGAATTATATATGCTTTCTCATTGTCAGGTGACTTGCTCAAGTATCCTTTGGGAGAAGCGGACATCCCTGATTCACTGGCTTTTGGCTTGGCTATGGGACATGCCAAAGTGATGTAAATGTACAAGGTATTTGCTGCATCCATTCAGACACTTAATTGAAGTTTCATGGTTTGATTTGACTGCTCCTTCAACACACTTCCTAGAATGAGATGACAGAGGAAACTTGAACCCAGCCCACAGCCTGTAGCCAAGCCCAGCTGAGCCCAGAAAAACCTCAGCTGACCTGCAACGCTCAGTTAGCCTGGGTAAGAAATAAAAGTTTACATTGTAAGTCATGAGATATCGATATGGCTTATTACCATAGCAAACGCTAACACAGTCACACAACAGATTTGTGGCTGGGTACTACTAATATGCATTGTCAATTTGATTTCATCTTCAAATTAATATTACTCATTTACTTATTGGATCTCTGCTCTGGACTGTTAGGCGTACACACCCTCTATTCCTCTGTTTTCATAAAAGGAAGAGATTTCCATACTTCAGGAAGAATATTATCAAGGAGATGTGATTTATTTGATTGATAAATTTAGGAGAAGGAATTGAGTGAGCTTGCCCTAGTGCCACCTGGGTTTTCTCTTTGTGCTACCAGGCTTCTCCATGCTCTAATCTGCCACTGTCCATACAAAAGGAGTCTGTCCCTGTTGCAGAGGCCCATAGGTGTCTAGACTGCCTGTGGCTGGCATGGTAAATCTGCCTAGTACAGCGGTGAGTTATCAGAGAGCCCACTGAGGTCACACAACTGAAGCCACTTCCTCCAAAGTACTTTTTATTGGTGAGAAAGCTGAAGTTTGATTCCCTCTGTATGACTCTTGCTACTCTCAGTTTGTTCCAAAGTTGGGTGAGTAAGAAAGGGGTATTACTTATTGGTCTCTAAAAACGGTAATATGTGCCATGCACTGTACTGCATGCTGGGTTTACAGTGATTTTTCTTTAAAGACATGTTTTTTAAGTGCCAGGAACCCACAGTATAGTAGAGAAGAGAGATATATAAGCAAACAAAACACAATGAAATGATTAACATGATGACTGGAATAGTCATGGGTATAGAGGTAACATAGTGGAGAGTCTAATTGGACTTATATCAGGAAAGGGGTGGGGTAAGGGAATTAAGCAAACCTTTCTAGAGCATGTGATGTGTAAGCTGAATTTCCAAGAATGAGTAGTAGTTCAGCTAGCTTCTAGGTAGGGAAGAACATTCTAAACACACAAAATCATCAAGTCATGAGTAGTGAGGCATTTTTGCTGAGATATTTGTAGTTTGATTTTTATTTATTTATTTAATTTATTTTTGGCTGCGTTGGGTCTTCATTGCTGCGCACGGGCTTTCTCTAGTTGCAGTGAGCGGCGGATACTCTTAGTTGCGGTGCGCGGGCTTCTCATCACGGTGGCTTCTCTTGTTGCAGAGCACGGGCTCTAGGAGCACAGGCTTCAGTAGTGGTGGCACGCGGGCTCTAGAGCGCAGTCTCAGCAGTTGTGGTGCACAGGCTTAGTTGTTCTGCGGCATGTGGGATGTAACCGAACCAGGGCTCAAAACCTTGTCCCCTGCATTGGCAGGCGGATTCTCAACCACTGTGCCACCAGGGAAGCCCTGTAGTTTGATTTTATTGGAACAAAATATGAAGAAGTACCAACATGAAATGAGGCTGAAGAGACACAGAGGATAAATCATGAAAGGCTTTAAATGCAATCCTAGGAATTTTGAATGTACTTTCCAGGTGGTGAGTTGGGCCAGGTGGGGCTATGATGAGCTGGAGAAAGAGTTCCTCATCCAAGGGAGCAGTTGCTACTCTGTTTCAGTTGGTCATTGCCAGGAGGTTAAAATAACATGTTGCTAGATCTTCTGACTGTCCAAGGAAATCAGAGTTTGGGAATTTTATGTAAAATCTACTAATTTTTAAATGTTTAAGACTAATTTTAAAAATTGTTTGAAAACAAGCATTTTTGTAGAGCCCCACAGCTTTGTGACCTCTGCTCTAGGTCATGGTCAGGGGACAGACACTACTAATCATACAGAAAATGAATTAGGGAGAGGATAACCTGGACATTATGAAGCTCTGAAGCAGGAGTAGGAATGGAGAGAAGTGGACTTAGTTAAGGAAATGTTTGAGAGAACTTGGCGACTGGCTGGACGTGCAGGGAGAGAGACTTTTTTTGTTGTTGTTGTTGTCTTTTGGCCTAAGGTGGAATGATAAGGCCACCAACTAAGATAGTAATAGGGCAGTAAAAGAAAGTTGAGGAAATAAAGAGAAGATATTATAAGTTTTAGATGTGATAAGTTTGAACATTTTGAGGTAGAAAAGTTACTCATTTTATTCATGAGGAATCTACAACTCAGAGATGTTAAGTAATTTTCAGAGTTTCACCTGTGATAAGAACTAAGGCTGATATAGCCCCCAATGACTTTATCTTACACCTACATGTGCTGTCACACATAATAGTCACTAACGACGAATGTTTTTTGAGCACTTGAAATGTAGCTAATTCAAATTAAAATGCACCGTAAGTGTAAATTACATATGGGATTTTAAAAACTTAGAAAAAAAAAAAGGAGATTGTAAAGTACCTTGTTAATTTTTTATATTGATTACCTGTTAAATGATAATATTTTGGGTATATTGAGTTAAATAAAACGTATTTTTAAAATTAATTCCACCTGTTCTTTTTTTATTACTTTTTTCTAGTGTGGCTACTAGGAAATTTTTAATTATATATGTGGCTCATATTATATATCTATTGGACAGAGCTGCCCTAGACCATGACCCTCAACAAGAAGGTGCTTTCTAACTCTGCCCACAGCCAGTCTATAGAGAACACATGGGCCATTAGGCACACCTATCCCATTATCATGTGTTAAGCCCCAGGAGAGGATGCCTTCACCTCAGAGTAGAAGAAAAGAAATCCAAGGAGGGGGGGACTTCCCTGGTGGCACAGTGGATAAGACTCTGCCCTCCCAATGCAGGGGGCCTGGGTTCGATCCCTGGTCAGGGAACTAGATCCCACTTGCATGCTGCAACTAAGGAGCCAGCAAGCCTCAACTAAGGAGCCTTGGAGTTGCAACTGAGGAGCCCGCCTGCCGCAACTAAGGCCCAGCACAACAAAAAAAAAGGTAAATAAATAAATAAATATTAAAAAAAAAAAAAGAAGAAGAAACCCAAGGAGGGGAAAGCATGGGTTAGGGGAAGAGTAAAAGTGACATTATCTAGTTTCCCAAGCATCTAAAAGGAGCGTTTTGGATCTAAATCCTGCATTAGGAGGACATCATGAGATGAGGACATTCTTACAACTTCAGAGCATCTTCATGAATTTAAATAAAATTGTGGGCCCATCTTACTGATTGCTTTAGGTCTAGGTGACCTTCCCCTCAGAATAGATTACTGGGTGGTCCTGATGAAGAAATACTGAGGGCCTAAGTGAATCCCATGAGGCAAGATCTGAGCGGGACTCCTGCGAAGCATCTCGCAATGCTGGGGAGCTGGATATCCACCTTGGGCTCTCTTTTCCTACTGGAGAAACCACAGGCTCAGGGAGACCCTCTCAGTGTGGCACAGTGGCAGCCTAGGGGAGGGATGATGCAAAGTGAAACTGCTCCTTTACCCTTCTAATGTAGTCCCTCTCAGTCTCTGTGGTCCAGGGGTTCTTTTTCAGCCTCACCTCCAGGTTCTGGAATTTTCACAATGATGTTCTTATCTATGGATAGTTGCTAGTTGTTTTTCTTATGAGGACTGAAGTCTGGAATGACCTATGTCGCCATCTTGATGGCAGTACCTCAATTCATCTGTGTTTTAATAAGGAGGGCATGAGCTATAAATGTCACCTGTGTAAACAAGTTGATTGGTCATCCAACCGATCAGAATCACTCAAGGGTAATATGTTGTAGTGGTACCTCTGTTATAGACCTTAGTCCTCATCTTTTCAGATCCATAAACTTGATTTTATAAATGCAGTGAGAATTGATTCATTACTGATAAATGGGCTTATCTAACTAAACTTACACAGGACAGGTAAATTACCACTTTATTAAGTTAAAACAGGAAAATTGGTTAGGGTTATTTTGGTTAGAAATACAAAAACCAATGAGATAGGGACTTCCCTCATGGTCCAGTGGTCCCAAGACCAGGAATGCAGTTGGATTCCAGGAAAAGATGAGAACCAGAAATTGAAAATGTTGTTCGGGTTCTATGTCTCTCATCTATGTTCCTCTCTGTGCATCTCGTTCATTCATTTCATGTATCTCTGTGGAAGGGCTTCCCCTCATTCTCTGATCTATGTGGAAAATGACCACCCACAGCTCCTGGGTTAATTTGTTACAAGTCTAGCTACTTGGAGAAACTAACCTGATTTCAATCAGAGTTCCTGTCTCCTGGGAAGGGTTGATTGATCTAGCTTGGACATAAGCCCACTCTTGGTATCAATCAACTGTAGCCAGAATGGCATGCTCATATTGTTGAAAAATACTCCTTAGTATTTACCCAAAAGAGTTTAAAACTTATGTCCACACAAAAATCTGCACACAGATGTTTATAGCAGCTTTATTTATGATTGTCAAAACTTGGAAGCACCAAGATGTCGTTCACTAGATAAATAGATACAAAAAAAAAAGTGGTACATCCAGACAATGGAATGTTAGTGCTAAAAAGAAATGTGGGCTTCCCTGGTGGCACAGTGGTTAAGGATCCGCCTGCCAATGCAGGGAACACAGGTTTGAGCCCTGGTCCAGGAAAATCCCACATGCTACGGAGCAAGTAAGTCCGTGCACCACAACTACTGAGCCTGCGAGCCACAACTACTGAGCCTGTGTGCCCCGACTACTGAAGCCTGTGTGCCTAGAGCCACCACAATGAGAAGCCCGCACACTGAAAATAGAGAAAGCCCATGTGCAGCAATGAAGACCCAATGCAGACAAAAATAAAAATAAATAAATAAATAAATAATTGGAAAAAAATTTTAAAAGTAGATTGTAAAATAATATAAAAAATTTTTTAATAAATAAATAAAAGAAATGAGCTATCAAGTCATGAAAAGACACGGAGGAAACTTAAATACATATTACTAAGTGAAAGAAACCAATCTGAGAAGGTTATATACTGTACAATTCCAATAATATGACTTTCTGGAAAAGGTAAAACTATGGAGACAATAAAAGGATCAGTGGTTGCTAGGGGTTAGAGGGTCATGAGGGATGAATAGGCAGAGCACATAGGATTTTAGGTAGTAAAAGTATTCTGTATGATACTCTAATGGTGAATTCACATTTATAAATTTATCCAGACCCATAGAACAACACCAAGAGTGAACCCTAATGTAAACTATGGAATCTGAGAGAGAACGACATTTCAGTGTAGGTTCAAATATACTACTCTATTGGGAATGTTGAGAATGGGGCAAGTTATGCATATGTGAGAGCAGGAGGTGTATGGGAAATCTTTGTACCTTCCACTGTGTTTTGTTGTGAACCTAAAATTGTTCTTAAAAAAAATAATAAAGTCTTAAGATACACAACAAATAATGTTGGCAAGGAATTCTCCAGGAGCATCTTGCATAGTTTTTAGAAAAAAACATATGTGGGGGTGGGGGGGTGGGTCAGAAGACCATCAAAAATAAATATCCAAAATAAAATATAATTTATAGTAAAAATAAAGTGAGTGAGCCAAGTCTCACATTTCCTGATTAGCATGGAATATTAGATATCTATGAGCTTTAGAGGAAGCCAAATGATCATCAGAATTTTTTTTGGTGAGCTTTGAAGGAATGCAATTGATTTTTTAAAATACTATTTATATCTGTTTTAGTCCAGCTAAACTAATTGCTGTAAAAACCTCCTCAACACTTCAGTGACTTAACACAAATAAGCTTTATTTCTTATTCACGACACAGTCAGCAGAGTATGAGTCATTCAGAGATCCACACTGTCATTCAGAGATCCTGGCTCCTTCCATCTTCTGGGTCTGCCCTCCCCTAGGTCTTTGGGGTCTTCTCTAACAAGCCAGCAGGTAAGGAGAGAAAGAGCATTGAGAAGGCACACTATTGTTAACTGCCTTGATATGAAAGTGTCATAAATTATTTCCACTGTGAGAATGGGACATATGGTCCCACCTAGATCAAAGGGACACCTGGTAGCCCTAGTTACTTGAGAAGCCTGGGACCATCAGGCAGCAAGTCCAAATGGAGATTGATTGTGGCCAATTTGCAGCTGCAGCCTCAGGGTAAACTCCCAGTGGCGGGTCCCCTCCCCACTGGAGATTATGTAGGTGCTTAGTGTTAGGCTCTAGCTCCACAGACCTGGAGGCCCATTGCTGCCCAGGACTCTTGTAAGAAGGTGTAGTGAGCAAGTGCATGCTGAGCACTTCGTGAGTAGCTAGGGATCTGGAACTGGGCAAGGGTCAGGAGATGCTGCTTACAGGACAGGTACTTGGAGGATAAGGTGTATGCCAACTGGCAACTCCTAAAATACCCAATGGGTAAAATTCTCATTGAATGAAGAGCTCCAGTTTACTGCACTTCTTTGCTAGGGTTGGGGCAGGAGTCTGGTTGGGGTATCTTCTATAAGACAAACTTGGGATAGACTAGTGGCATGTCCAGGAAGAAGAAACAAACATGAATATTTGTGAGCACTGTCAGTCATTGTCACTATGCTAACTTCTTCAGGCTCTGATGTACTATTTCATCCATGTCCACTTTGGAAATCAAGATAAACAGCCATATTCTTGGGTCAGGGAACAACCTTCTCCTGGACAGTGCTAATAGGCTAGTGTCAACTTTGACTTTCAGCTTCTCAGTTTCCTCTATTTAAGTGACACATTCTTATTAGATGTCCAATGCTACCTATTAGGCTACTGTCATGTCTTGCTTTCTGCGTTGGATCACCTGGCCTCCTCTAAGAGGTATTATGTTTATCTAATTTGTTCTCAGGGGTCTTGTTATGTAGGAATTTTACAAAAGAAATTTTAGTGTAGAAATTAAGGGGAAATCAAAGTTCCTTTTGTGAAATGCCAACCCTGTTCTACTCTACTTAGGATAAAAGAGCTTTTCAATGACTCAATCAAGGCAGTTCAGCAGGCCTCTAGATTCTAGATATAATACTGTGTAGTTTAGGGAACATGATACTAGTCTGTAGGGAAAATCAGGAGGACCTGAGATAACTGATCAGTTAAAGGCAAAATCTCTTTGAGTAGACAGGATAGATCTCAAAATGTCTGTTAAGGCATTTTCTTCTCTTCTATGAAGCTAGGTTTCTTTACATATTTTCCCATTATAGGAAATAGACAGGGAGAAAGTTCTCCATCCAGAGGAGAAATCTATATTACACATAAGGCTGCATCTGCTGGCAGATTGCATCTTCTACCTAATCCTGCCTAAAAGGTCATCCCTGTAAAGCTGAGACACCTGCTTCCTCTTGGGTAGAAAGAGTATATCACAGAGAGAGGCAACTGTTGAGACTGTGAGAACTACTTTATTAGAAAGCATAAAGGTAGGCATATTACAGGTACTCGACTTGGCCTCAGAATCTAAAGTTGTCAGTTTTTAGAATTAAGTCATGATTCTCTCCTTAGTATCATTCTATCTTGCCTCAGACTTGCAGATCCTAAAGTCCGAGTTGACAGAATTAAAATTATATCATCTGGTTGGCATGAGGCATGACTCTGGACCTCCCTAAACTCTGTCTGCATCTCTTCCTTTCCCTTCTCCTAGTGGCAGCTCCATAGCCAATACATTTTTCCTTGGAATAGTGAATTTATGAGATTCTTCTTGTTCAATGTACACCATGTTGGCAAGATGTACATGGATGGTCAACAAAGATATTTTATTATGGGCATTCAGGGAGTGTGATATTTTTTTCCAAGTGTCGTGAAAAGGTCTAGGATTACAGGATACTGCACTGCTCTTGAAAGAATGGTCTACTCTCATCAAAGAATAGGAGAATATTCAGATGTTAATTGTTGTGATCACCTGAAGGTTATGAAAAAGCGTTCAAAAAGACTCTAAGCTTTCCCCCAACTTTCATGTAATTGTTAACCCATATTCCCCTTCAAATGTTCTTTTGTTGTCTCATTCCTTTCATGTTCTTTACAGACATAGATCTTTTCTTGAAAAGAGCCTGTAGTGGTCAAAGTAACAAGCCTGGGGATGCCAGGCTGGTTGAGAAGAAGCAGGAGAGGCCAGAACCAATGCCAAAGGGTCAGCAGTGAGGAGAGGGCGACTGGGAGCTCATCTTCCCCAGCAAGAGAGAAGTCAACAACTCATATCTCCAGGCAATGATAGGGGTGCTTGGCTCTGAGAGCAAAGTATAAGCAGAGTGTTCAGATTCCTGCTGAGGAGCTGAGGGAGTGGTAGCTAAGCCTGCAGGCTCAGTGCTCATGCCAGGCCATTCTGGCCCAGGAGAAAGCAAAAGACACTCAGGGCCTGCAGGGATCAGGTCAAGCATCAAGAAGGCCAGGCTACAGTTCTGTAAAGAGAAGAAGAATGTACAGTAAGGATGGGGACACGCCAAGAGGGGATTATTTCATTCAGACCCAAAGAGGCCAAGAAAGAAGACTGGGTTCCAGAATAAGAAACAGAGACCCTCCCAGACCTAATCACACACATATCTCACACTGATGTGGACCATGTCAGAATCTGGTACAGTGTCCCAGGCACTTAATTCAACCAGCTCCCCTATGAGTCACAAAGAGTATTCACACATATTAACACTTCTCACCTTCACACAGTCACAAAACTCTTCAAGAGGAATGGGACAAGTGTCTCCCTTTTTAACAGTGAAAATACTGAGGTCTTGAGTAGTTAAGTGACTATCTAAGATTAACTAGCCTCAGAATGGCAGCAGCAAGGCTCAAACCCTAGTCTTCTGTCACTAAAACCCTCCTTTTCTGGGCACTAGCTGCTCTTCATATCTTTGGTCCACTATCAGCTCTTACCCAGTTCCATAGCTGAGCATTTAACCAGGCAGCCCTGCATGCCAGTTTCCCACCCTGATTAAAAAGCTGGGCTTCAGAACTGTGACTCTCTTGAGTCAGTCACCCAAAGGCTATGCTTGCATTTCCGGACTCACGTCGGGACAGGATTTCTTCCTTCACTCCCCCATAGAGGTCTACAGTTCAGGAATAGTACCCTGGCTTCTCTAGAAAGACACTCATGGGAATTCCCAAAGAGCCCCCTACCCCAGCCCCATTCCCACAGCTTAACTTAATATCTGGGGAGTGACAATAGGTAGAATGAGATGGGACAATTTTCTATAGTTTAGAGTTTCATCTTAGTTCTGCCCTATCATTTGAAAACAATTTTTATGATTTTGGAAAGTTACTTATTGGCTGACTCTTACTTTCTTCATGTTTAATATAAAGGTGTTAATTCAATAATTTTCAAAATGCTTTTTGTTCTCATATTCAATAACTGTATGGTATGGGGTTTATTATTATTATTATCAGTCTATTCACTACTAGAATGTCTCAATTAAATTCCTTGAAGAACACATAAAGTAGGTGACAATTATGGGCAGCTGTATGGCACTGGTAGAATAACTCTTATCCTCAGAGTTCACCCCCACCACCCTCTTCTTCACCTCCCTCAATGTCAGTCCCCTTGGGTTCCATCTACAGGACTTACCTAAGCAGGTCACGGCCACATCTTCCTTGTGGTTGCAGTTGTGATGCCCCCAGAACCTGTGCTGACACTGCTCCAGGGACTGCTCCTTCCCTGAGCAATGAACATCATCTAGCCAGATGCGGCCAGCTCCAAGGCCAAAGTTTCTCCGGGCTTTGGCAGATAGAAAGATTGACTCCCCACAGCCCAGTTGCTTGCACACCACCTTTTCCTCCTTTTCTCCCCAGCCATCATCACAGACAGAACCCCATTCGCCCTTGTGCAGCACCTCCAGTCTCCCAGAGCAGCGGGTGTCTCCTCCTACCAGCCTCAAGTCAAAGGGATCTGCAGGGTCAGGGAATGGAGAGAGACATGGAAAGAAGAAAAAATAACATCATCTACATCCTCATTCAAATCCCATCAGCACTTTTGAAACTCTTTACCTGTGTTTCTGTGATTATATGATTAGTTTCTGTGATTATAACCCTTGCTCTAGGTTCCAATTCATGTGGCCCAGGACCGTTTCCTTAACTAAGATCTTTTCACTTTCCCATTTATTTTATAAAAGTCTAATATTTATGAATGACTTTCTAGCCGTTTTTTAAAATTGGAGACTTCAACAAGTACATGGAATGGTGTGTCCTTTCCTATTATATAGAATTCAATATAATAATAGTTCATATTAATTCATTGCTTAATATCATTTAAAGCATTTTCATATACAAAGGTAAGTATCATTATCTCCATTTTAAAAACAAGACAATTGATGAGCAGCACACTTAAATAACTTTGTCATGGTTATGTGATGCATGAGTAGTTCTCTGTAAACATTGGTTGAATAGAATTCCATTTAATCAAATTCATGAATGAACCTAGTCGCTGGACTTATAGGCATTACCTTCGCATTCGACCCATGTGTCCTCATCATGGGTGCAGTTATTCTTCCCCCAGAGCCCAGAAGGGCAATCTTGAAGGCTTCCTTCTTGTCCTGAGCATGACACCTTACTCAGCCAGATGGGCCCTTGGCCCTGTGTATCCTTGTTGCAGCATCTTTGGGTCAGTGTGGCCCTCCCACACCCCAGCTGCCGGCACACCACCTTCGCGGCTGAGAGATTCCAGCCTGCTTTGCACACGGTGCCCCATTGCTCTCGGTGCTTCACCTCCACTCGCCCTTTGCAGCGACCAGGGCCACCAACCAGCCGCACAGTCTCTGGAACTATGGGAAAAGAAACATGAAGCGTCTGCTCTTTGTAAGAACACATCCTTCCCAGAAAAGGGGGCTCCTAACACTGAATTTTTCTAAGAAATAAGAATGAGACCTCAGCATCAGGGCGCAAGCATTTAGTGATTGTTTCTCTGATAACAAACTGTGGGGTAACAAAGAGAAGACATGAACTAGTCCCTTAGCCAAATCACAGTCTAATGGAGGAGGAGATAGACACAGAGAGAGAAATTATTAATACATAGAAAGCAAATATATGAATGGAGCAAAGGAATACAACAACAACAACAATTATATATATATATATTCACATATATATGTATGTATGTGTATATATAGATAGATAGATAGATATACACACAGTTGTTGTGTGTTGGTTTCCCATGAGTGTCTCCTGTCTACCTAGCTAGATGGTGGACTCCTTGAGAACTGAAAAAGCATGCATTATACTTTGGGAGCTCATTTCTTCCCCATAACTCCACCTGAGCTCTAGATGCAAATGTTTAGTGGTTGTTGGATTTGTGCATGTTTGTGTGTGTGAAGAAGAGAAACAGGTTCTCATATAGATTGAAACTAAGAGAAAATCATTAGCTCAACCAAGGATGAGTAGCAATTCTACCTGAGGATAATGTTTGTCTCCAGTGTCCACAATTGAGGAAGTGTAAGATGTGAAGGACAAGGAGCCAATTAGCCATTAGTTCATGGTGGAGAATAAGGACAAAGAGTGGTCATGTGGGGTGTGGGCAGCTGGCAGATAGTCCTTGAGCCCTGCCATACTCACTTTCACACATAGCCCCTGCATCCTCATTGTGGGAGCAATCAAAAACATCTTCCTCTTGCTCACAATGAATCAGTTTACTTTCCATCCCACTGCAGTTGACCGCTTGGATGAGGACTTTTTGGTCTTTTTCTGCCAATGGCTTATATAAAGTACCACTGGGTGTCCCTGTGGCTGCTCCACAGCCCAGCTCCCGGCACACCACTTCCACATCTTTCATGCCCCAGCCGTCATCACACACGGTGCCCCACTGGCCGTCCCGTTCCACTTCCACCCGCCCTTCACAGCGATGGCGACCTCCCACCAGTCGCGTTCTGGATGAAGACTCTGCAAAGAAATGAGATATTGGCTGGAGATCTGGGAGGAGCTCAGAGAGTAGTCAGGCATGTACGCAGTCTTCTTAGAACTCTTCCACCACTTCCAGTGCATGGAAAATTGAGGGATGAGAAAGGAGGGGCCAAAAGGGAAGAGGAGGAAGAGGAGCTTCAGGACTCCATCTCTGAGTTCTAGCCTTGCTACACTCTTAATTGTACCCTACCAAGAAACTCCACTTCAAGACACCCGGATATGACTGCTAGTTTTTGAAAACCAGCAGTCATATCTAGGTGTTTGAAGATTAAGAGAAAGAGGTTGGTTGAACATCCAGCAGAGTTTTTAGAATCTTTGGTGGTCAGGATAAGAAGGACCTATAGAGGTCATCAAGTCTACCCCACCATTTCACTGATGAAGAAAATGATCCTCATGAAATTCAAGGTCATATGGTCACACTGTCAAATAGTGGAAAACCCAGGTCAGAACAGGAGTGTAGAGATGATATCTGTTTTTGTCCTTTCTTCCTCATGACTCTGTCTCCCCCCATGGCAGCTAGATTGAGGCAAGGTGTCTGGATATAATTTGGGCTGAACAACCTAACTCTCTCTCCCAGTATCAATGATCCACTACCACTCATCCTTGCTACTTCTATGACATTTTCCCATGTCCAAGAACCCAGCTCAGAAGAAATACAGAGAATACTGGGCAAAGGAAGAATCAGAGCCTCAGAGCCCCAAAACTGAGTCTAGAGGATTCTACGGGTTGGGAGTAGGAGATATGCTTCACAGAGCTTCCAGATAATTTCTGAGGAATCCAGGATGTGTTTCTGCTTCTTGACTACAACTGTGAGGTAGAAAAGACTAATAGAAATTCTTTCCCTTCTACTAAGACTTAGACATGGAGTAGAGATGGTTGTGTAGGGAGCCCAGGGAAGAGCCCATCAGAAAATAAACTTCTGGATACTACATTCCAGGTATTGTTTTATGAACTCAGAGAATAGTGATGACAAGACAGTTAGCATTGTTGCCCTCAAAGAGATTATATTTAATAGGCTTGAGGCAATCCCGCCAAGTCCTCTCAGCCCCAGAGTGACAGAGTGAGAAAGAAAACCTAAATTTGCCATGCATCCATGGAGAGGTCTGTTGAACCTGGAGGGGCCACATTCAGACTGGTGGTCTGTGATCTATTAGAATATGAACAGTATAACATGTGACAACATGGGTCACATGGAATGACCCATATCCCTGCAAAAATGGAATACAATTTCTCAGGACAAGATTTTCCACTGCCTACCTTGTCTCAACTCTGCATAAACTCCCTAGAACTTGGCATCAACCCCAGAAGAAGCTGTTGGGTGAAAAAAGTCTGACCTGATTTTAAATCACACTGGGAAGTTTATGTTTGGTTTGTTCATTTGTTTTTGTTCTTCTCCTTTTCTTCCATAATTTCTTGAGGGAAGCAATATGAAGAATGGAGGTTAGAGATAGAAATTAAAATAAAACTATAAAAAATAAGAAAAGTCTCCATTTTTGCACACCAAAGTTTAAGGCATGTATATCTGAGTACAAATATAATTCAAGAAGAGTCATCTAGAAATAACTTTTGGGTCATTGTAACTAAGATTAGAGCTTGGATAGGCATTATTGTGTACTCCAGCAAATATTAGTTATCAGAATCATGCATATGTTATTTCATTTTATTTTGAATGATAAAACTCTGGTTTTAAATAAATGTTCATTTTCATGAAGTGGAGGACTAGAACACCTCCTAAGAAAGAAGAAATATGTTTTAAAAAAGAGACAGAGAGACAGTGAGAGAGAGAGAGGAACACAGAATAAGTATAAAAGAAATCCAGCTTGAGGGGAGAGAAGGTCTGAGAAAAGATTTGAAAGCTAGAAAGAAGAACAGAGGGGCTCGTCAGGGCAGTGTGTCCTAGGCAGTGTGTTAGCTTACTTTATTAGCTGAGGTCTTGAAAGAGGGACCCAGGGGTGGAGGAGAAACATCTTAGGATGTGAGAAGGCTATAAAGAGAGCAGGTGTCTCCCGGCACTTGCAGTAAGGGATAGCCCTGGAGGTCAGAGAAGAAAGACCAAGTAATCTGAGTATTGGACTGAGACTCAGAAGCAGCACTCCTTTAAGGAATCAACCTGCATCTATCAGGGTGTAAAATCCTCTACATTCATAGAGGAGTTTGTAGCTGCGCCTCTCTGGTAAAGCCTCTACTATCAAGAGAAAGACTAGGCTGAAGGGATAATGTCAAAGAAACTCATAATCCACAGCCAATCCCCTTGATTTTGGGCCATCAGAGCCTTCCTCTCCCACAGACTAATTCTCTCTTTGCAGCCCCTTTCTCTCCTCAGTTGAGCTGTTTGTGCTCCGCCCAAAGACTCCTCACAGAAATGGCCAGTGGTGGCTGAAATCCAACCTGCACTCTGCTGGTGAAGCCATATGCTGCACAGAAGCTGATGCATTTCTAGTTCAATGGTACCATTAAAGCTAGCAGAGAGAACTGGAAATGGTAGAATTCAGCAGGGCAAAAGGAAATTTGTTTCCCAGGGGGTGAGGTGTCTTCCGAGCCTGAAACAAAGCCCTCTGCTACTTAGATGTGGCCGAGAGCCTTGGGTCACAGAAGCCAAGTGGAGAGGAATCCCCTTGCAAGATAAACCACCCAACGTTTTTCTTATGTGGAAATCTACCCACATAAGATTGAGTGGGTGGGTTGGGAAACCAGAAAGGAAATCTACTTGGGCTGTTTTGAACCAGAGGCTCTCTCCATGGCCCAGAGAAGTTTCAGAATTTCCACTCTCCAGAGCTTAAAGTCCTCCCTCTTAGGAACCCAAAAATCTTACCTGAGAGGCCAAGTCCAGTACAAAAGGCTGAGGAAAAAAGAGAGAAGTGAATGAGATCATGTAGTCAATTTCCAAGGCTTTGTTCAAAAATGCAACTCTCTAGAAAGCCTTTGCCAAACTTTGTGGGACAGTTAGAGTGGTAAATACACAGCCTCCAAAGTTAGTCCTTCTTGGGACCTTTTCTTCCTGGAATGACCAGTCTCAAAGGACACATGGGCACTGACTAGGAACCACAAAACCAGTTCTACCATAGCTAACTGACCCATCATGTTCCCTTTACATCTGATGTTGGCTTTACCCCAGGCATGGATGGATTTGGTTTTCTATTCTAGTCAATTAGACTGATTGGTGATTACCACCTAAAGTAAAAGTGTGGTGATGCAGCATCTGGGCTCAAAAGGAAAGCATGCTAGAGGCCTCTGGGCAGACACACTGGTTGGGGAAGATAAAAATGTCATAGGAAGTAGCACAGAGCATAGGGAAAAATGGCAGGGTATGTCTGTGTTCACTGACACTGCATTTAGACCAGGGTCAGCAAACTTCTTCTGTAAAGGGACAGATTGTAAATATTTTAGGCTTTGTGGGCCATATAGTCTGTTTTAACTACTCTACTCTGTCATTGTAGCATTAGTGCAGCCATATATATATATAAATGAATGAGCATGGCCGTGTTCCAATAAACCTTTATTTATGGACAACGAAATTGACATATTTTCATGTGTCACAAAATATTATTCTTCTTTTGATTTTTTTCCACCATTTAAAAATGTAAAATCCATTCTTAGTTTGCAGGCTGTAGTTTGCTGAACCCTGATTGATAGGTCAGAAAGCAGTTCTACATTGAGTTCCAAACTTCCAGGTTTAAGCACCAACACATCTTTGAACCACCAGAGTTTCTTCCTACAGTATATCTACATGATCAGACTCTTCTATTCATTAGGCTCCCTCCTAATGCTGTAGAGAGAGTCCTGAAACCTGTTGAGCGTCAGTGGCCTTTGAACTGCAGAACTCATCATTCCCAACCCCTGCCTGCCATCCCATCTTATAAGATCTTTCTGAAGGAGTTAATATCTTTGGACTTCCAGCCTAGAGCTTTTTAGGTAAATCTGTGTATTTCATTGGCTTGTCCTGGAACATTTTCTTCCAAATACTTGCTTTCCAAATAATTTCTTAATAACCCCATGTCCTTAGTTTTCAGGATATGGCCACTCCCAGACTCAACGAGACCTTGTGTGCAATTGTCTAAAACTCAAATTATATTATACATAACACCCTACATGTCTAATAAAGAACACAAAACATGTGTACATGCAAAGGAAACTGAATGTGATGAACCTGATATGTAGGTGTGAAAGTGACATAGCCCAAAAGTGACTTGAATACTCTGTAGCAGGGTGGATGACTATGGGTGTCACAGATAAGGAAAGCTTCATGAAGGAGGTGTGATGAAGGTAAGTCTGAGAAATTCAACAGCACCTTCATAATGGGTGGGACTATCTGTTAGGTGATATAAAGGGTATATAGATGTTTAAGCATGTGGCCAGCACCCTGCATAGAGCACACAAGTGTCCAACTGAGAAACCAGTGTGGGCTTCAGTGATGTACTGGATCAACAAGATAATTAAAATGGATGTGATTGATTAGGGAAGGGACCTAGCAGGCACTGTTATCTTGTGAAAACGTGCCTAACAAACGTCTGAGGAACATACCATTATCTTTATTTCATAGATGAGAATGAGATTTCAGAGAGATACAGTAACTTTAAAATTCAGACAGCTAAGAAATCAAAGAGCAAGGATTGAAACTCAGATCTCTTTGATTCCAAAATCCCCATTTACTCTAAATTAATCTAAGCAATAAGAAACTGGGAAAAACTAGGGAAACATTATATGAAACACATTTGATAAATGAAACACAATATGATAAATGAAAGTTGTTTGTCCTGCAGTTCTACTTCCTTTTCTTGCTTTATCTGCTGCTAACCTTGGTCCATTTATTTGTCTTTTTATAAATAGTGCATTTAGGAAAATTTATGTACAAATTTGTTAGTGCAAATATAGGGAAATAGGAAATTTTCTGGTAATCAAGGTGGATTATAAATTGGGTATAAATTAAGTGGCTTTGGGGATTTAGAATAATTGCCAGGTATAGAGAAAGGAGGAGAGCAAGGAAGAGCCTTTCCTTGAATGATACCTAGATCTGCACCAGATGGGCAAGGAGAGGATTCCCCCAATCAAAGTTCCAGAGTATTCTGAAGCCTAGACCAAAAGGAGCAGAAATACTCACCAAGGATCAAGAAGAATAGCAAAGCCATGACCCAGGTAGCTGGAGATGGTGAGCTGAATTGTAAGGCTGGCAGGAAGCCCCAGAACAGCAATATTCAGCTTTGGTTGCAAGTGTGCTGGGAGGAGGGAAGGAGGAAGGTCCTGCCTGCAGCAGAGGCTTTATCAGATGACCAGAAACCAATGGGCTCAGGGGGCAGAACTGATAGAACTAGACTTGCTGAATTCAGCATGTCCCCAGAGGAAGGGAGGTGGCCAGAACTGGCAGAAAGATGCTGAAAACCAAAGAAAACAAACAAAATATTCCCAAGCTGTTATGATTTGGTTCAGCTGTAATCCCAGCTCCATCAGTCTCTGCTTCAGTCCCTTCACTATGTAAACAGGGGAAACAACTCCCACAAGGAAAGGCAAGTACCAAGAATGGGGTCACTTCACATTAGAATATCAAGCAATGCTTGTCCCCCATGTATGGTGTGTGGGGGGCAATAGGCCAATTTCAATTCTCTCCTTCCAGGTGGAAGTGACTAGAAAATATAGAAGCCAGATATCACAGAACAACTCCAGAGTTGCCCTTCTGGGCACCATGATCCAGAGTCAAGATGGTAATCCAGAGTCAAGGTGTCAGTCTCTGCAAATAGGGCTGGATTTATTTCCTTCAAACCAGCTTTTCCAGTGCTAAGCAGGGGGCCTAGGACTTGGATCTGCTTTTCTTCTATGCTTGTCCTCATTTATGCCCATCTTTGGAAGTTGAAGGGAAACAGGTCCTTATGGTAATGAAATCAAGTCGTTCTTAAGTCTAAGATATGGTGGGCAGGGATTGAGTAGAAAGACCCTCAGTATTCCCAGGTCCCCCTGCCTTGCTATTAAGTATAGCTTTTTTGTTTTTGTTTTTGTTTTTGTTTTTGCGGTATGCGGGCCTCTCACTGTTGTGGCCTCTCCCGTTGCGGAGCACAGGCTCCGGACGCGCAGGCTCAGCGGCCGTGGCTCACGGGCCTAGCCGCTCCACAGCATGTGGGATCTTCCCGGACCGGGGCACGAACCCGTGTCCCCCGCATCAGCAGGCGGACTCTCAGCCACTGCCTCTCAGCCACTGCGTCCCCAGGGAAGCCCTTAAGTATAGCTTTGCTTCAAGAGCTACTCAACTCTAGACTATTCAAGAACTCAACTACATATGCTAACATCACTCCCTACTATTTCAAACAGGGTAATTTTGTCTCTCTAATGAAACATCTTAGCTTCTTTGTAATATTCGGATCACTCTATACAAAGATTAGTTCATTATAGGTATTTATTTTTAATCCTGTTTTTCTTCCTATAATTTCCATATTATTATATTCAGTAGAAAGTTTTTAGCTGCCATGTGTGTTAGGTGAATGCGATGGGTCAAGGGAGTACACTGATGAATAAGGGAGAGTTTGGTGCTGCAAAATGATATGGTCTAGTAATTGTAATAGCACGTAAAAACAGCTGTAAGAGAGGAAAGTATAAGAAACTTTGGGAACACAGTGGAGGAAATGGTCACCTTTACTTGGTGCAAATAATAGACTTTAGAGAGATGATGACACTTGAACAGGAATTAAAGGATGAGTAGCGTGGAGAATCAGAATGGGAAAAGACTTTGCTGTGCATAAGCAGACAAATGAAACAGTATTACCTATTTAAGCAATGACAGGTAGTTTGAAATGGCTGGTCACAGCCTGCTTGGTGGTCAGGTGTCAGGAGATATTGGTGTTGAAATGTGAAGACTATGTAATATGAAGGTATCAATAGGATCCAGATGATGGAGAGTCCATTATAAATGTCTTGTAAATGCTAATTACTCACATTCCACCCTCTGCAGATTCTGAAATGTTGCAGTAAGAGACACAGAATTCAGAAAAGGCTCAAAACATCAGCTTTACTTTGAGGAATCTAGATTAGTTTGCAACTGGGATCCAAGATCCTATGTTTTTACCTTCCGCCTTCAGAAGTCATACCTGCCCTACTGAGTTTACCCGTGGAGGAGAAAAGACTTCATGTGGCCTGTGGGCAGACAAATCCACCGGAGAGCTCAGGGTTCAAGATTGAGATATATTTCTCCACATATAATGTAGAAGATTAAGTGAAAGAAAAGGAGAGAAAAAAATAAAGACAAAAGCTTTCTCCCAACTATAGTATTTTATTAACAGAGTCAAGAACATGAAGAAAGGAAAAGGAAGCTTTTTCAATCAGAAAGAGCATTATGCTAAGGGAACAAAAAACTATTGAAGGATGGTATGCATTTTAGAGCATGCATTCTGACTGCAGCTTGAAGGAGGAATTGGAATGGGGGAAGTCTGGAGTCAGGGAGATTCATGAAGAGACCACTGCACCAGTCCAGAGAGCAAAAGAGAGTCTAAACTGCCAGGGTGCCAAAGGGTGTCCAGGGGAGGGGATGGATATGAGAGAGAGTTAATTGTAGAACCTGTAAGAAGACTTTGCTCTTTGGATGTGACCATAAGGAGTAAGTAGTCATTTAAGATGATTCCCAGATTTCTGGAAGGAAAAAATGTGACAGAAGGAGGAAATAAAAATAAATGTCAGCTACGGTAGGTAGAAAGTAGGGCACTACACCTCATAGTGTTTTGGGGGTGAAATGGAAGATAAGTTGCTTAATAGGAGCCAGGGAGTCTGGATTGGAGAGGAAGCTTCTGAAAAATGGTAAGGGTCTGAAATAATCACTGAGGGGGAAGGATACCCTGGATAAAGACAAGCACTGGATTGAAAACCTGCATTTGCTAAGCAGCACCAATGTGCCCTGTCAAGCTACAATCAAGAGGTCAGTGTGAGATTATCAGCCTGACCAATTCAAAGTTGGAGCCTTGTAAGAAAAGTATGTTGGGAGCCTGACAGAGTCAGGGAGTTTGAGATGAGAAAGCAACTCAAGTGGCTGGCAAGACTTAGAGATCAGGAAATGGGTTGATAAAAAGTGAAAACAGAAATAAGTGGTAGGAAAGAGGATCTTACTGAGGAAGGGCTGGGGAAAAGGAAAGTGCTAGAAAGTTCAAGTGATGGAAAGTTGTTCAGAGATTTCGAGAGGAGTGGTTAGGGTTTTAGAGGAGAAGCAGTTCTGGGCAATGACAAGTCCCAAGTCAGGGAACTGAAAGAGAATGAAGGTAGAAGTTTCAGAAGCTGAGAAGTTTAGGGAATTGAGAAGGGGTTATCAGTAGGAGGCTTATCCAGGTGAAGAAGATGGGGTGGGATGCAGGGAGTGGTAAGCCCAAAGCAGTGTGGAAGTAGATAATTGTCCGGAGAACATCAGTATATAACACACATAAGAGCATAGAAGACCCTCTCTGGGATACTGTAATGAAGGATGAGCTACATGCTCTGCTGGTTTAGCATCAAGGTGAAATCCCTCTGACAAATAACTGAATATGTCAATCATTAGTGGTCTCTGTGAGAATAGGAAACCATCTGAGTTGTTCCCCTTGCATTCCCAGTGTTTGACATGGAATAAATGATTGTTGACTCTGTGAATGAATAAATGATTATATTATCAGGCAAAGAATATCATTGAGCAGTTAGAACCATAAGAAACATCGTCTCGGGACTTCCCTGCTGGCTCAGTGGTTAAGAATCCTCCTGCCAATGCAGGGGACATGGGTTCTATCCCTGGTCTGGGAAGATCCCACATGCCGTGGAGCAACTAAGCCCATGTGCCACAACTACTGAGCCTGCACTCTAGAGCCCATGAGCCACAACTACTGAGTCCACGCACCACACCTATTGAAGCACACATGCCTAGAGCCCGTGCTCCGCAACAAGAGAAGCCACCGCAAGGAGAAGCCAGTGCACCACAACAAAGAGTAGCCCCTGCTTGCCACAACTAGAGAAAGTCCACACACAACAACGAAGACCCAATGCAGCCCAAAAGATAATTAATTAATTAATTAATTTAAAGAGAAAGAAACATCATCTCTTGTCCATCATGTCCACATTGTCTTGTATGGGCTGGGGGATAGAGACTTTAGAGTCCCTAAGAGAAAAAAATGGCATGAAATAAGTACTCTGTCTATCTGGGGTGTGCATAATCAAAGGATGATCTGAAGAGCTAATAGGATACTAAGTCAATCAGGTGTCTACCACCATAATAATGGGATAGATATTTTCCAGGAAGACCCATTTCAGTCACTCTTGGTGGGACAAGGTTTTTAATGTGCACCTATCTCACGCAGGATTGGCTTTAGAACTGGGTGGGGCTGAACTCACAGGTGAGAGTCACTGGCGTGTGCTTCCTGGCTGGGAGAAGGTAAAGACTGACATCCTGAGATGGTTGTCAGAATGACTGGGGCTCGCGGGCTGCCTTTCTATAATAATTGATCTGAAATCAGGCTTCTGGTCGGTGTGGCTGTCCTTTCCTGTGTACATCTGTAAACCCCTGTAAATAGCACCACTGATTCCCTTCTGTTGCTCTCATTTGTTTATCTGCCTCCCTCTCCCATAGCGACCAGGATGGAGGAGGAGCTCAAAATAAGGAATAGATCCAGGACTTGGGATTGAGGGAGCATGAGCACAGCCTTCAGGTACTTAGAAGAAAATTTCTTTGTGGTATTCCTGAGGAGATAACAAGACTTACATATGGACACTTCTGGAAAACATTTATTTTCAACTCATCATGAGAAAAATCTGAAGACAAAATAGATTGTCCCAGAGGACGTGATCTATAACTGCAGATGTTCATTCATATGGCCTGTTAATAGATTCCATTATTTATGGTTGGGTGATTATTATTAATTATTTTGTTGTCACCAAGTCTCAAAATTGCAAAAATATTCTAAACATGGTCATGAAAAAGATCCTAAATCCTTATTAAAATACCAGCATCACCTCTGTTGGGCTGAGGGTCCTTGTTCATGCTGAAGGACAGGCAGGACACCTGGGCTGTGGCCTCTCTCAGGATATGATAAAGGCTTTATGGCCTCTCACTCTTCAGGTACCAGAAGCAAGAAATCTGAGAGAGAGGAGAACGGGTGATGGCAGCCATAAGAGTAGAGTATGCAGGGAGGAAACCCTGTAAACCTGGCTGTCCTGTGTGTATCCTTCCTGGCTGTCCACTTCCTGCTGGCAGAAAACTGGCCCTAGCTGTTCTTATGTCCTTGGGTGTGTGCTCTGGCCAGGGCACTTCAACCTGCTTTTCTGGACTTTCCTGGAATCATCCTTAGAAAGAGACATTACAGTGCAAAGGCTAAGAGCATGTGCTTTGGAGGCAAGTGGACCTAGTTAAAATTCCAACTCAGTCACTTAATAACCATGTGGCCTTGAACAAGTTACTCTGACCCTTTGGGGTAGTTCTGTTGAAGAGGATTTATACCTTTTTTGCTAGAATGATCAGTTTTCATTTCTGCCTTTTATTGAATAAATATTTAACTAATTTAATATTGCTTAATCTACTTTCATGTTCCTTTTTTAAATGGGAAATCAAAAATGACAGCAAAGCAAGTAGCTTATAGAGTGACTCCTCAGATAAGCACCAAGCACAGAAGGCCAGCTCATTTCCTAATAGTAATTAGCCTTTATTAGTTTTTCTGTGCCCCAAAGTTGGTTCCCTGGACATCCCTGATCCTAAACCTAGTCCCTATGAAAGACAGACATTCCCATGTTTTTAAAAAAGCCCATATTCTGGTAGCATAAGGATAAATGGTCAGTATGGGGCCCACGAGAAGGCAGCAAGAGGAGCTGTCTGATGAACCAGCCACAGATTGGGCGGTTTCCCAGGGGTTACTAGGCATCACAGCACTAGGCTGCCTCATCACTATACTTCAGTAAAAAAAAAAAAAAAAAATTTAAAGTATATAACAATTGTAAATATCTATGTAGCCAACATTGTAGCACCTAAATTTACTATATAAATATCTACATATATGAAAGGAGAATTAGACAGCAAAACAATAATAGTAGGGGGGAATTCCCCAACAGTCCAGTGGTTAGGACTCCACTCTTCCATTGCAGGGGGCACGGGTTTGATCCCTGGTTGGGGAACTAAGATCCTGCATGCTGTACAGCATAGCCAAAAATAATAATAATAATAGGGGACTTCAATACCCCACTTTCCACAATGGATAATCATCAAGACAGAAAATCAATATGGAAATATCAGATGTAAACTACACATTAGGCCAAATAGACCAAACCTAATAGATATATGCAGAACATTTCATTTAACATCAGAAGAAAGCACATTCTTCTCAATAGCATGTAGAATATTCTCCAGGATAGAACATATATTAGGCCTCAAATAACTAGAAAAAGAACAAACTAAGCCCAAAGTCAGTAGAAGGGAAGAAATAACAAAGATCAGAGCAGAAATCAATGAAATAGAGATTAGAAAGGTGATAAAAAAAAAGATTAATGAAACTAAGAGCTAGTTTTGTAAAATAGATAAACAAAACTGACAAAACTTTTGCTAGATTAAGGAAAAAGAGAGAAGACTCAAATAAATAAAAACACAGATGAAAGAGGAGACATTACAATTGATAACACAGAGATACTAAGGATCATAAGAAACTACTATGAACAATTATATGCCAAAAAATTAGAAAACCCAGAAGAAATGAGTAAATTCCTAAAACATACAACCTACAAAGACTGAATAATGAAGAAATATAAAACCTAAAGAAACCAATAGCAATGGAAAAGATTGAATCAGTAATCAAAACTTCCCATAAAGAAAAGTTGAGGACCAGATGGCTTTACAGAAAAATTCTACTAAACGTTTAAAGAAGAATTAATACCAATCCTCCTCAAATTCTTCCAAAAGATTGAAGAGGAGGTAACACTTTCAAATTCATTTTATAAGGCCAGCATTACCCTGAGACTAAAGACAGACAAGGAAACTACAAGAAAAGAAAATTACCAACCAATATCACAGATAAACATAGATGTAAAAATCCTCAACAATTTATACTAGCAAACAGAATTCAACAAATTATTAAAGGATCATATACCATGATCAACTGGAATTTAGCCCTGGGATGCAAGGATAGCACAACATTACACAAATCAATAAATGTGATACAGGGACTTCTGTGGTGGTGCGGTGTTTACGAATCCGCCTGCGAATGTATACAACAAGGGTTTGAGGCCTGGTCCGGGAAGATCCCACATGCCGTAGAACAACTAAGCCCCTGAGTCACAATTACTGAGACTGAGCTCTAGAGTCCGTGAGCCACAACTACTGAGCCCCTGTGCCACAACGACTGAAGCCCACGCGCCTAGAGCCCGTGCTCCACAACAAGAGAAGCCACCACAATGAGAAGCCCGCGCACTGCAATGAAGAGCATCCCCTGCTAGCTGCAACTAGAGTAAGCCCGCACGCAGCAATGAAGACGCAACATAGCCAAAAGTAAATAAATTTTAAAAAGAAATGTGATACAGCTCAGAAACAAAATGAAGATTAAAAGTTGTCTGATCATCTCAATAGATGCAGAAAAATCATAGGACAAAATTGGATATCCTTTCATGTTAAAAACTCTTAAATATAAATGGAATGTACCTTAACATTAAAAAGGTCATACCTGTCTATCTATCTGTCTATCTATCTATCTATCTATTATATATATGTGACATATATATATGAAAAACCCACAGTTAACATCATATTTAACAGTGAAAAGCTGAAAGTTTTTTCTCTAAGATCAGGAACAAGACAAGGATATATAACTGCCCCACTCCTCACAGAAGACTTTGTCTTTTTTCATTAACTCTTCCTACCCTGCTCCTCCCTACTTCCTGAGGGGTCCCAAAGAGCAGCTAATGTATCGAGAAGAAAGTGAAGCAAAAAAGAAAAATGACACTGATTACATCTCATTTCCTTGCTGCAGACTTCCAAATAGGAGTCATCCCTAAGCTGAGAGAGGGGTGAGGAAGACACCATCAGATGAGAAAGTCAAGTTCTAGAATGGACCAGATTTGTTCCATCATTTTCTTTTCTTTTTTTAAAAAAAATAAAAGAATTATTTATTGATTGATGTTTATTTTTGGCCATGCCATGCTCGGCGTGAGGGATCTTAGTTCCCAGACCAGGGATGGAACAGGTGCCCTCTGCAGTGGAAGCTTGGAGTCCTAACCACTGGACTGCCAGGGAATTCCCCGTCATTTTCTTTTCTTTTCTTTCTTTTTTTTACTATCTGAGGAGACGACTACTTAGTGATACCTGAAAGTGATTGGAAAATTTAGAAGATGTGCTAGAGATTTCTTTTAGTG
Organism: Monodon monoceros; assembly: GCF_005190385.1. NCBI lineage: Eukaryota > Metazoa > Chordata > Mammalia > Artiodactyla > Monodontidae > Monodon > Monodon monoceros. The sequence continues at coordinate 67,924,373 of NW_021703774.1, read as the reverse complement.
GTGAAAAACCAAAAGATTCAATAAAGTTAGGGTAAGTTATTGGAAATAATAAAATTAATTTGTTTGCACCCTACCAAGAAATTTAATAAACTGAACTTTAATAAACTCAGTAAAGTTATACTCAATAATGCTTTGTGGAGAGGATGTTTACTTTGGAAATGAGAAGAAGAGATGAGTACTGTAAAATTGGGCATTGGGAGAACAAAGTTTGCAGCAGAGATGACCACCATCCAGGTCACAGGGGAGAAAAGGACAGGATACAAAGTGCATGCTGATCATAATGTGACTCCCATTCAAAATGAAAACTCTGGTTTATGCTAATAAATGTTTATTTTGAAAACACATATAGTCTGATATTGGGTACTTTACACTGAGTTTCAATATCAGACATATGTGAAGGATAGAATAAAACTTTCATACCACAACTCAGATGTGAAAGAATTTAAACTGTCCTTTTTATCTATATAACCGATCACATCTTAATTTTGAGTTCTCAGCCTTGATAAAGTCATAAGAAAAATTTATGTTTGATCTGAAAATCAGTGTGGTTTTGGTGAGAATGAGCCAACAGTGAACACTGTCTTCTCTATTGGGTAACTGAGAGTAGCAACAAATTTTACATATTTCTGTAATTTAGCAAAGCAACTGGCTACTAGGGAAATCTTAGGAGAAATTTGTACCCAAGAAATTCTAAACATTTTCACCACATTAGGGCATGATGTGAATTGTAGATCCAAGGGAGATAATGGAGATGTTTTGGTGGCAGCTGGTAGCAACAGGGTAGTCGTTTTGCCTCATTTGTATGGAAAACTTTGCAAAGGCTCTGTGCTGCCTGCCCTGAGGTAATTCAGCAAGCCGGGGGACTTCAAATCTGAAAAAGTTCTATCGAGTCTTGGAGGCTCTGATATTAAGAACTGGAGATGGCAAAGTCCATTTAAGGCCCAAGTCTCACTCAAAGTGAAGCACACCAACATAAGAACCACACCCTGGGCAGGGTCCAGCTGTGAAGGCTCAGATCCAGAAGATTGTTCCTAAGAACTAACCATGTGACAGTGACCACTTGCTCCAGGGGACTTCCTTCTTCTGGATCCTTTCTCCAGAAGTTGTGCAACACTTGAACAAACTCTAATCTATAAATTTCTGTCACAGTGAAAGAAATAGTAATGGAAATAGCTTATAATTGCAGAGCCCTTAACAAATGCCAGACACTGTTCTAGGAGCTCTATATGAATTAATTTATGTGGGTAATTTTATTACCCTATGATAAGCAAACTTGGTGTAGTAACTAACAGACCTTAATTAGATGAAAGAATTTCAAACCTCCTAAGGACCAAAGGGAAGATCTTCCCACATATTCAGAATATTGGAGCTGGAAGGAAACTTAGAAACTAACTGGTCCAGGGGTTTTATTCCACCAACAAAAGAAGGACTAGGTTCAGCCTTGTAGAAAAGAAAGCGCTGATGATATTTTAGAAGTGGGGGAAGAAGAAAGAGGGAAAGAATAGGAGAGATTTTTGAGTCAGAGAGCCCTCCCAATGGCTTATACATTACTGTTTCACTTCTTTTAAGGGGACTATATGGTGGTTTTTAACCTATAAACCATCCATTAAGGTCTCTTGGTCTAATTCAGGTCCCTTCTCTTCAAATGGAAACTGAAGGCCATAGAGGTGCAATGACAGTGGCGAGGGTCACACAATGCAGCAGTGGCAGAGTTGCCTCTAGAGCCCCGGATTCTGATTTCTTCTAGCACACTGTGGTACATTTTCCCCACGCCCTGTTACACAACACACAACTGTAGGTGGGTCTTCAGCAGATTTGCATTAACTGACCAATGTAATAATTCTAACATGGAGGGAGTGTTCTGGGTCAGGGAGCACTGGTATAGATTTGTGGGACAGTGACCACAAATGTCCACTTTTTACTCTATTCTCTGTTTATATTACAGTCTTGCATTTACACTGCTTCTTCTGAGGACATATCAAGTGTTAACAGCTACTACGTTGACATGTATGATCTTGAACAAGTTAGATAATCTCTTTGGACCTTAGTTTTCTCATTTAAAAAAAGACAAATAATACAACAAGCAAAACTCTTGATGCTTCTCTCTGCTAAGGTCTGTTCACTTCTCTCCACCAGTCAGATCTCTCACATGGATGACCCATATGGGGTTCAGGGAACATAATTCAAGCATTCTTTATTCCCACACACTCTAGGAGAATAAGATCCAGAGAGTGGAATCCTCTCAATAGCTACATTTAATCTCAATACATAATTAAAAACAAAACCAAAAACTCTCAGTAAACTAGAAATGAAAGAAAATTTCCTTAAGCTGATAAAGGATAACTTTGAAGAAACTGTAGTTAACAGTCTAGCTTCACCACTTGTATTCTACATTGTACCATCTTTCCTAGCCAGTGCAATATGACAAAAATGATAAAAGGCATACAAATTAGAAAAATAAATCAGTAAAATTATTGCTTTTTTTTTTTTTTCGGTACGCAGGCCTCTCACTGTTGTGCCCTCTCCCGTTGCGGAGCACAGGCTCCGGACGCGCAGGTTCAGCGGCCATGGCCCACGGGCCCAGCCACTCCACGGCATGTGGGATTCTCCTGGACCGGGGCATGAACCCGTGTCCCCTGCATCGGCAGGCGGACTCTCAACCACTGCGCCACCAGGGAAGCCCCAACTATTGCTATTTTTAAACAACATGATTGTGTCCATAGCAAGCCTATGTAACCTACAAAAGAAAAACACCTACTAGAACTAATAATTTAATAATACTAGAGGATTCAAGGTCAAAATACAAAGTCAGTTGCTTTTCCATATACTGGGAAAATAATGGAAAATAAAATTTCAGGGAGTGGTTAGGTCCATTGGTAGGGCTTGGTGCTTTCACTGTTGTGGGACTAGGTTCAATTCCTGGCTGGGGAACTGAGATCCCAAAAGAAAGAAAGAAAAAAATTTCGAACAACACCATTTACAATAGCATCAAAATACATTAAGTACCTAGTAAATGATCTAATGACATATATAGAACACCTCTACACCAAAAACTACAAAATATCACTAAGAGAAATTAAAGACCTAAATAAATGGAGAGGTAGACGGTGAAAGGGTAAGCTTTACACTGGTAGCATGTCTATTTTCCCTAAAGAAATAGAAACTCGAGATGTGTCACAATCTTAAACATAAAACACAGTCTGTCAAACTTCTGAAAGAAAACTTAGGAAAATATCTTCATGACCTAAGATCTGCTTAGAGACTTCTTAGGACACAAAAAGCTCTAACCACTAAAAACATTTGATGTTAGACTTTATCAAAATTAATTTTTTGCTTGTAAAAAGACACAATTAAGAAAAAATAGACAAGGCAGAATAGGAAAAAATCTTTGTACCTAGACTCTACAACAAATTGTCACAAAAAATTAAAAATGAGCAATCCAATTAAAACTGGGCAAAACCTTTGAGCATGATTTGACAAAAGAAGATATATGAATGATCAATATATGCATGAAAATGTGCTTAAGACCATTCATTATTCATTAGGTAAACTAAGGCCACAATAAAATATACAGTGAAATACTTATCAGAATGCTAATAATTTTTAAACTGATAACATTAAATGTTGGTAAGGATGTGGGGCAACTGGAACTCTCATACATTGCTAGTGATAGTATTAACTGATCTAATTACTTCGAAGGACCGTTCAGCAGTTTCTAAATTTAAACACACATCTACCTTTTCACCCAGCAATTATGTTCCTTGATATTTATCCCATATTCCATAAAAATATATGTCCTCAAAAAGACTTGGGGGCTTCCCTGGTGGCGCAGTGGTTAAGAATCCGTCTCCCAGGGCAGGGGACACGGGTTCGAGCCCTGGTCCGGGGAGATCCCACATACCACAGAACAACTAAGTCCATGTGCCACAGCTACTGAGCCTGTGCTCTAGAGCCCACGTGCTGCAACTACTGAAGCCCACGTGCCAGAGCTACTGAAGCCCACGTGCCTAGAGCCTGTGCTCCACAATGAGAGAAGCCACCACAATGAGAAGCCTGCGCACCGCAACGAAGAGTAACCCCCACTCGCTGCAACCAGAGAAAGCCCATGCACAGCAACGAAGACTCAACACAGCCAAAAATAAATAAATAAATTTATTTTAAAAAAGACTTGTACAAGAATCTTTGTAAGGATCTATTCATTATAGCCCCAAACTGAAAACAACCCAAACATTTGTCAACAGGAGGATGAATAAATAAATGATAATATATTCATATAGTGGTAAAATACTAAGCAATTAAAAAACACAAAGTACTGATATATGCAGAAACATTTATTCGTCTCAAAAATATTATGTCAAATGTTTTTAAAAAAGAAAAAAGAGAAGATAATGTATGATTCTATTTGTATAATATCCAATATCAGGCAAAACTAATTTGTAGTGGTAAATCAGAAAGAGATTGCTTTAGGATGGGGATTGTACACTGATCAGAAAGAGGTATATGGGAACTTCTTGGGGTGATGGATATGTTCTATATTGGAGGGGAGGCGGATGTATAAGTAGATACAATTGTCAAAATACATCAAACTGAACATTTGAGATCTGTGCATTTTATTCGTCACTAATAAGTTTTTGTAGATTCTCATCATTAAAACAGAACTACGTTCATGTATAAATGAGTGTCACAAATTATAATGTAAAAAATCAAAAATACATGTGAATTTAGTATACGGTAATGATGTAATATTAATGGGGGAAAGATTGATTACTCAATTAATCAGATTGGGAACTCTAGTGGAGACCTGAAAAGAATAAAATTGTGTCCAAATTGGGGCGGGGGGGGAAGCAACAAAATTAATAGACAATTTAAAAAATTAAAAATATCTATGACACTCAGCTTCAGTCATATTAGGAAAAATGTAAATTAAAATACACTGAAATACTATCAGATTTGCAAAGATAACAATCTTTTGCACATGGGGAGAGGGAAGGGTAAGCTGAGAGAAAGTGAGAGAGTAGCGTTGTCATATATACACTACCAAATGTAAAACAGATAGCTAATGGTAAGCAGCTGCATAGCACAGGGAGATCAGCTCAGTGCTTTGTGACCACCTAGAGGGGTGGGATAGGGAGGGTGGGAGGGAGACGCAAGAGGGAGGAGATATGGGGATATATGTATACATATAGCTGATTCACTTTGTTATAAAGCAGAGACTAACACACCATTGTTAAACAATTATAATCCAATAAATATGTTAAAAAATATATGCAGTAATATCTTGAAAGGACTCTTTTTTCTGAGCAGAAGGTCTCAACAGTGGGCTTAAAATATTCAGTAAACCATGTTATAAATAGATGTGCAGTCATTCAGGTTTTGTTGTTTTATTTACAGAACACAGGCAGAGTAGATTAATCACAATTCTTTTTTTATTATTAATTTTTATTGGAGTATGGTTGCTTTAGAATATTGTGTTAGCCTCCACTGCACAACAAAATGAATCAGCCATACACATACAGATATCCCCTCCCTTTTGGACTTCCCTCCCATTTAGGTTACCCCAGTGCATTAGGTAGAGTTTCCTGTGCTATACAGTATGTTCCCATCAGTTGTCTATTTTATACATAGTATCAATAATGTATATGTGTCAATACCAGTCTCCCAATTCCTCCCTCCCCACCCCTTCCCCACTTGGTATGCATACATTTGTTCTCTAAATCTATGTCTCTATTTCTGCTTTGCAAATGAGATCATCTATACCTTTTTTCTAGAGTCCACATATATGCATTATTATTATTATACGATATTTTCTTTTCTATTTCTGACTTACTTCACTCTGTATAACACTGTCTAGGTCTATCCTTGCCTCTACAAATGACCCAATTTCATTCCTTTTTATGGCTGAGTAATAGTCCATTGTATATATTTACCACATCTTTATCCATTCCTCTGTTAATGGACATTTAGGTTGGTTCCATGTCCTGTCTATTGTAAATAGTGCTGCTATGAAGATTAGGGTGCATGTGTATTTTTGAATTATGTTTTTTTCTGGGTATATGCCCAGTAGTGGCATTGTTGGGTCATATGGTAGCTCTGTTTTTAGATTTTTAAGGAACCTCCATACTGTTTTCCATAGTGGCTGTATCAATTTACATTCCCACCAACAGTGCAAGAGGGTTCCCTTTTCTCCACACCCTCTCCAGCATTTATTGTTTGTAGATTTTTTGATCATGGCCATTCTGACTGGTGTGAGGTGATACCTCATTGTAGTTTTGATTTGCATTTCTCTAATAATTAGTGATGTTGAACATCTTTTCATGTGTTTGTTGGCCATCTGTATGTCTTCTTTGGAGAAATGTCTATTTAGGTCTTCTGCTCATTTTTGGATTGGGTTGTTTGTTCTTTTGATATTGAGCTGTATAAGTTGCTTGTATATTTTGGAGATTAATCCTTTGTCAGTTGCTTCATTTGCAAATATTTTCTCCCATTCTGAGGGTTGTCTTTTCATCTTATTTATGGTTTCCTTTGCTGTGCAAAACCTTTTAAGTTTAATTAGGTCCCATTTGTTTATTTTAATTTTCATTACTCTAGGAGGTGGGACAAAAAAGGTGTTGTTGTTATTTATGTTGGATTAATCACAATTCTTATGGGCCCTAGCGTTTTGGAATGGTAAATGAGCATTGCCTTCAACTTAAAATCACGTTACATTAGCCTCTAACAAAAGAATCAGCCTGTTCTTTGAAGCTTTGAAGCCAGGTGTTGACTTCTCCTCTTTAACTATGAAAGTCCTTTATGGCATCTTCTTCTAGCATAAGCCTGTTTCACCTACATTAAAAATCTGTTGTTTGACTAAAAATAGAGTCACCATATGATCCAGCAATCCTACTTCTGGGCACATATCTGGAGAAAACTATAATTCAAAAAGATACCTGCACCACAATGTTCATAGCAGCATTATTTACAATAGCCAAGACATGGAAGCAACCTAAATGTCCATGGACAGATGAATGGGTAAAGAAGATGTGGTATATGTATATGAATATTACCCAGCCTAAAAATGAATGAAATAATACCATGTTGAGGCAACATGGATGGACCTAGAGATTATCATGCTAAGTGAAGTAAGTCAGACAGAGAAAGACAAGTAATATATGATATTACTTATATGTGGAATCCAAAAAAATAAACTTACTTACAAAACAGAAATAGACTCACAGACATAGAAAACAAACTAATGGTTACCAAAGGGGTTAGCAGGACAGGGAGAGAGATAAATTAGGATTGGGCGATTAACAGATACACACTACTACGTATAAAACAGATAAAAAGCAAGGACCTACTGTATAACATAGCAGTCCATTTCCTGATCTCTAAGCCTGAACCCATGGTAGGAAACTTGAGTTGCTCTCTCAACTTGATCCCAACTTATGGGGTATTTGCTTACGCAACATCCTACCTTTTAACATCCTCAAGAAGGCAATAAAGTAAACATCTGCATCTAGACTCTTTTACTCTTAATTCAAAATCTGATGGAGCCCAAAACTGGCACCTACTCATCATTCCTAGCCTTAAATCAGAGCCAAGTGTTTCATATATACTCAAATCTCAAGATATCAGTACTAAAGCAAGGATATCACTGACATTTCCTACACTGCACTTGGTTAAAACACTACCTTTAAAACTCCCATAAATGTAATACTTACTCTATTATTAGAGTTTACCTGAATCTCACTGAAAAGTTGAAACCCCATTCTTACATCTGCAGTGATCCTTGAGTTGTCAGCAACATAAAAGTGAGTTTATTCTAATACTAGACTCATTTAATTCAAAATCACATGGAAAACTTTCTAATGATCCTGTTCATTAATATCTTCTAGAATAGATTTTGATGCCAATCCAAATGCTAATCTTAATTACCATGAAATATACTGACACCAAAATGATTTCTGGATGATTCCTTTTCAATTAGATTTGTAACCAGATGTACAGAATAAAAATAGAATAAGTCATAAACTAAAATGTACAACAATGATAATTTTCTCTTATTTTTTATAATTTAACTTCTATTTCTAATCTCCATTCTGCATACTGCCAAATAAATAGTCTTTAATCTTGCCAATTCTGGTTAATTTCAGATATATCAGTTTTCTCACTCAACCCAATATTTCCCCCTTCCACTTATCTCTGAGAATAATTCCAGGATCAGGTGTGTGTGGGACACAGTGCAGAAAGGCATATATTGGTCTAGTCCTTTTTTAAAAGTCCCTTTTTAATCCATGTAGACATCTGGTTCATACCATTCGGTCTTCAAGATCATTCCTCTATGTTGGCATCTCTTAAGGTGTCCATATTTCTATAGGTTTCAGATCATCATTCCATGCACTTTGCTTCTTTGTCTCAAATATGGTCCCTGCAGGATACTTAGTGTGCTACCTTAAGCTCACTAAATATAAGCTCCTGAGGGGAAGGAATGCTGTCTATCTTGTTCTCAGAACATAGAATAACACCTCAAATAAAATACATGCTCAATAAATGTTTGCTAGCTAAGGGACTTTTTGTTCCTTGATGTCCCCACCCAGCCATCTCTAACCTACTTCCGTGCTTTGGTAGAATAGAGAATTTCTATCATATTACTTATATGTATGTCTCTGGCCATGAATCAGCCATGAGTATTGGATTTCCCACAACTTATCTGGAGGTTTATGGAATCTACCCCACAATTGTGTCCTCACTGAATTCCCTAGAACAGATGTTGGGTACTACAAGTCATGACACTAGTGTACCTCAATAAGTTGGGCTTCTAATATCTCTAAATATCCATTTTGGCAATTTGGCACTTTCAAAAAATACAGAAATTTAACCGCTCAAATTATCAAACAGTAACACAGACCTTTATAGACTATCTCTTGAGTAGGTGGCAAGAGTGGGGAGCAGTAAGACGTGATGGATATTGCAACATACAGCACACAGTAAAACTTTCCAAAATTCCCCTTTAGAGATCTCTCTCCACAATGTGCATTAATCACAGCATCTGCAGACCCCAGACTCTTTAGATTTTTCCCAAATCTCCAGTCTCCTGATCTCACTCATGACCATCTTTCCCAATCTCCTTACTTCTCTTGCCCCTCATCCTACCTTCTAGAGCTTTTTTCTATATCTTACCTTTGTGTACCTTCCAGTCTCCTCTTTTCATTAGAAAGACTCTAGAAGCTGTGGTTACAGATACAGAAGCTGACATGTAAGACATACTGATTACAATCATATGCTATCCAAGTATCTATGAGAATTGTACTCCTGCCAATTAAAAACATAGAGAGAACCTGGAATGCAATTAGTTGAATCCAATCTAATGGCAAAGAGGCCTGATGGAGGACCAGTGGTTGGGGGTGGTCATAAACCCAAATTAGGCTTGAAATTTTGTCAAGATGAATTCAAGGACAGTGAGCTGCAAGACTATCCCATTTATAGGGCATGGATTTGAGGTATCTATTGGCATGGAGAGTGTAAAACAAGGTTTGACTAATTTTTCACAGTTTTGAGAAAATTAAACCTAGAGGTCTGTTCCATATGCAATATCAGTTCACCTACACCATAAAGCTAAGGTGCTTGACAGGTTATGGCAGAGAGTGCTGGATGCCCACCAAACGTTCACTCTCTCCTTATTCAGCAACAACATGGGGCAATAATGTGACCAGATGAACATCCATATTCCCCACCCACTCCCTTTGCAGATAGGAGTAGTCATATGACTGCATTTTGGGCAATGGTATGTAGGCAGAAGTTGTTGTGTGGTACTTCTGGGAAAACTCTTCAGAGAGGGTGAGGCTGACTCAACAGGGAAGGCTTTCTGTTCTTCTTTCTTCCTGCTTCAAATGGGAAAATTGTTGCTACAACCCTGATGCAACCTTTAGGATGGAGTCCATGTGCTAATCATGACAGGAAAGAAAGCTAGAAGGAACACAGAACGTTGACAATTTTTTAAAAGTCAAATTCAGTAGGAGGAAGATAATATCATGAGTGAAGGGTAGAACTTGAAGTGGTAGGGACCCTTCATGGCCCAATTAAATTTTGTGAACCTCCTTGCAAAGACTTAATTTTTGCAGGGATAAGCATCTTTTAGGTAAAGAAAAACAAATTCCTCACATTTTTAAGCCATCATAATTTAGGTTTCTGTGACTGGCAATTAATCAAATTCCTAATATTTAGTAACTTCAAATTATGTCAATATGTTAAAATTGTTTCTTTAATGGATATGAGGTTTTATTCCAATAAAAAGAGAAGGATTGATATGATAAAGTTAAAAAAACATTATTTTCTCTGTTGAAAAATAATCTTTAACTATTTAGTGTTTAAAACATTTGTAATATTTAAGATAATATGTATATTGAAATGCCTAACAACTATAAGACTTCAATATTTAAAATGTGTAATAAGTAAATGATTTAGAATTGGAGGTGGTGAGAAAAAATAAATATTTATTTGAATTCTAATGTGTTTTGCACCTAATTCTCTAAACATTTTCTAATTAAGGAAGAATATTCATTATAATCTTAGGAAACAGCTCCAAATGCTCCTAAATAATTGGCATATTTTCTTGAAGACAGCACATTTTTTTCTAATATTCCATGGATTAAATCTGATGATCTTGAAGTGATGACCTGTGTGTGCTCTTTTTCTCTTCATTGTGGTTCTCATTTGTCTCTTCATTTAATAATTTATACAAGCTGTCATTTTTCTGTTTTATATCATAAAGAATAGAATCCATAGAATAGCCAAATTCAACAAGAGCATAAACTTTACCTCTGAATTTATAAGAACACCCAGTGGAATGCAATCAGCAACTAACTTGCCAGATGCATTAAATGCAAGGGATCCAGGGGACCTTTAGAGAAACAAGTATCATAACAAAGTGTGTCAGAGCTCCAAACCTCTATTAGAAATTTTCCTTGGGTAAACATAGGGTAAGCATGATAAGTGGCAGCACAGGATCTGACCAACCCAGCTTGATAATGCTCTGGATTTAGAGAAACAATAACACAACCATTTATTTCCTTGATCAGACCTCCTGGGAGACCAGTTAAGTAAGACAAACCACTAAATGATTGAGAGAGAATTTGTTTAATAGAATTGTTGTTTTAAGTTGAATGTTATGAGAGAATTTTACTGTCGTAAACATCAATGAGGAGAACATCAGAGTCACATACTTTTAAGAGCAATTTATTTGATTTGTGATTACTTAAGTACATGAGAAGTTTTGTTAGACTGACCATTTACTAGGAAAGAAAAAAGAATATAGTACATTAAATTTATCAATGCAGTTGAAAATGCCTAGGAAATATAATTAACTAAGCTATAAAAATCCCACTTAAAAATACTTGTTAAATTTTCATTAACATAAAGTTACATTGTTAAGTATCACTTTTGTTTTTCTGTTGCTTTTTTTCCCCTATTGTTTGGGTTTTTTGCTGTTGTTGTTACTCAGTATATTTAAAATATCTACAAAGTATTTTATGTGTCCTCAAGCTACTTTCAGTAAATTCCAAAATTCACATTGACACTCTCCTTGGATTATATTGATCAGCCCAATAGAGCAGTGCAAACAAAGAATTTCTCACAAAAAGCAAGGATGAGGGAAATGCCAGAAACTGAAACTGTAGGTTTTGTCCTGACAAATTTTCTACCCAGGAAAACTATTATAATCTTTTTAAAGAAGTTTAAAAAATCTCATTGGGTCTCTTAGAGTCCCTTCAATTTCAAACTTCATTCTCATCCTTGATATTATCTTGTTCTTATTGGGTTTTCATGGATTCTCTCTATCATTTTAGGGGTGGTTTTGACTAATTCAGCCCAGATTTGTCTGCAAAATTTGTTTTAGAAAATTTTATATTTTGGAAATTTTTAACAGTCTGGAAAAAATACATTACCAGGGAGAGGGCAGACAGCAGAAGCAAGAAGAACTACAATCCTGCAGCCTGTGGAACAAAAAACACATTCACAGAAAGATAGACAAGATGAAAAGGCAGAGAGCTATGTACCAGATGAAGGAAAAAGATAAAAACACAAGAAAAACAAATAAATGAAGTGAAGATAGGCAGCCTTCCAGAAAAAGAATTCAGAATAATGATAGTGAAGATGATCCAGGACCTCGGAAACAGAATGGAGGCAAAGAGCAAGAAGATGCAAGAAATGTTTAACAAAGACCTAGAAGGATTAAAGAAAAACACCTAGAAGAATTAAAGAACAAATAAACAGAGATGAACAATACAATAACTGAAATGAAAAACACAGTAGAATGAATCAATAGCAGAGTAACTGAGGCAGGAGAACTGATAAGTGACCTGGAAGACAGAATGGTGGAATTCACTGCCACAGAACAGAATAAAGAAAAAAGAATGAAAAGAAATGAAGACAGCCTAAGAGACCTCTGGGACAACATTAAATGCAACAACACTCACATAATAGGGGTCCCAGAAGGAGAAGAGAGAGAGAAACGACCCAAGAAAATATTTGAAGAGATTATAGTCAAAAAATTCCCTAACATGGGAAAGAAAATAGTCATCCAAGTCCAGGAAGCACAGAGAGTCCCAGACAGGATAAATCCAAGGAGAAACATGCTGAGACACATAGTAATCAAACTGACAAAACTTAAACACAAAGAAAAATTTTTGAAAGCAACAAGAGAAAAATTATAAATAGAATACAAGGGAACTCCCATAGGTTAGCAGCTGATTTCTCAGCAGAAACTCTATAAGCCAGAAGGGAGTGGCATGACATATTTAAAGTGATGAAAGGGAAGAAACTACAAGCAAGATTACTCTACCAGGCAAGGATCTCATTCAGATTCGATGGAGAAATCAAAAGCTTTACAGAGAAACAAAAGCTAAGAGAATTCAGCACCACCAAACCAGCTCTACAACAAATGCTAAAAGAACTTCTCTAAGTGGGAAACACAAGAGAAGAAAAGGACCTATAAAAACAAACTCAAAACAATTAAGAAAATGGTAATAGGAACATACAAATCGATAATTACCTTAAATGTGAATGGATTAAATGCTCCAACCAAAAGACACAGGCTCGCTGAATGGATACAAAAACAAGACCCATATATATGCTGTCTACAAGAGACCCACTTCAGACCTAGGGACACATACAGACTGTAAGAGAGGGAATGGAAAAAGATATTCCATGTAAATGGTAATCAAAAGAAAGCTGGAGTAGCAATACTCATATCAGATAAAATAGACTTTAAAATAAACAATGTTACAAGAGACAAGGACACTACATAATGATCAAGGGATCAATCCAAGAAGAAGATATAACAATTATAAATATATATGCACCCAACATAGGAGCACCTCAGTACATAAGGCAACTGCTAATAGCTATAAAAGAGGAAATCAACAGTAACACAATAATAGCGAGGGACTTTAAAACCTCAATTACACCAATGGACAGATCATCCAGACAGAAAATAAATAAGGAAACAGAAGCTTTAAATGACCCAATAGACCAGATAGATTTAATTGATATTTTTAGAACATTCCACCCAAAAACAGCAGATTACACTTTCTTCTCAAATGCACACAGAACATTCTCCAGGACAGATCACATGTTGGGTCACAAATCAAGCCTCAGTAAATTTAAGAAAGTTGAAATCATATCAAGCCTGTTTTCTGACTACAATGCTCTGAGATTAGAAATCATTACGGGGAAAAAAATGTAAAAAACACAAACACATGGAGGCTAAACAATATGTTACTAAATAACCAAGAGATCACTGAAGAAATCAAAGAGGAAATCAAAAAATACCTAGAGACAAATGACAATGAAAACATGAGGATCTAAAACGTATGGGATACAGCAAAAGCAGTTCTAAGAGAGAAGTTTATAGCAATACAAGCCTCCCTCAAGAAACAAGAAAAATCTCAAATAAACAATCTAACCTTAAACCTAAAGGAACTAGAGAAAGAAGAAACAAAACCCAAAGTCAGTAGAAGGAAAGAAATCATAAAGATCAGAGCAGAAATAAATGAAATAGAAACAAAAATCAATAAAACTAAAAGCTGGTTCTTTGAGAAGATAAACAAAATTGGTAAACATTTAGCCAGACTCATCAAGAAAAAGGGGGAGAGCACTCAAATGAATAAAATTAGAAATGAAAATGGAAAAGTTACAACAGACACAGCAGAAATACAAAGCATCCTAAGAGACTACTACAAGCAGCTTCATGCCAATAAAATGGGCAACCTGGAAGAAATGGACAAATTCTTAGAAAGGTATAACCTTCCAAGATTGAACCAGGAAGAAATAGAAAATATGAACAGACCAATCACAAGTAATGAAATTGAAACTGTAATTAAAAATCTTCCAACAAACAAAAGTCAAGGACCAGATGGCTTTACAGGTGAATTCTGTCAAACATTTAGAGAACAGCTAACACCCATCCTTCTCAAACTCCTCCAAAAAATTGGAGAGGAAGGAACACTCCCAACTCATTCTATGAGGCCACCATCACCCTGGCACCAAAACCAGACAAAGATACTACAAAAAAAGAAATTTATAGACCAATATCACTGATGAATATAGATGCAAAAATCCTCAACAAAATACCAGCAAACAAAATCCAACAACACATTAAAACGATCATACACCATGATCAAGTGGGATTTATCCCAAGGATGCAAGGATTCTTCAATATACGCAAATCAATCAATGTGATACACCATATTAACAAATTGAAGAAGAAAAACCATGTGATCATCTCAATAGATGCAGAAAAAGCTTTTGACAAAATTCAACACCCAGTTATGATAAAAACTCTCCAGAAAGTGGGCATAGAGGGAACGTACCTCAACATAATAAAGTCCATATATTACAAACCCACAGCAAACATCATCCTCAATGGTGAAAAACTGAAAGCATTTCCTCTAAGATCAGGAAGAAGACAAGGATGCCCACACTCACTGCTATTATTCAACGTAGTTTTGGAAGTCTTAGCCAGAGCAATCAGAGAAGAAAAAGAAATAACAGGAATACAATCTGGAAAAGAAGAAGTAAAACTGTCACTGTTTGCAGATGATATGATACTATACATAGAGAATCCTAAAGATGCCACCAGAAAACTAGTAGAGCTAATCAATGAATTTGGTAAAGTAACAGGAAACAAAATTAATTCACAGAAATCTCTTGCATTCCTATACACTGATGATGAAAAATCTGAAAGAGAAATTAAGAAAACACTCCCATTTACCATTGCAACGAAAAGAATAAAATACCTAGGAATAAGCTACCTAGGGAGACAAAAGACCTGTATGCAGAAAACTATAAGACACTGATGAAAGAAATTAAAGATGGTACCAACAGATGGAGAGATATACCATGTTCTTGGATTGGAAGAATCAATATTGTGAAAATGACTATACTATCCAAAGCAATCTACAGATTCAGTGCAATCCTTATCAAATTACCAATGGCATTTTTTACAGAACTAAAACAAAATATCTTAAAATTTGTATGGAGACACAAAGGACCCTGAATAGCCAAAGCAGTCTTGAGTGGAAAAAACAGAGCTGGAGGAATCAGACTCCTGAGTTCAGACTATATTACAAAGCTACAATAATCAAGAGAATACGGTACTGGCACAAAAACAGAAATATAGATCAATGGAACAGGATAGAAAGCCCAAAGATAAACCCACGCACCTACGGTCAACTAATCTATGACAAAGGAGGCAAGGATATACAATGGAGAAAAGACAGTCTCTTCAATAACTGGTGCTGGGAAAACTGGACAACTACATGTAAAAGAATGAAATTAGAACACTCCCTAACACCATACACAAAAATAAACTCAAAATGGATTAGAGGCCTAAATATAAGGCCAGACACTATAAAACTCTTAGAGGAAATCATAGGAAGAACATTCTTTGACATAAATCACAGCAACATCTTTTTTGATCCACCTCCTAAAGTAATGGAAATAAAAACAAAAATAAACAAATGGGACCTAATGAAACTTTAAAAGCTTTTGCAAAGCAAAGGAAACTACAAACAAGACCAAAAGACAACCCTCAGAATGGGAGAAAATATTTGCAAGCGAATCAACAGACAAAAGATTAATCTTTAAATATGTAAACAGCTCATGCAGCTCAATAATAAAAAAAAACAACCCAATCAAAAAATGGGCAGAAGAGTTAAATAGACATTTCTCCAAAGAAGATATACAGGTGGCTAAGAAGCACATAAAAATCTCCTCAACATCATTAATTATTAGAGAAATGCACATCAAAACTACAATGAGGTATCCCCTCACACCAGTTAGAATGGGCATCATCAGAAAATCTACAAACAACAAATGCTGGAGAGGGTGTGGAGAAAAGGCAACCCTCTTGCACTGTTGGTGGGAATGTAAATTGATACAGACACTATGGAGAACAGTATGGAGGTTCCTTAAAACACTAAAAATAGAATTACCATATGATCCAGCAATCCCACTACTGGGCATATACCCAGAGAAAGCCACAATTCAAAAAGACACATGCACCCTAATGTTCATTGCAGTGCTATTTACAATAGCCAGGTTATGGAAGCAACCTAAATGCTGGTCGACAGACGAATGGATAAAGAAGATGTGTTACGTATATACAATGGAATATTACTCAGCTATTAAAAAGGACAAAATTGGTTCATTTGTAGAGACTGGATGTATCTATTGACTGTCATACAGAGTGAAATAAGTCAGAAAGCAAAAAACAAATACCGTATATTAATGCATATATGTGGAACCTAGAAAAATGGTACAGATGAACCAGTTTGTAGGGCAGAAATTGATACACAGATGTAGGGAACAAATGTATGGGCACCAAGGGGGGAAAGTGGTGGTGGGGGGGTGATGAATTCGGAGATTGGGATTGACATATATACACTAATATGTATAAAATGGATAACTAATAAGAACCTGCTGTATAAAAAATAAATTAAATAAAATTCAGAAAAAAATTACATTACCAGATATATCTGGCTCCTATTGTATGAATATCTGAAAATATTGGGCCTCTTGGTGAGTGAGGAAGAGGATCTGTTCACTTTTTTCTTCATGGGTGCCACCAAGTGTCGCTCTTCTCCAAAACTAAGGTCAGTGCTAATGCAGTTACCCTTAGCTTCCCAAATCCTGGGACGTCCAGGATTTGTTACCAAATCTGTGCCAGTCATGGGGAGCATTGCAGGCATCAACAGGGCCTTGCAGAATCTCACTTAATCTGCAATATTTCTTTACCTCCAAGGTTGGCCAACCTGTAAACTTCAGCGGGGTGCTTTTACCACTACTCCGTGTCTTCCTCTACCATCTCCCTCCATGAGTTTCTCTCGTCTATGGTAGCACATGGTCTCTACTTGTGGTTCCAGTATTTGTTTAATGGTGCACACAACAGCCATTCAGTCCCCAGAAGGCTTGTCTTACATGGTGCAGAAGGGCAAAGAGGTACCCAAAACCTTTCTCCTTATAAGAAAGACTCTATTAGGAAACTGTATTTCCATGGTAGAGAGTTAAAAAACAAATTCCTGTAGGGGGAGTTACTTAGACTTCATATGAAAGAACTCGCTGAACACTGTAATTCTGGTTCTCCATCTCATATAACCAGATCTAAACTGCAATTATTTCCTCAATGAGCATTATTAAGATATCTTAATTTTCTCTACAATATCCTTTTAAATTTGAGGGTGTATTTTGAAGACCATTGTAACTTAATGGGGATATATTTCTACTTATTTATACTATAAGCCAAAGAGTGTGGGAGTCATGATGAAGGTTATCTCTTTCCTAACTACATTTTTAAAAATTTCATTGCACAACACAAAGTCAGCCTTTCCTCAGTATCTTGTTTCTATATCTTTCTCCCTCAAAATTGCACTCAGCATAACAGCTATTCCTTCCAAAACTTTTCAAATATCTCTTCCAACCCTGTTTTCCCTAACTCTTCTATTTCATCACCTCTTCTCCTATCTCTAACCTCCCACTCTCTTTTGTTCAGAATGTTTTTTCTACTGTGTTCTTTCTCTGGAAATCAGTCACTTCCCTCTCAGCTTCTTCTAGTTCCTGTGACCTCAATCAGGCCTAGACACTGAGCAAAGCAAGCAATGAATTTTGCTTAGAAAGAAGAACTAGAGGAAGGGCATGTATAGTTATATTTCAATATCTTCCTAGGCACAATGCAGTTAAATTAACAAAAATCAACATAAAGAATACATTGCAGTGATAGCAGATTGTTCAGAAACAAATATATCACTAGCGGCATTGGAAAATCATAGTTTTTCAGAAAAATAATCTTACAATATGTGAAAGGATTCATTCAAATTCTTTCTGATTCAGTGATTCCATTTCAGAAATATGCCCCCAAGAGGAAAGTAAATGTCAAAATGTATAATGATGTCTGAAGCCGTGCACTGTGAAGTGAGGTAACAGAGGGTGTCATAAATACGATACCTGACTCACAGTCAAAATAATAATAGGAGCTGTCTATATAGGATGCAGCCCCAGAATCTGAATAAAAATAAAGTACTCCCATGCTGTGAAATGTAAGCAAACAAGATTCAACATATAATAGAAGGAATATGCCATGGTCTAGTTCTCCCCAACAGGAGTCCAGAAGAGTCATTTGTAGATTTGTTTTGATAAGGCTTGGTAGTTCCCAGTTCCCAAGAGGGCGCCTAAAGTGTACCAAGTGGTAATCAGTGAGCTATAATGTTGGAAACCATAATATCAAATAGCAAGTAAAATATCTGGATTGACTATCAAATAGTTCTCAATCATTTTTGCTCCCTAATACTTTTAATGGATATCATAAGCTCCAATCAGGCAGAGAAGCTCACTAGAACTAGAAAAGTTTTTCTCAATTAGTTGGATGTGGCAAGGATGTGCAAAGATGGGTAATAGGTGGAAGGTAAAAAGAGAAGAAGAGAGCAAATTAGTCTCCTTGAGCTTCTAAGACCTGTGTAGTCAGAAAAATCCACTTTCTTCCAAGATTTTGATACTGATACAAACCCGCAGGTCACTTCACCACCACCCTACTTAGCCTTGGAGAATCACTGTCCTACACTAGGATCAAAGTTTAAGTATGTGTATATGCATCTCCAGTACAATCTGTAGAGAAGAAACATCCTTCTCAACTGATACAAGACAAAGTTAGAAAAAACTTGTACTTCCAGTCAATGCTTCCAAAAGTATTCCATGTCATGATATTTTGGGGGTAATTTGGTATAAACTGGAGGGGATCTGAAGGCCCTAGTGAGGCTGCTGCAGCAGGAAATGAGTGGTCCAAGGGTTCCAACAACTTCAGGCACCACCCCAATCAACTAAGGGCTTAGGAGATCAATATCTCACCTGGAGCATTGGGTCACAGTATAACAAAAGTTGGGAAAGTCTGTTTAGAGGAGAGAGGATCAAGATCTACCACAGTCCAAGTGACTTATCTATCATAAGCCCTATACTCTGATTCTATGTCTTTTAAACATTCCAATGGCTGGATGAAACACCCCAACACAGGGTGTAGGAGGAGCAGGTAAATCCTCCATCCCTCGTTGTTCTCACGGACCACTTGGTAGCAAGATGTTTCACTGCAGCCTCTCCAGAGAAGTCTTGCCAGCCAAGTGGCTGTACCTGTTTTGTGACCTTACTGCATTTCTTCACGCCTTTTTATGATCAAGACCAGGATGACAATGTACCACTTCATGGTCTCACATCTCTGCTGGTCTCATGCCCTTCTCCCAAGCCCTTGTCCACTTGACTTAATGCTGCCCAAATAAAGGGTCAACAATTTAATCCTTGCCTCAGGTTCCAATGTCTAGAAACCTCGGGCTAAAACAGCCATTACACTTTCTCTCCTGTTTTCTCTCTTTTTACCTAAGCTGAGTTGTATTTTTCTCACTTGCGATCAAGAACCCTGACAACTGTAAGCTCAGTACAAGTGTTTACACCACTGGATTTGTTCCTAGCACCCTATAATATTTCTTTGATCACTTTATCTCAATTTTTAATGTCTGTCTTCCTGCATTAGGCTCTAAGCATCATGGGAATAAGGACCATATATTTTTTGTATATTACTAAAAAGTCAGCATCTACCACCGAATTCAGCATAAAGTAGGCAATCAGTAAATATTCAAAATTTTTAATGAATAACTGAATGAATTAATTAATTCTATCTTTCAATTACCTTGGGACTAAGTTATAATAGTTCAACCAAGTGTTCTAAACCTTGAGTGATATATTCAATACACAAAACTTTTAAAAATTGATATTTCGCTTTGTAAATGTGTCTTCTGTGAGTCTGGCCAATGAGAATTAATCAAGCTGTATGTGTTTAGCTCTGAAACTAATAAATTTGAGTTACTAAATCTAAGACATACACAAACATTTTTTAGTAGTTACCAGCTCTGAGATTTGGGGTATGTCATTGAAACTCTCGGATATGATCTTTTCATTCACCAAATGATAACGAGTGTTTTCCTCTGCCAATCTTATAGGCCGTTTTGAGGACCCAATACTTCAAATGATGTGAATGCTCTTTATACCTGTGAAACGCTGCATATATGTTGTGTTTGTCATGAGTATGACTACAAAGGACAACCACCACATAAGGAAGTTCCAGCCTGAAACAATGATCTCTGACTTTCTAACCCAGCAATGAGAAAAGCAACTGTATAATTTTTTGAAAATGATTTCCATATTGCTTAACTTTTTATTGTAACATTCAGAAGAATTTTAACTGTTCTTTGTCTACCTTCTACTACCTGGATGTGGCATTAGGGTGGAAGTGGGGAAGGTGATAAATTTCTTAACATAATCAAGGAGCACAGTGAAGTATTTTTCTCTAATAAAAGGGCTGTTATCTTCCAAAGATAAATTTTGTTTCCAATCTCTAGACTAATTGATATAAGTTGATATTGACATTAAGTTGAAATTAAGTAGTAATTTCTTCAAAGGCATGTAATAGGATCAGACTATAATGCTGCTTTATAATCTGCTTTTGTTTGCTTAGTTACAAAACAAACATGTATGGCTCTACATCAAAAAAAAATGATTTTTACTCCATACATAACACCACATTTCTTTTTTTTTTTTTTTTTTTTTTTTTGCGGTACGCGGGCCTCTCACTGCCGTGGCACCTCCCGTCGCGGAGCACAGGCTCCGGATGCACAAGCCCAGCGGCCACGGCTCACAGGCCCAGCCGCTCCGCGGCACGCGGGATCCTCCCGGACCGGCATGTAGGATATTCCTGGACCGGGGCACGAACCCCCGCCCCCTGCATCGGCAGGCGGACTCCCAACCACTGCACCACCAGGGAAGCCCCACATTTCATTTTTTTAATGTACAATAATTAATCTAACCAATTCCCTAAAATTAGACAGTTTCACTATTTTTAGTATGATTAATACCCCAATAATGAAGTTCTTTTGCAACCACCTTAGCTTGATATATTTTGGATATTTTGGGATTAAATGCAGGACGTATAGTAGTTTAGATTTTTTAAGTTAGGAATTTACAAACATAAAGACACTGTATTTAGGGGCTTCCCTGGTGGCGCAGTGGTTGAGAGTCCACCTGCTGAGGCAGGGGACATGGGTTCGTCCCCCAGTCTGGGAAGATCCCACATGCCACGGAGCGGTTGGGCCCATGAGCCATGGCCGCTGAGCATGCGCGTCCGGAGCCTGTGCTCCGCAACGGGAGAGGCCACAACAGTGAGAGGCTCGTGTACCGCAAAACAAAAAAACACTGTATTTAGCATCAAGTTTTTAATCAGTATTTTTCCATGAAGAGAAAGCAATGATAATTACCTATCCAGAAGTATCTCCCTAGGAAAAGATACAACTCATCCCTGGAAATCCCATCTACCCAGTTACTAATGCCTCTCCTAACGCATGGTTTCTGTCTCTAGATGACAGTTTTCAAAATTTATCAGTCCTGACCCAACAAAAACCCTGGCTCCAAGATCATCATGACTACTTTTTGTTAGAGTGAAGAGGGAAGAAGTAGAGCGGCTGCAGGGTCCCTGAGCTTCCTCCTTCACACGCAGCCTCTCACAAATCAGAAATGCCCTTGTTCCTTCTGGGAAACTACAGAAGCTTTATTCAGAAACACAGAAGTTGTGTACTGGTTCTGTATCCAGATATTTGCTTCCTGGGGGGTAGAGAAAAGGAAGTGGTTTCAGCAATACCTCCTGACATCTGTGCCTCTAGTCCAATCTACTCTCTTGTGCTACACTAGTCTCTGTCAGCAATTCATATGTCCTGTCCTTTCTTCTCCTGTCTAGGTACAGAACACCTCCCAGGTAGAAAGAAAAAAACAGAGACACCCTGCATAGGGCCATCTGAAGTAACATATGGAGTTTGACATAGCTGAAGTGTAATCCTTTTCCAAGTCAGTGAATTGAGGGTACAATAAGACTAAACTCTCAAACACTGATATTATTCATTCTTTCCACTGATGTTGAGCATTTGCATGTAGGAGGCACTATTAGGCATGGATGATATAACAGGAAACAAAGGAGAAAGTCTTTGCCCTTGTGGAGCTTATATTCTAGTGGGGAGAGAAAATGTAAACAAAATATATAACACTTCATATATTGATAAATGCTATTTTTAAAGAATGTAAAGGAGATGGAGGAGAGAGTTGCTATTCCATATGAGTTAGTCAGGCAAGGCCTCACTGATAATGTGCCCTATGAACAGACATGTGAGAAAATGAAGGGATAGACCACATGGTTATCTAGGGGGGAAATAGTCTAAGCAGAGGGAACAGGCAGTGCACAGGCCCTGAGACAAGAGTGTGTCGAGCATTTTCACAGAATAACATGAAGGTTCCTGTGGCTGAAGTTGAGAGCATGAGGGGAAAGCATTAGGAGATGAGGTCAGAAAAGTGTATCTGGATAGCTAGATGACGCTGGTAGTCTAATAGAACACTGTGAAAACCTTTGTACTCTTTCTCTAATGTGAGATGGAAAATCACTGGGTGCATTTTAAGAGAAAACAAACATAATCTTTCTCAATCCCTGTTCAGCTGCTTGAGTGTAGGCTTTCCTGTGTGCCACAACTACTGAAGCCCACATACCTAGAGCCTGTGCTCCGCAACAAGAGAAGCCACTGCAATGAGAAGCCCACGCACTGCAACTAAGAGTAGCCCCCGCTCGCCACAACTAGAGAAAGCCTGCACATAGCAACGGAGACCCAATGCAGCCAAAAATAAATTAATTAATTAATTTAAAAAATAATAATAATGCTGACAGTTCTAACCACTGCAATAAGACAAGGGGGAAAATGGCATACAAATTGAAAAGGAAAAAATAAAACTGCCTCTGTTTGCAGATGACGTGATTGTCTACATAGAAAATACCCAAGAATATACAGATAGAAAACCCAAAAAACAAACACACAAACAAAAAAACACCTCCTAGATCAAATAAATGAGTTCTGTACAGTCAATGAATACAAGATCAATGTGCAAAAATCAACTGCATTTCCGTATACTGACAGCAAACAGGTAGAAATATAAATTTAACACATGCTATGTACTTACTAATTTGTTAATAAGTACAATTTGTTAATTGTTCTGGGATTGTTTTTGCAGGGTTTTTTTTTTGTTGTTGTTTCTTTCTTCTTCTTTTGCTTTCTTCCCTGTGGTTTGATGACTATCTTTATTGTTATGTTGGTTTCCTTTCTCTTGTTTGTGTGAGTATCTATTACAGATCTTTGGTTTGTGGTTACCATGAGGTTTATATATAGCGATATTTTATATATATACATGATTATTTAAGTTGCTAACTCTTGAGTTCAAATGCATTTTAACCCTCCAATTTTACAACCTGCCACACATGTGTTTACTGTTTTTGACATCATATTTTACATCTTTTTATTTTGTGTATCTCAAATATTTATTACAGATATAGATGATTTTATGACTCTTTAACCTTCCTACTAGACTTATAAGTGATTAATTTACTACCTTTACTGTATATTTTGCCTTTACCAATGAGATTTTTCCTTTCATAATTTGTATATTTCTAGTTGTGGCCTGAACATCAGTTTAAATTTTATTTTGGTATCTCTACTCTTGGAAGTGGGACTTTGATACCCCCATATTCCAACATGACCTCATCTTCTTGGACAATATGTATATGACACCTGCTTCTGGAGCCTGACTCAGAGCCTTTGGGCTTGTACTTATACCCTTTCCTGATTGTCCTCAGTCCTGGAGAAAGACAGAAATTCCTACTAGTGCAAGGAGGCATCAGAACATTGAGGATTTAGGATATTACTATAAACATGACCTTGCTATAGTCACTGAATTCACCAAGGGTCTCCCCATGTTTACTTTAGGCTAATGGCCAGATCTAGAATACAACCTAGAATACATCACCTACTGGCCAAAGGTACCACAGATTCCAGGCTGACCCTTCACATTCTGTACTAGACCTTGAGATACCACTCCAAAGGGAAAAGGAAGATTTTGAAAATATTTCTATGTCAGCATCAGTGACCTGGGTTAGGTGGAGGACAGGAGACCATTGTAGGGAAAGCACCAATAGAGACTGGACATATCACTCGTAAAGTCTGCCACCTGCAGTATTCCTAGAGATCCTGGGAAAGATTACTTCTCTCTCAAATTTCCCTAGAACCTGAGAGGAGGTTATTTCACATTTAATTGGATCTTTTCCCTGAAGCTCCACAGTCTCTCTGCTCCAGTGGGTATGATAGACCTGCCAAACAAGGTCTGCTGTCAAGAGAATTGACTCATTGCCTTCATGACTCTTCCCATTCTCCTGGCAATCTCCTCCATTCTGGAGACGTGGAGGCAAGACAGGTAAACATTCACAACATTTCTCAGAGCATTGCAAGATTTAAAGTTTGAAAAGTCCTTCCTATGCTAATTGCAGAACCTTCACCCCCTAGTGTATAAATAGTTTCATGAGTTCCCCTCCTCTTCATTCTTTTGAACCTCTGGGTACTATGGCACCATAAGACAGAAATCTATCAGATGCCTCTTTCAGTGGCAATTGACTGTCCAGTCCCTTTTGCCAAAGTTTGCAGGAATAAGCTCTCCTGCTCTCCAGGTTATGATTGCTCTGAGGACATACTAGTCCCTACCTCTGACATTTGCCCATTCTCTTGGTTTTAAGTGAGGTTTTCCTCACCCAACCTGGGAGGGTTGCCACATCTATAGAGAAGATGTTGTGTGTGGAGCTGGAGGATGTGGGGCTAAAAGATGCTCCAAGATCTCTATTTTCCCTAGCTGGGTGTCCTTACCAAGAGGGATGGAGGATGCTCTGGAGAATAGGAGCCATGGCAGCTCTGAAAGCTTAGGAGTCCTATGTTCTCTTATTTGGATAATAAACTGGCAAAAGCAAACCAGGTTTCTTTTCATGTCTTAAAATTCTAATTAACAAAGAGAAGAGCCAGCTTTTACCATCCACTAAGAAAGTTGTATTTTTCAGGAATTTGTCCTTTGTGTAATAGTCCATCTCTATCTTGGCTAGCCTTTGTGCTGCACAGCAGTAGGCTAGTGGCTCTTAATCTGATGTCCCTGGATCATTTATGAAAGTTTTGAGCCTCCCAAGTTATCTGAAAAATTTCTACCTTTGTGTCTTTGTATATTTGAGAAGATAAAGTGTCCATATATTATAGTAAGATCTCAGAGGAACATGTAATAATGAATATCCACCAAGTTTGCAGTTCATCTGCTCCTTAACTGTCATGTCTTACTATTAAATCCTTGATTCATGGTTGGAATGTTCCAGTGGCACCATTTCTTCTCTGTCTCTGGTTCTGTCATTCATGCCCATTTTTGTCATATAATCTTGTTCTTTCTCAAACATCGTTTTGACTTAAACCACCTTTATATATCTACCTCTGAATAAAAGCTTACCCAGAACATTTATTTGTCACTCTTCTAGAGGGTGAAATATCAAAGGCGTTATAAAACAGAATGTATATGTATCTATATGGATGGAATTTCTTTGTTACCCTCTCTTCTTCCATATATTCAACAAGGCAGGGCTGGAGTCTGTGCCCTCAGATGCTGCCTCCTCCAGCCTCCTGATCCTCACAGAGGCTAAACATAAACAAATCAACAGAGAAAGACCTGCACCTAGTAGCTTAGACAAGCTCTAGCTTGTTTCAACACTTATGCACACATCTGTATTCCAGGGGTAGACTGGCTCAGGGAAAAGGCTTTGTAAAGTCATAAAGGTCTATAGCATAGGCTAAAAAGAGCTACCTTTGGAATCTGGATCTGAAATTGTGTTGGAGGAGGTAACCAAGAGGACGTGACCTCCAGTTGACCTGAGACCTGGACCTGGGCAATCAGAAGCTCTTCATGCCCTCCAATGTATTTGAAGTGTACGTCCTGCCCACTGTCTTCACAGTGGGAGCTGTTTTCAAGGATACAGCTTTGACAGAACAATGTGTTGTTGAGAGCCTCTGGAGAGTATTCATGACTGAACCCAGTTAAGGCCTCTATATAAACTTATAAGATTTGGCGAGAGGGTGCAGAAATCTACTCATCTTGTAGCCATCCAAGACAAGCCTCCTAAGTAAGTTTCCTTGCTTGTTAAACCTGCCACCTACCAGTCTGGAGTGCTTTGCCTCTTTCTTCTGTCTCTCCTTGCCTTCCGTGTATGGGGGTCAGTTTGTGAACCAACAATTGGTGAGCCAGCCAGGAGACCAACAAAATGGGCCTTGGGAAACTGACATCTATGGGGGAAATCCTGAGTTGGCCATCGACCTCTATATGTGGAGGGGTGGCTTCTGTGTTAGATGTGTGTGGACTGCCAAGTGAGTGCAGGGATGCCCTGAAAATGCCAACTGCTTTAATACATTTGTTTGAGAAACTACACACAGTGAGTGCACTGTGGCAAGGAAGAGAAATGAATGGCTGCTTCAGTGGGCTGGCCTCTACTTGGGCAGCTAGGCTGGCCACCAATACCCAACTGGAAGCTGAAGCCTGAATTAGAAAGTTGGAACAAGAGGTGAAGTTAGAGAAGGATGTGCTGTTGTCCACTGCTCTGCTAGCTCAGGGCTGGCAGAAAGGTGGAAGAGCAGAATAATCAGTTGGAGAACTTGACACACTGTTTTACAAAACTAGGAGGGCACAAGCTGCCACAGGTTAGGGTCCAAGTGCTTGTGACAAAGCCTGATTAAGATGCTAAGAGGTAAAATCCCTGGGAAAGTGAACAGAACAAGGGGAAGGATATTATGATGATTGACCATAAAACAGACCATGCCATCTGAGCCCCCATACAAAGGAAAATTTTAAATAACAATTACTCTAGACTTCCAATAATAGAGAAATATAGCCCAAAACACCTAGGAGAAAACTTGCATTCTTTCTCTGTCCCTTGAAGTTGTAAACTTATCATGTCTTTAAAATATAAACACCCCAGGAGATAACTAAAACACTGCCCAACACAGTGGGCAAATACTGAAAGAAGGCTGGGGAGGGGGGACAGAATTTTTTAAATCCTGAAAAAAAGCGGGGTGACAGAATTTTTAAAATACAGACTGCTATAGAATCTCTCTTGCTCAAAATCTAATCCACAGCCTCCATAAGGTTATTCATCAAGGACAAATACAAATCTTAAAAGTCTTCCCCAAAAATACTAATAAAAAGCATTTGCCATTTAAGTGGGTACCTGATTCATGGCCAAAGTTTTTGAATAAAAACTGTGGGGTCTATGTTTAAATTTCTGTGTATGTTTACATATATCTATGGCTATATGTTATGTATATGTGGTATTTTTCTACCTCTGAAGGATATTGCCAAAATTATTTTTTAAGAGCTCTATTTAACTGACATAAAGAAAAACTGAAATGATGTCAATAATATACTTATGTAAAACTGAAACTTCATTTTATTTCATCTACTAAAAGGACAAAATTTTCTTATATTATTGGTCAAATAAAAATTGATGCTAAACTTTCTTTAGGTTTATTTTATATAAATATATGTTATTAACATAAATGTTCTTACAAAAGTCCTTCATCTTCAAGAGACTCATGAGAAAGATATCTTACAAATAAGGTTTCTGATAACTAAGATCATTTTGCTTTCACATGGACCTTTCAAGAACTTCCTCAAGGTTACCTGCACAGTTCCACAATATGTCACGGGATGATAATTCAAGATCTGTCCTTCCTTTTTTCCTCACACCAGTAAAATGGGCCCAATACATTAATAATATAATGTTCACATGAAGACTTGCCTCTGCTGCAGGACACTCTGTAGGCTTTGCTGAAACATCTGCAAGACAGAGGATAAGCAGTGAACCTGCGAAAATTCAACGCCTAGGCACTACCATGAAGTTTTGGAAGTTGTCTGGTCAGGTAAGATGTGCGCTGTCCCAGAAGCTGTAATTGATAAGATGCAAGCCTATCAAACTCCTAAGAATGTAAATGAGATGAAAAGCTTTGCAGGGATTTGGGGGTTTGGGAAGAGTTTTATTCCACCTGGCACAGTGCCTCTGTCCCTTATACTTCCTAGTAAAAGGAAGGCATATGGGGGGCTGAGGATCAGAGCAGCAAGCCACCTTTGAGAAGGCAAAAATACTAATGAAACAAATTAAAGCTCTGGGCATCACCCAAGCAGGGCTACCATTTGATTTAGATGTATCGGTGATTCTGGAAGGTGTGAGTTAGGCACTGTGGCAGAGACAAAAGAAGGAGAGAGTATAGTTAGGATTCTGGAAGGGGGCAGAAACCTGATAGACTCCCACAGAGCAACAGCCCCTAGCAGTGTACACAGCATTCCTCAAGGTACGGCATCTCACAAAGGAACAACACATCATGGTAAGAACTTCCCTTCCTATCAGGGGGTGGATTAAAAATATGTTCCATCAACCCACCTCTGCCATGGCTCAAACCCCCACTCTAACTTAGCTGCAGCCTATTTGCAGCAAAGGAGCACCCTATCTGCCAGCCCACTGTCTCTAAAAATGTGGGCACTACTAGGCCTTGTAGAGTATGTAGATTCTCCAAATACCACCCCTCTATTCCTGTGGTAGCCCCCTGAAGCCTATAAAAAGTGAATGAAAAACGTTCCCTCTATGTCTGGTATTCAGATGCCTGCAAACACAGCAGCCAGTGGGTTAGCCTCAAGCAGTTTGGCTGGCGGAACTCGGGCCATTAACCCCTTGTACTGACTGTTGGGCTTTTCTAATGGGGTTAACCCTATGGCTTGAACAATGGGGAGCCGAGGGGTAGACGATCATAAATAAGCCCTTGGGGGTCAGGGTATGTGGAAAAACATTTGGGTTCACCTGCAAGAGCCTGAGGCCATCCTCACTGTCTTCCATGTTCCAGCTCATCAGACACTGACATCTCTTGGCAATCAGGAAGCTGTTGCCCTAGCTTAGGTACAAGCCCTACAAACTGACCCTTCAGTAGATACAGCAGATTGAGTGCACAAAAAGAGTGGCCACCGCAACACCTGGATAAGATGGCATAGTGTCGAGGATGCCAGGTTGCCTTTAAAATATAGTGACTTGATTAATACAGTAACAGCATGTTTTGTGTACTCTAAACAACATCCAAGGCAACTGCCAAAGTAGTCTGGAACCATCCAGCAGAGTTCCCAATTGGTGAGGGATTGACAGATTGCTTATATTACCCCCTCCCTCTGAGTGAGGCTTCTAAATCTGCCTTGGTGAGTGTGTATACTGTGTCTGGCTTAACTCAAGCTCTTTCCTGTTGCCAAGCAAATCAGGCTACCACCATTAGGGGTTTAAAGAAGCTGAGAACCATGTAAAGGTACCCTCATCAAATAGACATTATTTAAGGGTCACATTTCAAAAGTCATGATATGCAAGACTGGGAAAAACAAGACCTTAAATGGAGGCTCCATCTCCCCTATAACCTGCAAGCAGCAGGTTAATAAAGAAGAAAAATAGAATATTAAAACAGCAGGGCTTCCCTGGTGGCACAGCGGTTGAGAGTCCGCCTGCCGATGCAGGGGACACAGGTTCGTGCCCCGGTCCGGGAAGATCCCACATGCTGCGGAGCGGCTGGGCCCGTGA
The DNA here is from genome assembly GCF_005190385.1 of Monodon monoceros. Classification (NCBI taxonomy): domain Eukaryota; kingdom Metazoa; phylum Chordata; class Mammalia; order Artiodactyla; family Monodontidae; genus Monodon; species Monodon monoceros. The sequence continues at coordinate 67,894,321 of NW_021703774.1, read as the reverse complement.
GCCATGGCCGCTGAGCCTGCGCGTCCGGAGCCTGTGCTCCGCAACAGGAGAGGCCACAACAGTGAGAGGCCCGCGTACCGCAAAAAAACAAACAAACAAACAGAAAACAGCAGAGTAAATTACTAACAGGTAAACCCACCTTGGCTGGGTGGACCAAAGTCATGTCCCAGGCTTTCATAGATTTGAATGATTAACCAGCAGGGCCTGTTGCCCTATATGCCAGATCGGGGACCACTGCTGAGGCACTAAATATCGTAAAGGTATGGGAATCACAAGAAACAGCCATTGGATCAATGAGCTATGCTGCTGAGAAGCCCCATCGCGCCTAGTTAAGGAATTGTCTACTGAAATTTTCAGTGGGACATCCTGTCATCGGGCCCTTTCCAGATTCTTAGACAGCAATATCATAGAATTGAATATGGCCTCCACAAGATTCTTAGGCAAGCAAAGCTTTTTATTTAAAGAGATAACTTGCGCGGAAGGGCGAAGGCAGAAAAACAGTGCCAGCTCCCCCAGTAGAAGGGCCGAGTTGCTTTTATAACAAAAGTGAGGTTTTGTCTCATTTCCAGAAATCATCAGACTTCTTTGATCTGCAGCAGGTGATCAAAGGGTGGCTATCAGGAATAGGGAGTGCTTCTGTGAGGGGAAAGAAATGCATGAGACTTTTCTGCAAGAAAGCACAGGAAGAGGTAAGTTTAAAATGTATAGTTGAGGTTTTTGTCTTGTGGCAACCAGGTATACTCATTAGTGTAACAGAGATAAAGCTAACTTTTTATTCCTAGTTTTTTATCTCTGGAACTCTGGCCCCCAGGGCCTTTGTTCCTTAGCTGGCAAGGCCTGTTTTGCTCAAGGCCGTTCCCTGGTCCTTTTCAAAAATGGCTGCATTCTTGTCTTCCTGTCTCAGTCCCACCAGGATGGGTGAGATACTTCACACCCCTGGGTGAGGGAGAACTACTAGATCTCCATTGGGGTCCAACTGCCCTGCTACAAACTGGACTTGCTGAAACGCACTGCAACTGGAATGGGATACACACCATTAAAAGAGGAGAAAAGGTAAGGGTTCTGGTCTGGCATACCCTACCCCCAGACCATGTCCTCATGCCTGACCGTGCTGCCTCACACAGGGCACACCCGAGTCAAATTCCTAAAGCTGCCAACCTCATTCTCCTCGAGGTCGAGTGGGCATGTTCTGTTTTCCATTAGTACGGTCAGTTTGGCTGTTGTCTTTGTTCCCTCCATTGGCCTGGAAGACATTACAGCATATATAGAAGCCCTTACAAAGTTGACCCAGCAAGCCTTAAATGACAGCCAGCAAAGCCTGTCCTTACCAAACACTGAAATGCTCTCAATGGAGGAGAAAAGTTGCTCTCCAAAATAAAATAGCCTTGAACGTTATTATTGCCTCACAAGAAGAAACCTGGTGCCATGATCCAAAAAGTGTTGTATGTTCAGAGCTGAATCTGCTAATGTTATCGTCTTTAAATCATATAAAAACACAAGTAGGGCTTCCCTGGTGGCGCAGTGGTTGAGAGTCCGCCTGCCAATGCAGGGGACACGGGTTCGTGCCCTGATCCAGGAAGATCCCACATGCCGCGGAGAGGCTGGGCCCGTGAGCCATGGCCGCTGAGCCTGCGCGTCCAGAGCCTGTGCTCCGCAACGGGAGAGGCCACAGCAGTGAGACGCCCGCGTACCGCAAAAAAAACAAAACAAAACAAACAAAAAAAATATTCCTCCTTAATGTGGCTGACTGAGGATCATCAAGGTGCTCAGTTGTGCCTCACCCAAATATCTTCTTGGTCTCATCTCAACAACCCACACATTGACAGTATCAGGTGGGGAACATGGACAAAGAAAGGTTTTTGCTGGGAAGGAGCTTCTAATGCTGGTATAACCTTTTTCCCCCCATTTAGGTCTACACTAGTTACTCTCAATTTGAGCCACTCTAACCCCACCCCACCCCCAGACCCATGCACTGCCCTTCTCTGCTGCTCAGTGCCCTGGGATGCTGACTCCTGCAGACTGCATCAGCCAGCCTCTCTGGTGTACAGTAGGACTCCATCAGTAGGAGGTGCTAAGGGGAGACCAGGCAGCAAGGAGAGGCCGGGGCATTTTCCCCCTCCCTCTCAGTTTCAGCGTCTCATCTCCAGCAGTAGCTTCATCCTTCCACAGTCACAGCTCCGCCTGGCGGCCCCTCCTTGGTGACTCCAGTTCTCACTAGGCTCTTGTAACAGTCCTTCCTCCCCTTGCTTCTTCACACTGCTTCTTCAGCTGAAACAGTGTCCCACTGTGACTGGCCTCGGGGTGACCCATCATGTTTAGTTTGTTGTTTCAACCCTGTCCCCATCTCTGTGAGTCAGTCCTTTCATTAAAGTCGCTTCTTTTAAACACTAGACTGATTCTATTTCCAGTCTGATATAAGAGCTCTCTTTCAAAATTTATTCTTGAAATTTGAAGTGTGAGGAGACAGATGTGACCTGCCCTGTGTGTGTTAAAGCTCTTCAGACCACTGTAAAGTAATTTGGGGCTAATGCCTCAAGGTTAATACCATAGAGTGTATTACTTCTTCCATTCTGCTTGTACCAGTCTGGAACATGTCATGGGCAGGGATGACTTGGGTTGGGTAGAATCTGTATCTTCCTGAGTCCCCGGACTACATAATACCAACTAATATCATCCTAATCCACCATTATTTTTAACAAATGCTTATTTATTTCTTCATGTGGTCTGGGCAGATCTCCAAAGGGCAGCATCCATGCGGTGTTAGCGTGGTGTCACAATATTAGGAACTGCATAACGACCATGCATTCTGAGTGGTAAAGGGGATTTCCCTTTGAAAGAGACCATGCAGGTAATTTGAATTTTAGCAGGTACGGAACTAAATCAGCAAAGTCAAAACAAGTTAGAAAGCTTCCCTAGAGGGACTTTAGCTATAAGGTGAAGACATCTTACATTTTAAGGAGAATTTCTAATCAATACACACATATCTGAGAAACTGTGTAAAGAAGAACATTTATTTTCTCAGCATATGCGGGGCTGGGGGTGGGGACAATGCTGATTGTCAAACAGAGAGCTTTCCTACTTCCTTTTTTTCTGTTTCTATAAAATCCCTGCTGAACCACAGTGCCCAATCCTGGCTTCACAGTCCATGGGGATAGACTGTGGATTCTGCTCTAGGACCTGAGCTGCACCTGTCACTGGGAGAACTTCTCGCTTCCGACCTTATGTTGCTGTGGCCATTGCTTCTGGTCCTTGGTGGGTAGGATGCTGGAGCAGGATTTGGGGGCAGCCAGGGCAGAACCCCCTGTGCCTGGGCATCCCAGAACCTCTTCTTCTTCTGCTGGGATGAGTAGGAATGGGCTTCAGCTTCTAACTCAGGACCAATAGGTAATATGCAGATGGGTACTGAGCAGAGCAGGGTTCTCAGGAAAAACCAAGTACTGTGAGTTTCTTTTCCAAATACTGATGCCTTCTCCCTTTGTTTAATAACCATTTTTACTTTGATCTCTAGGAAAATTGGAAAACTTCTTAAAAGGACATCAAAGGAATTTTCTGTTAGGGTAAATTCTATTTCTAACCCATTTAAATCGTACTCTGCCCCCAACCCCACTTCCACTTCAAGCTACCACATTTTCGGCTAAGCTCTAACTCTCCTAGACTTAAATTTTGGAGAGGCTTCAAAGATGATGAGATGAGATTGTGGTTTTTGCTGATTAATATGACTCTTGTATATGGATGCAAATACAGTACTAGATCTAAACAGGGAAAAAGGGAGAAACAGTGTCAACTAGATGTGAGAGGACACCTCCATTTCCTTCCTGGTCCTTCCTGGCTTGTGTGTTGCCACCAGGCAGGCAAAATGTCTCAAAAAAAAAAAAAAGTCTTAAAAAGAGAAGGTGGAAGAGGAGAAAATAAATCACAAAACTTCTGAGATTTTACCTACAAAATAACCAACTTCTGGTAAATGAGATGGACTGTGTTTATAAACTGTGGGTCTTACAAAACAAGTATTTGATTCTACGAGAGTGTTGCTTGTGAGTCAGGGAAGAAGGAAAGATGGAGGGGAAAAATAGGAGGGAAAATAAATAGAGGAACTGAGGGAGGGAGGATAGAAGGGAAGGGAGGATGAGGGTAGAGGGAAGAAGGGATAGAAAGAAAGGGAAAAAGAGAGTTGTTGGGAAGGTTCTTAGAGGGCTATAACTTTTTTAAAAAAGATCTTTATCCTGGTCCTGTGGTAACTCTCTGACTCTATTCTCTCACAGCTCCTCTCAGGGTGCAGTCAGGTGAGTTACTTGCTTTTTCATTCTTTTCAGTCTCTGGGAATCATACTTATTCTTCCATGCAAGGAAGGTACCGCCTCTCTCAGCCTCCCAGGGATCAGGGCCTGGACTGGGGTAAAGAGAGCAGGAGGCCAGTGTCTCACCTTAGTTCCAGCCGGGGTAGGAATACTCCAGTGTCACATTCATCTTTGTTACCTGCTTGTTTGATGGGTGAAAGACCCTACCCTAACCCTCCAAGGCAATGAATTCTTTTCCCTTTACTCTTAAGCCCTGGGACAGGAAAGAAGTTAACTGTGAAGGAAAAGCAAACAATGCAATGTACTGTTGGGAAAACGTTCTCCTGGTTCTGGCCACAGGAGCTCAACGGCCTCCACCAGAAGCACTGGAGGCAGTGATGGAAAAATATTTATAACAGAGAGAAAACCAGTGGGCAAGGGAGATGCTCTGAGTCAAACAAGAACTTCCCTCAATCTTTTATTTGGATTACAAACTATCTGTGCCTAACTTGTTTTCCTTTCTTTCTTTTTTTTTAATTAGAATTCTAATGTAATGAAATAAAGAGGAAAGCTTTGTTTTATATTAGACTGGAAAGTTACATTTTCTTCCTGAATCATTCCTTTGAGAAAGTATTCATTATATTATAGGGAGGGGAAGTGATACTTATAACACTAGTACTTTTATGTCTGATGATATAAATTACATTATATCTGACATAATTTTAAGCAAGAGTGTTCTTAACACATTAGAAGGTCTCTGAATCAGCCTCATAGGATCCAGTGAACTCCCTGAAATCATGGTAAAATGTGTGCATATGTACAATTGTACCTTCCTCTAAGGAAAGGGTCTGTAAGTAATATGTCAAAGTTAAAGGCCACTGATGGTCCAATCCTTGTTCCAGGCTCAGTGTAACCTGGAGTCATCATTTCTTATTCTCCCTTGCCCTGTCATTATTACCAAGTTGGTCACATAAATCTTATTTCTCAAATATTTCTTTAATCAAATAGATTTCATCTCTATAATCTTTACTGGAAAACTTACCCAGTCTCAATGTGGAGGAAGAAAACTTTTGGCCTCCAGGAGGGCTTAGGACTTCTTTTTCTTTATCAGCATTTATGCCCCCCTCGCCCTCCACCCCAACCTCCTAGTCTAATGGTGGAACTTTCAAAGTGGCTAAAAGGTATAGCGTAGTTGTCTCTGAACTTATTTGATCAATTTGCTCTATCAAGAAAAAATTTTGCAGCATGTACTTTAAATATATTACATAGATATAGATCACTATATTGATGGTGAATGTTGTAAAACACACACAAAAACAGAACATTTTGGGGCTTCCCTGGTGGTGCAGTTGTTAAGAATCCGCCTGCCAATGCAGGGGATACGGATTCGAGCCCTGGGCCAGGAAGATCCCACATGCCACAGAGCAACTAAGCCCATGTGCCACAACTACTGAGCCTGTGCTCTAGAGCCCCCAAGCCACAACTGCTGAGCTTACATGCCACAACTACTGAAGCTCACATGCCTAGAGTCCGAGTTCCACAACAAGAGAAGTCACTGCAATGAGAAGCCCACGCGCCACAACAAAGAGTAGTCCCGCTCACTGCAACTAGAGGAAACCACACGCAGCAACGAAGACCCAATGCAGCCCAAAAAATTAAATAAATTTTTAAAAAAAACAGAAAATGTTTTGATGAGGTAAGATGAGACAATGTTTAATATAATATGAAAATTCTAAATGCTTCCTCTCCACCTCCTTATGGATCCCACTTTACATGTTTTTAAAGTTGAAGTATAGTTGATGTACTATTTTCTGTTACATTCTGGTTTTCAGCAGAGTGATTCACTTATACATATATAACTGAATATATGTAACATATATGTTCTTTTTCATATTCTTTTTCATTATAGGTTATTACAATATATTGAATATAGTCCCCTATGCTATACAGTAGGACCTTGTTGTTTATCTATTTTATATATAATAGTTTGTATCTGCTAATCCCAAACTCCTAATTTATCCTTCTCCCCCTTTCCCCTTTGGTAACCATAAATTTGTTTTCTATGTCTGTGGGTCTGTTTCTATTTTGTAAATAAGTCCATTTGTATCATATTTTAGATTCCACATATGTGATATCATATGATATTTGTCTCTCTCTGACTTACTTCACTTAGTATGATAATCTCTGGGTCCATCCATGCTGCTGCAAATGACATTATTTCACTCTTTTTTATGGCTGAGTAGTAGTATTCCATTGTATATTTTGTATTGTATATACAACATCTTCTTTATCCATTCATCTGTCAATGGACATTTAGGTTGCTTCCGTGTCTTGGCTATTGTAAACAGTGCTGCTATGAACTTTGGGGTGCATGTATCTTTTTGAATTAGAGTTTCACAGATCCCACTTTGAAGGCTGGATCTTGACACAATGAGAGAAGACCCTGAGAGCTGGCACTCCTTCCTTCCACCATAAATTTGTGGCTGGAGGGGTGAGCTGGGCAGACAACCTAAGCAAACCTTCTCAAGTCCAGTCTCTTTCTCCATTCCATTCCTTCATGTCTGACACCACCTCTGTTTTACACTGAAGGGGAATGATCCAAAGTTCAGGCCTGGGATTAAGATTTTTTTTAAACATCTTTATTGGAGTATAATTGCTTTACAATGGTGTGTTAGTTTCTGCTTTATAACAAAGTGAATCAGTTATACATATACACATGTTCTCATATCTCTTCCCTCCTGCGTCACCCTCCCTCCCACCCTCCCTATCCCACCCCTCTAGGTGGTCACAAACCACTGAC
>NW_021703774.1:67593443-67887238 GCF_005190385.1 Monodon monoceros | reverse complement strand
GTGTATATATGTCCATGCCACTCTCTCACCTCGTCACAGCCCCCCCCTCCCCCTCCCCATATCCTCAAGGCCATGCTCTAGTAGGTCTGTGTCTTTATTCCCGTCTTACCCCTAGGTTCTTCTTTTATTTTCTTAGATTCCATATATATATGTTAGCATACGGTATTTGTTTTTCTCTTTCTGACTTACTTTGCTCTGTATGACAGACTCTAGGTCCAGCCACCTCACCACAAATAACTCAATTTCGTTTCTTTTTATGGCTGAGTAATATTCCATTGTATATATGTGCCACATCTTCTTTATCCATTCATCCGATGATGGACACTTAGGTTGCTTCCATGTCCTGGCTATTGTAAATAGAGCTGCAATGAACATTTTGGTACATGACTCTTTTTGAATTATGGTTTTCTCAGGGTATATGCCCAGTAGTGGGATTGCTCGGTCATATGGTAGTTCTATTTGTAGTTTTTTAAGAAATCATACTGTTCTCCATAGTGGTTGTATCAATTTACATTCCCACCAGCAGTGCAAGAGTGTTCCCTTTTCTCCACACCCTCTCCAGCATTTATTGTTTCTAGATTTTTTGATGATGGCCATTCTGACTGGTGTGAGATGATATCTCATTGTAGTTTTGATTTGCAGTAATGATGTTGAGCATTCTTTCATGTGTTTGTTGGCAATCTGTATATCTTCTTTGGAGAAATGTCTATTTAGATCTTCTGCCCATTTTTGGATTGGGTTGTTTGTTTTTTTGTTATTGAGCTGCATGAGCTGCTTGTAAATTTTGGAGATTAATTCTTTGTCAGTTGCTTCATTTGCAAGTATTTTCTCCCATTCTGAGCGCTGTCTTTTGGTCTTGTTTATGGTTTCCTTTGTTGTGCAAAGGGTTTTAAGTTTCATTAGGTCCCATTTGTTTATTTTTGTTTTTATTTCCATTTCTCTAGGAGGTGGGTCAAAAAGGATCTTGCTGTGATTTATGCTATAGAGTGTTCTGCCTATGTTTTCCTCTAAGAGTTTGATAGTGTCTGGCATTACATTTAGGTCTTTAATCCATTTTGAGTTTATTTTTGTGTATGGTGTTAGGGAGTGTTCTAATTTCATAATTTTACATGTACCTGTCCAGTTTTCCCAGCACCACTTATTGAAGAGGCTGTCTTTTCTCCATTGTATATTCTTGCCTCCTTTATCAAAGATAAGGTGACCATATGTGTGTGGGTTTATCTCTGGGCTTTCTATCCTGTTCCATTGATTTATATTTCTGTTTTTATATCAGTACTATACTGTCTTGATTACTGTAGCTTTGTAGTATAGTCTGAAGTCAGAGAGCCTGATTCCTCCAGCTTCATTGGATTAAGATTTTTATCAGAGCAACAAACATTTCTCTGCAATTCATCCCAATGTGCTACAATTCCAAATTGATTTTTAATAATTTCTAGCTCCATTGCCAACTGAAAAATTTCCCCCAAAAAAGCCCAAGCTGTAGGGCTGGGTCACAGAACAGTGTGGTGGCTGGCTACTCCTTCTTCAAGGATGGCCACACCCTGAGGTCAGACAGGAGCTCACAGAGTTTTGGATCTCATCAATACGGAAGGAAGACTCAGGATATTACTGGTGTGAAGCGATGACAGCATCTCACAGTATCTCAAAACAGAGTCACCAATCCTATATACAAGGGTAGATTGAGCTTCAGCGCTGGACTGCTGGGCTCGGTGGCACAGAGAACAGTAGCTCCCATTCAGACCTGTGTTTGTCTTTTCAACTGTGCTTCCCCCCATCCCCGTGTGTGTGGGGGCTACAATGACCCATCTGGGTTCTGCTTTATTAACTGCTACCATGGCACCATTTCCCAATAGCTTTGCTCTCCCTGTCAGAAAATAATCCCTCTCTGGAGAATTTATGTGTGCCTAGCACTGAAGTATGCTCAGTGAACCAAGAGATAAATAAATCATGGTCTCTGTCTGCAGAGAATGACTCCCAACTAGGAGGCACATTTAACCCAGGAAGAGCAATGAAGGAACAAAGTGATGATGGTGATAATGATAATGATGATGAGATGATGATAGAAAAAACAGTAAGGATCCCCAGCATTTATAAACAGTTTACTAAATGCTAAGCCTGAACCCAAGCTGTTGTATTCAATTCAGAACCCCTCTGATGCTCAGAAATATTTGCAGAGTAGAAGACTTGTAGAAAGTTTACCAAGTACTAGGAAGGCACTGCTCAGAGCAGTTTTATGTTTAGTCCTCACAGCAACCCTGTGAAGTAGGGTGAAAGTGTCTGTAAAATGGATACTACTGTCATCCCCATTTTACACATGAGGAACTGAAAGCACAGAGCTGTTAAATGGTCTGCCCAAGGGAACCCAGCAAACAAATGGCACAGCTGGAATTTAAACCCAGGCACTCTGGTACCAGTGTTTGCCCTTTTAACCACCTTGCTACATTTCCTACCTCAGCCAGGCCCGTGGAGGGTGGTACCAGTAATAACTACCATTTGCTGGACATCTCCCGTGTAATGGGTTCTTTATACATCTTGTATCTTGTATCATCTTTCTTGTATCTTGTTTCATCTTCACGAGAACTCTATAAAGTTGGTATGATTATCCACTTTATCTTTGAGAAAACTGAGGATCAGAGAGATTAATTTATCTACCAAGATCATGCAATGAATAAGTGGCAGAGGTGGGTGGGGACTGCCTCTGTCCCCCTCCCACCATACCCACTGCCCCAAGTTTATCTGGAGATCAGGAAGGAGCAAGATTACTGTAGGCTGTGGGCATTAGTGAAGGCTAATGAGTGTGGAGAAAGTGCAAGTTTGAAGTTTTGGAGTGTTCAGTAGCAGGGTGATCCTTCCTGAAGGCCCTCAGCATGCACCTCCCTGATAAAAATATGCCTCTGCCTAAACCTTCTACCAGCTCCACCTGCCATAACGCTCAGCAGGTAGTAACAGCCTCCACATCAGGCCCTCACCTGCCCTCTTATGTTTACACAGGAATCCCCATATCTGGAGTGTTCCTGGAGACCCAACCCCAGGGGGACCAGGCGGTCAAAGGGAAGATGGTAGTCCTTGTCTACTCTGTGGCTGAAGGCACAGGGGACACCATGTTCTCCTGGCACAGAGAGGACACGAGGGAGAGTTTGGGGCAGAAAAGTCAGCGTTCCCAGAGAGCAGAACTGGAGATCCCTGTTATCAGGGAGAGCCACGCAGGGGGCTACTACTGCACAGCTGACAATGGCTATGGCCTCATCCAGAGCAAGGCGGTGAACGTCTCCATGAGAAGTAAGTAGCACTCTCCTAATTAGCCAGAGAGTCCCAAATGGGGTCAGTTTCCTTCTGTGGCAGTGAGGATGTTCCAAGGATGGTACAGAACAGGGCCGTGAAGAGGTTTAGAAGCCATCTGAACATGCTAGGATTGTTACTGCAATGGTGTTGGCGGCGGTGGCAATGGCTACAGCGGCAGAAGAGCTAAAGGAGATGACAAGGGGATACAGGAAGCAGGCTACGTGGCACAGCCAGAGGCACGCTCTCCAGAACTTATCAAAGCTCTACAGGAACTGTCTGTGCAGTGTTGTTAGATCAGGAGGTGTGACAGTGAGAAAGAATCCCTGGGGCTCGAGGGATACTGTGTGGACACTTGGGTGAGGATGGAGTGGGTTATAAGTCTGTGCCGGCACGAGAGACCCTCTTTGATGGACAGTCCTGCCTTTATCAGTTCCAGTGTCACATCCTGTCCTCACTTTCAGTACTTCTGGGGCCCAGGCCTTCACTGGGGACATGGTGGAGCTTCGCTGTGAGAACAAGAGAGCATCTCCCCCCGTCCTATACCGGTTTTATCATGAAAATGTCACCCTGGGGAGCACCTCGGTGCCTTTTGGAGGAGGAGCATCCTTCAACCTCTCTCTGACCACAGGGCATTCTGGGAACCATGCCTGCGAAGCCGACAGTGGCCTGGGGGCCCAACGTCACGGGAAGGACAAGTCCAACATCTCCTTCCACAGTACTAGTTGCCATTATGCCAAACCATGGCTTGTGCGTCCTTTCCATGGATTTTCCTCTCCCTCAGGGAAGCGAAGCTAGCCTAAAGAGCCTGTCAGCTCTTCCAGCCTCTCCTTCTCATTGGTCTAAACAACAGCATCACTGGCCTTCCTGTTTCCCTGTCACTTACCTCAACATATAGGTGTGAAATAGGTACTGTACTAGGATCAAGGCAGTACTGGAAGTGGGGTACGTGTACGCTCAGAGCTCTCAGCGAGCAAGGAGTTACAAGCAAACCTTGTAAATACTTAAGGAAACAGTAGAAACCCCATGAACAAACCAGATTCTAGGATTCAAAACTTTACTAGGATTATCTCATTTAATCTCCATTAACAGCTCACATTTTACTAGTGAGGAAACTAAATTTAGAATAAGTAACTTGCCCACCGTCACACAGCTAATAGGTGCAAAGATAGAACTTTAGGCTAGGGCTACAGAACTGAAAAACTTTGCTCCCTGCCACTACTTTAATATGATGGTTATATAATTTTTTCCCTTTAATTTACTATTGTGGAGAAGTGCATTAATAGATTTCCTAATATGGAACAATTATTGAATTCCTGCTATAAACCCTTCTTAGTTGTTATATCATCATAGCATAGGTAGCAGCTACATACAACTTACTAATATTTATTTCAAATATTTGCATCTTTATTTAAAAGTGAGTTTTAGTTTTTGAACTAGTTTTGGTTTCAGGGATAGGTTAGCCTCATAAGAATGTTTTCAGAGGTTTTCCGTATTTTCTGTGCCCTGCAGCTTAAAACCATATTGGAATTATCTGCTATTTGATAAGTCTTTGGAACTAGCCCAAACAACATTCTGAGCCTGTTAGATCTTTACCTCCATTGTCAAATCCTCCTTTTTATTATTCTCCAAATTTTCTATCCTTTGTTAAAATAATTTGGATGATTTTACCCAAATTTAATACATAGTATTCTCATCGAATTTTCAGACAGCCTTTATAGATGTGATTATGCACTCTTCTCATTTCTGGTTTGTGTGACCCCTTTCTTAGTCATATTTGCCAGAGGTTTGTCTTTATTCCTTTTTTTAAAGGGCCAGGGTTTTTTTTGTTTTTGTTTTTGTTTTTTGTGGTACGCGGGCCTCTCACTGTTGTGGCCTCTCCCGTTGCAGAGCACAGGCTCCGGACGCGCAGGCTCAGCAACCATGGCTCACGGGCCCAGCTGCTCCGCGGCATGTGGGATCTTCCCGGACCGGGGCACGAACCTGTGTACCCTGCATCGGCAGGCGGACTCTCAGCCACTGCGCCACCAGGGAAGCCCTAGGTTTGTTTTTTTTTAATTCAAATCTATTTGGTTTTTGGTCTTCTAATTCATTTATTTCTCCTTTATCTTCAGTATATCTTTCTTCCTTTTTAAGTTTATTTTATGTAGTTCTTTAATGTCTTATTCATTTTTCATCTTTGTTTCCTAATAAGTGCATTAAAAACTGCATGGTTTCTTCTTAGTACCATTTTATCTCATCCTACAAGTTTTGATGTATAATATTTTTATTTGTCTAATTTCCAAAGCATGTGAAATATGTTTCACATATTTATTTTATAACTTGAGACAACCATTTCTTATGAATACATTTTTATCTTCTATTTTATTAATTTCTTATAGATTTCTTTTTTTAAAACTTTTCATTATAGATTTTTTAATTATCCTTGTATTAAATTTTATCAAAGAATATGGTCTGCGTAATTTTTACACTGGGGATTTACTGAGAATTTCTTTATGACCTAACACACAGTCAACAGTTTTCTAAATACTATAAATGGAATTTGAAAAGAATGTGAATTTTCTGTTTAGGATATACAAAGTTCAGTATTTATTTTTTTATTAAATTAAGCTAGCTGCTTGATCTATTCAGTTTCTATAGAGTCTTACATATGTTTGCTCTTTTTAATCTATTAATTTTTGAGAATCATATTCACATTATTATCTATAATTCTTTTAAATTTAGCTTTTTACAGAGGCTTTGCCAAGAACTTGGTAATTGACTGTGTAAGATGTGACATTTTGGTTGTTAATGACAGAAATCCCATACAAAAGGGCTTGGTCCCAAAAAAAAAAAGAAATGAAGTTGGTGGGAGGGGTCAGGTATGGACATGGCTAATGTGCAACTGGCCGAGCATTCTGTCTTTGCCTCCCCTCTTCCCTCTGCATTTCTCCATTAGCTTAACTCTCAGACAGGCAAAGCTGGCCACTGACATCTCCAGGCTTATATCCCTCCTTTCTGCTAGATATCCTAGAGAAAAGAGTCTCTTTACACATTACTCCAGTTTAAAAAACAAAAACCAAATAAATAGACAGACGGCTTCCTTGGTGGCACAGTGGTTGAGAGTCCGCCTGCCGATGCAGGGGACACGGGTTCGTGCCCCGGTCCGGGAAGATCCCACATGCCGCAGAGCGGCTGGGTCCGTGAGCCATGGCCGCTGAGCCTGCGCGTCCGGAGCCTGTGCTCTGCAACGGGAGAGGCCACAACAGTGAGAGGCCAGCGTACTGCAACAACAACAAAAAGAAAAAATAGGCAAAGATTAGGAATTGACCAGTCTGTGTGATATGTTCACCCCTTTCTCTCTGCAGAGAATATGAGCCTGTGATTGGTGAAGTCAGTAATAAAGTGGAGCAAAAGGAAGCTGAGTAACTCAACTGACCTATTCTAGGCCTTTTCCTATTCTAAGCCTCAGTGTCCATTTCTGGGAAAGATCTAGTTCTAACCTTCTCTTTTTCTAAGATCTTTCTGAGCTCATAAGAATCAAACCATAAGTCTCTATGTGCCCATATTCCTTTGTTTTCAGAAAGCAAAAACTTTTCCTAGGTGTCTTTGAGTGCGGGCCTTAGGTGCGGTGAGATGCTCTTAGGAGATGGTAATAGCATGGGATAGAGCAAAGCTCTGTGGTTCCCAACTCAGCAAGCCCCCTACCCCCACACCACATATCACCACCACTATCAAACAACCTCTCTTAACACTGGGAACTGCCCTAAGAGGACATTTCTTTTTTTTTTTTTTAATTAATTATTTATTTATTTATTTTTGGCTGCGTTGGGTCTTCGTTGCTTCGTGAGGGCTTTCTCTAGTTGCGGTGTGCAGGCTTTTCATTGCGGTGGCTTCTCTTGTTGCGGAGCATGGGCTCTAGGCGCCCAGGCTTCAGTAGTTTTGGCACATGGGCTCAGTAGTTGTGGCGCCCAGGCTTAGTTGCTCCATGGCATGTGGGATCTTCCCGAACCAGGGCTCGAACCCGTGTCCCCTGCATTGGCAGGCGGATTCTTAACCACTGCACCACCAGGGAAGCCCAAGAGGACATTTCTCAGTGTGCTCTGACCCCTTCTGTTTGCAGAACATCCACCTAAAATCCGCTTGGTGAATGGTGCCCACCACTGCAATGGGTGGGTGGAGGTGGAAAAGGAAGGTCGCTGGGGCACTGTGTGTCATGACGGCTGGGACCTGAAGGATGTGGCCGTGGTGTGCCGGGAGCTGGGCTGTGGAGCAGCCAAACACACACCTGCAGGCATGTTGTATCTGCCAGTGGCAGAAGATGACCAACCTTTATTTATTCAGGTAGCCCTGTGCAATGGGACAGAAGAGGCCCTGGCTGAATGTGAACAGGTGGAGACCTTTGACTGTGGGCACGATGAGGATACAGGCACAGTGTGTGAAGGCGGGTGATGGCAGGGCCTGGGGCATGGGAACTGGCTTATCCCACTCCGAGGCCCTTCTCTATGCTGCCTCCAATCCACCTTGATACTCTCCATTGCCCCTGTTGCCTTTAGAACCACTCACACATTCTACACTAGCATGTGGTCAGGACAACACTGTTAGTTCATATTAGGTAGTCCAGAATTATAAAGGACTCTCTTATGCATGCTATTATTAGCCTGTATCTGCCACCTCAAAAGATAAGATGTTGGCATTTTCACAGCCATGAGTTTGGCCATAATACTAGGAAAATAATTATGAAACCATAGAATTACACAGTTTGAGTGATTTTAATCCAGGTCACACTGCTTATATTGTTCTATAATCCCAGCAGCTCTTCTGCGTTCTCTCCCCTAAACAACTCTACTCATCAAAATGAATCCCAGAATAGAAAGAGCACTGGGTGGGGAAGATCCAGATGCTCCTTCTCTCTCAAGATCCTGATGGGACAGGGGATGGGGGATGGGAAGGACATTGGAAAGACTCTGGGTCCATCAAGGAAACCAGGCCACAAACTGAGGGTGGAAGTAAAATAAAGAAAGCCCACTGCAGATCCCAAAGCCTCTATAACATTTGTGACTAGAGCAGAAGCCAGTGGGACTGCTCCCTCAGGCCCAGCCACAGACCCTATCTCTGGCAGAGCACCCCAGTCCCCTGGGCCAGGAGTGCAGAAGCAGCCCTTGAGAGGTGGTGAAAAGAAGGGTCTTTAGAACTCTTGAGCCCATGCCCAGTTTTAGGAGCATCTAAAGGCCTGTGGCTCATTCAGGGAAATGAATCAGCTTTGGAAACCAGAAAGGATCCAGGATTTATAGTCAGCTATGCAGAGCTTGAGACCTGCCCGCTTCACCCACTTACCAGCCACAGAAGCAGCAAACTTCTCTGAAGCTCATTATCTCTGTCAGAAAAGTGGGATAATACCTGGCCCAGCTTCCTTACAGAGTTGGGGCAAGTTTGAACACTCATCACTCATAAAGACCTTTTGGAAAGAGCAAAGTCCAGGAAGAAGTCCCAGGGCCAGCTTACTGATTTGGGATGGTCTCCATAAGAGTGACAGGTCTGGGGCTCAGGTTTGGCCTTCTTCCTTATACTGGGCTTCACCTCTCCAGGGAGACACCGTGAGTTTGTCTGGAAAATCCCTTTTCAGATCTCCCTCTTCTCACCACCATTTTCCCTTTTCTCTACAGCATTCTGGCCTAGTTCTTTTTGAAGATAGGGAGACTAGAGACTGGAGACTGAGCAGGCCTCAGTTTCTCTCCTTTTTGGCCTCCCAGGCCTGGTTGGTCCAACAGTTCTGGACAGACCTTAATGCTTTACCTGCGGCTCCATTGCGGCTCTCCTCAACAGGACTCTAAATTGCTCTTCTGAGCCAAAGTTTCAACTGTGCCTGCATCTGGGGCAAAATCCAGCTCCCAAAGAAGCCAAGTTTGAAGAAATTCTCCCTCCATACTGACACCTTGGCCCCGGCCCTGGCTTTTCCAGTCTCTTCCAGAACTGTCTGGGGATCCCAATACTACTTTCTTGGGCAGATGTAGCAGCTCCTGAGGTGAAACAAGCAAGGAATTAATTGAGATGGGCCCTACATCTGATGATAGACACGTGGGCATATAAAACAGACAAAATAAAAGAAAGTGTGGGGACTTCCCTGGTGGCGCAGTGGTTAAGAATCCGCCTGCCAATGCAGGGGACACGGGTTCAAGCTCTGGTCCAGGAAGATCTCACATGCCACGGAGCACCTAAGTCCATGCACCACAACTACTGAGCCTGAGCTCTAGAGCCTGCACATTGCAACTGCTGAAGCCTGCGTGCCTAGAGCCTGTGCTCCACAACAAGAGAAGCCACCACAATGAGAAACCCATGCACTGCAACAAAGAGTAGACACCGCTTGCTGCAACTAGAGAAAGCCCACGTGCAGCAACAAAGACCCAATGCAGCCAAAAATTAAAAATAAATAAAAATAAATAAATTTTTAAAAATAAAGAAAGAAAGAAAAGAAAAGAAAATGTGGGTACAGTATTTAATTTTCTTTCCAAGTGACTTGGGAAGAAACTAGTTCCTAAATAATTTCTTTTTAAAATATTTTATTAAATTACAAATATAAAGCATATTATAAAAAGAATATTATACAAAAAAGAAAATGAAAATTCGTCAAAATTTTAATACTCAGAAGTAACTGCTGTTAATATTCTGATAATTCTAAAATGTTCTGTGATATATAAATATATATGAATTAGTATATTTGTTTTTATATTTTATACATATGTGTGTGTGTGTGTGTTTTCACAAAAACTGACCTCTCAGGAGAATCTTGTCCTATCCGGTTACATGGAAATTTTCTTGCCCTTTTGGAAGTCTGAGATCTTCTGCCAGCATTCAGTAGATATTCTGTGAGAATCATTCCACATGTATCAGTAGATGTATTTTTGATGTATTTGTTGGAGGAGGTGAACTTCATGTCCTACTATTCAACCATCTTGATCGCTCCCCTCAGGAGAATGTTGATTCATAAGGTCTTTTGTTCTGCTGATTATCTTGATTGGGTTTGGGTGTGCAAACTGAAGAAAAGGAAAAAGCCACGTGCTCCATGATATAACCTATCCTGTGAGCCCCCCAAAACTTCAGAAGTGTCTAAGTCTCAAAAAATATTTGAGTGGGTGTTTTCTTTTAGAAATTTGTACCTAAGTTTTGAATCTTAGTGGATATGGGAAGAAGAAAACTGAAAATATATATTCCTTCATTAACGGTTTTCCTGATAATGAATAATTATCACAATCTTACCTGGCTATGACATATATTAATATCCTACGGAATCCAATTTGATAGTATTGATATCTTATGTAAAACTTTTGCATAGATATCCATAATGAGGATTTCTCTGTAGCTTTTTATGCTTTCTTTGAAAAGCTTTGATCGATGCTGTGTTGTTTCTTTTTGTTTGTTTGTTTTTGCTTTTTTATACAGCAGGTTCTTATTAGTTTTCCATTTTATACATATTAGGGTTTCTTATTATTTTGGAAATTTTCTTTCTCTGTGATTGCTCAAAAAATTTTTAAATACTACTAAATTTATCTTTTCTTTGAAGACTAATAAATATTAGTGTGTGAAACCATCTGGCTTGATACGTTTGTAACGTGTGGCTCCTAACAATGTTCTCATTGTTTTTCATGATTATTGTTCTGTTTATTTAACTGCCTCTACCTGCAAAAAAAAAAAAAGGTAATTTATATTTTTTAGAAAGTCATCCATTTAATGTAGGTTTTCAAAAGTTGTATATTTACTCATTGTCCCCTCTTTCTTGATCAGTCTATTCAGTGGTGTATCTATTTTTCATAGAAAAGCTTTTGAGCGTATTCACATATTCTGTTGGGGTTTTTCTGTTTGTTTTATTCAGTAATGTTTGCTTTTATCTTAATTAGTTTTGTTGATATTTTCCTGTTCTTAATTTCAATGCTTAGTTCATTTATTTTCATTTTTCCTTGTTGGTACTCTTTCCAATTGTTTAAAGATGAGTTTTAATCATATCCCTTAAGTTTTGATAGGTAGTGTTTTGATTATAATTATTTTCAAGTCTGTAATATCAGTTTTATTTTCTTCTTTGACCTTGAAATTTATTTAAAAGAGGAATTTTTTAATTGCCTGATGAAAGGATTTTTCCCTTAATTTTGTGATTTTTAAAATAATTTGATTGCTTTTATAATTTTTAAAGGTTTTCTTTGTGACCTAAAATATGGTCAATTTTGGTAGATCATCTATGAGTACTTAAAAGAAAGTGAATTCTCTGTTACCAGAATCGGGAGTTCAATATATATACATTAGTCACTTCTTATTAATCATATATCATTTGAATCATATGCACCCTTATTTTTTATCTACTTGATCTGCTGTGGGTCTACAGGCATCATTTGTTTTTGTCATTGTGATTAAGTTTATTTCTCCTTCCATTTCCCGCAGTCCATGTGTCAAGTATTTTGATGGCATGGTATTTAATTCCAAAGATTTATGAGGCTTAGAGCTTTCTCATATATTTTAGACTTTTCCACTCTCATCCAGTGCTTTTTGGCTTCATATGTCTTTGTCCAATCTTTCACTTCTAACTTTCTGAGCAACTTTCCTTTAGATGTCTCTTATATGTAGCATATAGGGGTTTTTTTTGGTTTTGGTTTTTCATTTATTTTATCCAAGTATAATTGATTTACAGTGTTGTGTTAATGTAACATACAGTTTTTTGGTTTTGTACTGAATACAACATTTATTTTATTAACAGTTTGCTTTTTTATTCTATATTTTCTCTTCTTATTACTTCCTTCATTTTTTGGTGTGTTTTGTTTTCCTTCATCTCTATTTTGTCACCTAGTTAATCGCACTCCTTAGCTCATGCTCACTCCCACTGTGGGCCCATACCTATTTTCTCTAGTTTTCTTTATTTACGACCTTGTATCTTTAGTTGCTATTCTCATTCCTTGGCCTCCAATCATTCTAATAGGTTTGATGTGTTTCCTTCACTTACATGTGTTGAATATTATTTTTGGTGAGCCTAAATTTTTTATTTACCTATGGTATTGCTCTGTTTTTCACTTGGTGCTATTTTTTGATCCATCCATGCTGCTGTGTGTACATCTAGTTCATTGCTCCTAACTTCTGCACATTATTTCACCACACTTTCCTTATCTAATCCCCCAGTGATGGACACCTAGATTATCCCCAACTTGTCACTACTGCAAACACTGACAAACTTCCTTTTTCATGTCCCACCAAGGACCTGTGTGAGAATTCCTCTGAATATATATCCAGGAGTGGGATTAATGCAACAAGTACTGCCAAGTTGTCCCCCAAATTGCTACTACCTTTATCAGTGCATGACCATCCCCTAACCTGACATCCCAAGTAACACTTGGCATTAGTTAGTGCTTCAATTTTGCCAACCCAGTGGGCATAAAGAGAGATCTCACTGGCATTTTTGTTTCCATTTTTCTAATTATCACATGTGTGTTAGCCTTCTAGGTTTCCTTTTCTATGAAATAACTGCTTGCCCATTTTTAAAACCTTTTTTTAATTGAAGTATACTTAATTTGCAGTGTTGCATTAGTTTCAGATGTACAGCAAAATGATTCATATATATATATATATATATATATATATATTCAGATACTAGTAGTCTATGGAGGAGTTCAAGCACCAGATTCTTCCAGATATGAGTAACCCAACTTTACACCAGCTCCTGCAAAATGGGCAGAGCTCTGGCAAAAGGCTGAAGCAAACCCCAGGAGTTTCACATTCTGGGGATAGAGGGAAAAAAGCCTCTGGTGTAGTGATGACTGGGAGAGAATGCAAAGGTCACCATGTATGGGAAGAGAGTCAATAATCCCAGGCTCGTATGAGCAGTGTCAGAGGGACCAGTCTGCCAGACTGGGGCTGAGAAGAGGGGGACTGTATTTGTTTCTTCTTTTTCAGTTTTGATCTTGGAAATGGTGCTCTGCTTGAAAGCAGATAGGTCCTGTCAGCCATCCTGGTCTCCTCTATTTCTCATCGATGCATAAAACTGGGGAAGTTATCATGATATTACAGTAATCTCAAGATTCATAATTCCTCTGCATCCCTGTAACCTTGCTCCTTCCAATCAGTCAAACCACCAAGTATTTACAGTAATTATGGGGATGGGGTGCCATCAGCTGACCACAGAGGTTGTGGGGGTATGAGGAGTGATCCCTTCCGACACTAAGCTGGAAAACAATTGGGAGCCACCACTCACAAACCTGGAACATTACAGAAGAGAGAGAGACAGTATAGACTGGAGCAGAGAGAAGATGGGGTCATGGCCACACTTGAAACACTTGGGCTTGAGATAAGTGTGGAAACATGAGAAGAAAGAGGGATTTATGGTCTTTGGGGTGTCCTTCAAATGAGGGTTAATGTTGTCCAGTGTCCTCCCCCAGATCTACCCGATAAGCCCCCAGGCACATGCCCAATGATGTCACTGTAGCTGCCTACCCTGAGCCTCCTAGGGAAATCAGAATTCCTGAAATGAGTTCTTGTTTCAGGAGGCCATATGTTCCTAAGCAAGGAGGTAAGAATTCTGCCCACCTCCACAGATATATGTTTAAAATCGACTCTGATTTTGTGTAATGGATGCTGTGATACACTGCCCAGATCCTCGGTCAGGAATGGAGGATTTATTCCCCCAGGTGCTAGGATTTCCACTGGCAGATAGCCTGCAGTCATCAGCCCTCTTGGGAAAGTGCCTTCGTCACTTTATTCAAGATCACTTTCCTTTCCCACAGTAATGCATCCAATGGTTGATCATCACTGGGATATAGAAGCAGGGCCCCTTCACTCCAACTCAGGACCACTTTGAGAGAACATCCCAGCCCACGCTACCTATGGGGGTTGGCTGAGACCTTTGTGGAGACTGCTTCAAAGCCCAGCTTCAGCTTCTCCCTCTATACAAGCTTGCTTCCTCTGGCAATTTTTGATACTGAGATCACTCCCTGATAAATTTCCTACATGCTAATTTCCATGTCAAGGTCTGCTTCTCTGAAAACCCAACCTGTGACATCTTGTGCTCACCCAGTGAGCTCTGAATCTAGAGTGATCACTGAGTTCCAGCCCACCCCTTTCCCAGAGCAGGGGTAAGTTATTGAGAGAAGCTTGTTCTTGTCTTCTCAGTGAAAAAGAGTGCCACATTCTCCTGGTGCACAGCAGGCAGAGAGAATTTCAGTACTTCCAGAAACTGAACTGTTGTGAGGGAGAGTGATTCTGTGCAGCTGGGAATAGCCATGACCATATTTTTAGGGGATGGGTAAATGTCACTATGAGAAGTACATTTGCATTCACTCATCTCAGCGAGCAATTCCCAAACTAGGGTCATTGTCCCCAGAGGGATCATGAGAACTTTTCAAGGGTGACCCAGAGACCAGTCCTACAGAGCACATTTAGCTACTTTTTTCAGGCCACGCCGTGCAGCGTGCAGTATCTTAGCTCCTCGACCAGGGATCGAACCCAAGGCCCCTGTATTGGGAGTGTGGAGTCAACCACTGGACCACCAGGGAAGTCCACATTTAGCTACTTTACATGGCAGAGCCTATGAGATACCTTGCTACCTCCTTGGTGATACTGCTATTATTTGTGGTGATGGTAAAAAAAGGTACTGAAAGGCCCTGGGAAGATCACCATGTGGAATTTATGGAAATCCAAGATCAGGAAGGTTGCACAGAAAAATGCTGTCCAAAATTCCTCATAAGAGCTCTAGGGGTGATTCCTCTGAACGTAAGGTCAGGACTGTGGGGATGCTGTATATTAGGAATGGACTATTTGCCTACTCTAGCCCCCTTGAGTAGATGGAGAGATAGGACAGGGTATTTGTGGAAGAGGTGAGGCCTTTTCTAACAGCTCCTTTATCTCTGTCATCTCCAGATTCTCACTCTGCCATAACCATCAGGGCTCCTGGGATTCAAAATGACATGGGGGACATGGTGGAGCTCCACTGCCAGGCCTAAAGAGAGAGTCTCTCCCACAAACTTGTATCAGTTTTATCATGAGGATAACATTTCAGCCCCTTTTGGAGAAGGACCATCCTTCGACCTCTCTCTGACCCAGAACATCTGGGAACTATGCCTGTGAGGCTGACAAAGGCCCCAGGACCCAGTGCAGTGAGGCAGAGACACTTTTTGTCACTGGTTGGCTATCCCTGGGCCATGAGCCACAAGCCACTGATCTGACACATAATTTCAATGCTTGTGGCCCAAAACTACTGTCTGATTTGAGAGCATGTGGCAGTGCCTCTGACAAGTTGCCCAAGTGAGAGATATCTAAGAACAAGATTTCTCAGTATAGTGATTCTACTTTGTGCACTCAAAAAGCTTCGGGCACCATGTTTCCTGTGTCATCAGGTCTCAGTTAAAGAAAGAGAACCACTAGGCAATATATAGAATAAAGAATATTACTGTAGATATTTGGCATTACACAATTCTGGGAACTGTCAAACAGTCTATGGTTGGGTTGAAAATGGACTGGTTAAAGAGCTTTCTGTGTCTGATGTGGCAGCCTGACGTCCACAGAGCAGGCATTTATGAGAAGCAAGGACACTCTGGAACCTGCATGAATGAGTGGTACCTATGAGAATGAGCTGAGACATGCATTAGTCGCTGAGAATTGCAAGCCATCCACATTGATGATGAGGTTGCCCTGCAGGAGAAGTCAGCACCCTTCACCACTAAGCTAGACATGAACGAGGCCCAGGGGTCAGAGAGCTGAAGGAGAAGATCTGGTAGGAGCTGAGCTGCAGACTGCTGCCCCACACCAGCAAAGTGAGCTAATAGAGAAAGAACCACACAGCGTCTTGGGTACAGCTATGCCTCTCAAAGCAGAAAAAGGATAGAGAGCTACTACTTTACTTCCACCTTGCGAACCTTCCCCAAATATCTTGTGTGATCCACGCTTACACAGAACTATGCAGGGGAGGGAATTCTGGGGAATTTAATTCCTGCTTAACTAAGTTGACACAGTGCAAGTCTACCACACTTCCCATCCTGGCCCACTCCCCCTAACTGGGGAGGAAGCACGATATGATTGCAATATCATGAATTTTTTTAGTCAGACAGACTTGGATTCAAAATCCATCTCTACCAGACATGTGTCTTTAGGAAAATTATCTAATCCTGCCGAGCCTTTCAGCTTCCTCTCCTATAACATGGGCATGTCAACTCCTAGTTTGTTAAATGGGAATTGGCCTTGAATGCGAAGATGCAAACTACCCTACTAAGCATTGATTCTCTTTCTTTTCCACCAATTATTGATTCTCTTAGAGGCTACTGGAGTAAAGATTAATTAATATCTTTATTGCTCAATCTGCACCTGTCACATTTTCCTCCTGACAACTTCTCAAGGATTCACTACATTCTGGGGGACAAAGAAGGAGTGTGTCTTCTATCACCTAAAAGTCCTACCCATGCCATGGGCCTTCCAAATGCAGTGATCATTGAGTCTGTGTCTCGTAGAGTTCCCAGGCCCTGTGGACTTCCCAGCATGGCTAGGCCTTCACTGCCTGAGGGGACTTTCAGACATGCAGTCTGTTTCCCTGGCTTGTGGTGGATGCATATCTCATGAGGTCATTGGTTCAATCTTGACTGCACATTGGAATCACCGAGGGTCTTTAAAAGGTATGGATGCTTGGATCTCCCTTCCAAATTCTTTAAGAATCTGACGTGATGCCCAGGAATCAAGATTTTCTAATTCATTTTATTCCCCAGGTGATTCTAATATTTAGACAAACTGAAAACTACTTAAGATCTTACAGACCCCTACATTGATTGCTGGCCCTGAGAGGGATTGTGTCCTCATTCACTAGATCATCCTCCATGCTGCTGATATTCTGATTTTCTTTGGATCCAAAAAAGAGAGTGATGGATAAATTATATTTGGTCTTGTATTCGTTTTCCAGGACTGCCATAACAAAGTACCAGGATCTGGGTGGCTTAAACAATAGAAATTTACTTTCTCACCATTCTGGAGGCTGAAAGTCCAAGGTCAAGGTGTTGGCAGGGTTGGTTTCTTCTGAGGCCTCTCTCCTTGACTTGCAGATGGTCGTGGTCTTCCTGTGTCTTCACATGGACTTCTCTCTGTATGTGTCTGTATCCAAATGTCCTCTTGTTATAAGGACACCAGTCATATTGGGATTACAGCCCACGCTAATAGTCTCATTTTAACTTAATTGCCTCTTTAAAGGTCCTATCTCTAAATACAGTCACATTCTGAGGTCCTAGAGGTTAGGACTTCAACACATGAATTTCTGGAGTACACGACTCAGCACATAGCAAGTCTCCTCTGTTATCTCCTGTTGGTCGATTTAAAGCTTACTCATGACCACCTAATGTCTAACCACAATAGCCTGATAGGACTTCCCATTCTTACCTGCTCTGCAGCAATTGACTTTTAGTTTGCAACCTCATCTCTCCAGCAAATCTCTCCCTTGCTTCCCTAAATCTCTCGGGGCTCAATCTTACTCCAACCTCACATTTGCTCGGTCCTTTGTGGACTTCCTCATCCTTTCAATGGATTGTTTCTCAAGGCCTGTTTCTTCCCTCTAGCCTTTCTACTCTCAAGAATCCCATCACTTTCAGAGCTTTAACTATGGCTTCTATGCGAATAATTCAAAAATCTGTATCCCCTAACTTCTGTCCTGAGCTCCATGTTTAAAGGACTGTTCCACTACTAGAAGTTTTGTTCAGGCATTTCAGTCATCTCAACTTAACTCATCTAGAATCAAAAACCTCTTCTTCTACAGAACTAATTCCCTTCCTCATGTACTATTTCTGTTGTAGATTTCAACATTCTCTCACTGGCCCCAGCTGCCATCTCTGAGTCACTCCTATCCTTTCCTGCTCCTTGCCTCAAGTCAGTAAGGACAGCAGTTGTCACTACCTTTTATTCTAAACTCTTGTCAATCTCCCTTCATCATAGTTCTCCCCTCTTCCCTGTATCATTGTCACTCCTAGAAAAGTGTCCCCATCAGCACAGAGACTGAGATTCTCTCTTAGATCAGAGAGTCTGTCTGTGGTCCCTACTAGCTCATATCTGTGAGCTCAGAGCCCCATGGGAACCGCAGAGTGGGCTACTGAACCCCTCCAACTCACACGACATAGTCCCTATGGGGGACATGAACCTCCACCCTTGACTCACACAGCTGAACATGGACACTTCCACCCTGCAAGAAAAAGGGCACTAGTGTGTGTTGAGGTGGGAGTTGATTGAATCTCTGTCTTCCAAGCGAACTGATATCTAACCCACATCTCTCAATCTTCTTAAGAACTTCCACTCTCTCACAGAGTCGGTTTCAGTGAGCAAGACAAGAAAAATCAATCTCAAAACACCTCTTTCTCTCCCCTTCCTAACACTGGATAGTAAAATAAGCAACCAGATGCTGAGTAGAGAAAACTTGTCCTGAAAGGGCACCTTGTTTCTTAGTTTTTACAGAGGTCACAGTAACTTAAGCTGTCATTTTGTGTCAGGCTGACCATAGCTACCAGTGGCTTCTGTTCTTAGATACTGGAGCTGCCCTGAACAGACCTGCCTTCTCCCTATGCAAAAGGAGGGAGAATGCAGAAGGCATTCTTCAACAGATTCTTGTCTTCATGACTCTGCAAGCAAAGAACTGAATAGATACTCAAAGAGAAAGCGATGTTTTCGGTGCTAAACGTCTGCTGGAATGTTCAGAACTGACTTACCAACTGCAAACTCTTTGGAGCTGTTGTCATGAAACCTCTGTTATATAATATGCATGGCCTAAGGTATATATAGAGAAAGATGAGCCAGACATAGTTCTTCACTGTTAAGGAGTTTCATAATCTAGTATCAGACACGTATATGTAAAGGTTCCTCTTTAAATCCAGTGTTCTGGAGTTCCCTGGGGGTCCAGTGGTTAGGACTCAGTGCTCTCACTGCCATGGCCCAGGTTCAATCCTTCGTCAGGGAACTATGATCCCGAAAGCTACATGGCATAGCCTAAATAAATAAATAAATCCAGTATTCTGACAGAAATAGAATCTATCTTTACAGATGGTGAATTTTATTAAGATTCTATAAAATTACCAAGAATAGTTCTCTTAGAGGCTTACTGTGTGCCCCACACTGGGATGAGCAACTTTACCAGCATTATGACTTTTAACTATCAGAACAGCCCTCTAAGGAAAATTATGTTCTTCCCATTTTATTAAGTAAGAAGTAGGTAACCTGTTCAAAGTCTCATGACTAGAGATGGTGGGCTAGGGTTCACACTAAGGTCTGTCTCCCCAGCTGGTAACCAATGCTTTCTATGGCCTCCTCAAAGGTATGTTTAAACTGGGCAGAGTAAGTAAAAGTTCAGTAGATAGGAAGTAAGGAGCAGGATAGTACCATTAGGGATTGGCAGGTGAAAAAGCCACAGAAATATGAAAAGTCACAATGTGTTTAGAGGTTGTTATGGACTGAATTGTGCCTCACCCACCATTCATATGTTGAAGACCCAACCCCCAATGTGATTGTATTTGGAGACTGGATCTTTAAGGAGGTAACTGAGGTTAAATGAGGTCGTAAGGACACCAATATGACTGGCGTCCTTAGAAGAAGAAGAACTGGCACCAGGAGTGTGCTTGCACAGAGGAAAGGCCACGTGAGGACACAGTGAGAAGGCGGCCACCTGCAAGCCAGGAGGAGAGGCCTCACTAGAAACCAGCTCTGATAGCCCCTTGATCTTGGACTTCCAGCTTCCAGAACTGGGAGAAAATTAATTTCTGTTTTTTAAGCCACCCAGTCTGTGATATTCAGTATGGCATCCTGGGCTGACAGATACAGAGGTCAGTGAGTAAAATGATACAGAGACATTAGACAGGCAAGTTGGAACTTGACTGTAAAGGGCACTGAATGCTCCAATAAGGAGCTCTTTACTTGGTTGGTGCAGGAAACCTCTGAAGGTTGATAAGAGGATAAGAAACACTGTTCATCTTATTTTACGAATACCCTGTTGGTGGGTGTATGGAGAGTCTGAAGAGTAGAGAGACTGATGAGCAGGTTGAGAACACAGATAACACACTTTTCCCAAGCCCAGACCAGCAGTACAGAGTCCATCAGCCCTGATCACAGTCATTATACCTTAACCCATGTTTCACCATGGGCAGAAGGCACCAGCACAGTACACACTCAGAAGATTTGCTGATTTGCTATAGGCATTCAGGCATCTAATTTGAACATCTGGGCAGCTTTGGGATGGGTCAGCAAACAGTGGGCACCATAGTCTCCTTTTCATAACTAAGAACAACCAGGAACCCCAGCAGATTTTACTTGTGTTTCCTGTACTTGATCAAAGCATTTGACCTCTCAGATGTATGAGACACCCTGGAGAGAACTGACCCCTCCGAGAAGTTCATATACATCCTTTGTGAGTGAAGGGGAGATACCAGGTGCCTTTTCTGTAACTGCCATCATCCCAAAAGACCATCATCCTACCTGGCTTTTTTTCACACAAATGACACTGCAGAGCTTTGTGCTGCTTCATGAGGATGGTTCAGACAACAGTACGATTTTCAAGTCAGATGGGGGGCAGATCAATCAGAAACTCTGAAAATCACAGCCAGAGCTGCCATTGCCCATTCAAGGCTTTCAACGTGAGCCAATTATTCAGTTGTCATTCAGAAGCAGCAGGCTAGTTTCACCCTCAGCTGGGTTCTAACAGCCAGGACCCAGAGGCCCTCTATTATTTTTTTTATTAATTTTTATTGGAGTATAGTTGCTTCGCAATGCCATGCCAGTCTCTGCTGTACAGCAAAGGGAACCAGCCACACATATACATATAGCTACTCCCCTTCAGATTTCCCTCCCACTTAGGTTACCACAGAACATCAAGTGGAGTTCCCTCTGCAGAGGTCCTCTATTATGATACTGACCTCCAGGGCATCACTATTGAGAGTTCATATGGCTATAAGATCTATGGCTACAGGCAACTCACATCTGATCAACTGAAGTTACAGCAAAAGATAATACCCCATACAAGTAATAATTGCATCTTGATAGAGAAAGAACAGAATATTCCAGACCTGCTAGCAGATCCACAGGGAAGAAGTTTTCATGGAATCTGAATATTGAAGTTAGAAAGAATCTTAGAGATCAGCTTGGTCAAGGATCCCCACCTTTGTGGATGGAAAGACAATGCTCACCCTAAAAGCATCATGGGAGACCATAGTGGCTTCTAATATGTGCAAGGAGGGGACAAAAAGATATATGGGGGGGCCCTTCAGATTCAGTGGAACCACCCCATGATGGACCCTTTGAACTGCCAGGTGGATCTGACAGTGCTACTATCATGATGGCAACCAGTCTGCAAAACCCATGATCAAGCTAATCTTTCCCCTCTCTAGTGAAGAGAACTGAGAGCTAGAGAGATGAAGTAACTTGCCCAAGCTCACCATGTTTGGTGGGAGCAGAGCTGGCACTAGCTCTGTAACATCCCATACTTCCTTCTCGCATTTAGAATACTTCCAACTATTTCATTTATGTATAAGGGTTTTTTTTACCATCTAGATTGTAGGCTCCATACACGTACTATCACATCTGTCTTCACCACACCATCCCCAGCCCCTGACAGAGTCCCTGAAATATTACAGAATACTCAATAAATATTTTTTGACAGACTCACTAAAGTGAGAGCTTCTTGAGAACAAGACTAATAGTCAGCATTTAATGAGAGGTTATGTGTGCCAGGCAGAGTTCAAAGAATTTATTTGTGTTCGTTTATTTAACCCTCAGAATAACCCTGAGTCAGTGTTCTTACCATCTTTGCCATCTTAGAGAAGACAGCACAGCCCAGAGAGATTAAGTAAATTACCCAGGATCACACAGGAAGTGGCCGGCCTGTGTCTCTCACCCAGGCATTGTATATCAGAACCCACTCTCTTTTTTCTTTTTTTTTTAATGACTGACAGTAAGACATCTCTTGTTTATTTCCAGAAATATTCATTAAGACGAGGCAGGAGATTTATCCAGAGCTGTAAACTTGGTACAGGCAGATAGAGACACTAATAAGATATTAATGATGCTATATATTGTTTATTTTTGTTTTTTTTTTAACATCTTAATTGGGGTATAATTGCTTTACAATGGTGTCTTAGTTTATGCTTTATAACAAAGTGAATCAGTTATACATATACATATGCAGAACCCACTCTCTTATTCACCATAAAATACTGCCTCTTCATCCATCTCTTCTGTATCCACAGCTAACACATAGACGGCACTCAATCCATATTTATAGAATAAATGCCACATCAACAGACAAGAGCCCAAGTCTATGACTCTTTCAGCATCAGGTAGTCCCGCTGGTTGCACCACATAGGTGGCCACTGTCCCAGCTCTGACTGAGGCACCCTGATCCCCTCTGGCTGAAAAGAATGGCTAGTTGGGTTTTTTCTTATTCTGGCTGAGCCTCCTTCCTCCCTCAGCCCAGTCTTCCAGAGTCAGCCCCGTCCGTTAGGAAAGAGTGCCCTCTGCTGACACAGACCAGCTCTTGTTGTGTGCATCCCTTTGGTACTGCAGTGTGAGCTGTGAAAAACATTCAGCCAGTTCCATCCAGCCCGAGCCCTCTGGACACATCCCCTCCTGCTGCTGCATCCAGATTAATTTTAAGACCAAGCCAGATGGAGAATTGAGGTTACTGCATAATGAGCACGCTTTGGCCCTGAGTCTTGTTGCCTGTCCGTTCCTCCTGCTGAGGCACCCCTTGGCCATCTTCTGCCTCTTCCTGCCCCTCCCCCACTACGGGGTCCACGCTGAAAAATCCCACACAAATTGCATCCCTTTGTTAGCAGTATAGGGTCTTTGGTTTTCCTGACTGCTGACTTTCTGAGATTCTCTCTCTGAGCCCTATTTTCTTACCAGCTCCTCTCCTATTTTCACTTACTGTCTCAGTGAATACTATGTTTTCCTTGCTGCCACAGGGGCCCACATGCAGCCTGGGATGGCTCCCAGAGGCCCCCCATTCCAATTCCCCTGCTCCAGTGGGGCTGCATTCAGTGTGTAGCAATGATGATGATTTCCTTTGGGCTTAAATTCCAGAACTGAACCCAAGGGGGAGGAGAGATGTGGTGAAGTCACCACTGGGTGAGGATTGGAGGGGTCTCCTAACCACTCCAGCTCCTGCTGAGGTTCTAAGGAAAAGAAAAATGACAAGTGATATTATTGTCATTCATTTTTTAACTTCCCCTTCATAAATTCTTAAAAATGGTATAAAAATGAATCCAAGGGGCACTGCGAGAAAGAGAGAGAGAGAGATTGACAAACATAGACAAGCATCTACCCAATAACCATGGTCCAGATATAGCATGGCAAACCATTGGCCATACAGGACAAGAGCAGGAGAGGGAGACTTTTGGACACCAGAGAGGCAGACTCCCTGAAAAAACATTGGCTACATGGCCTCTTAATGGTCCAGCTCTGACCATCCGTGTTGGAAGACTGTGGGAAAGTACTTCAATGACTTCATGATACAGAAAATTTGGGTGGAGCTTCCCTGGTGGCGCAGTGGTTGAGAGTCCACCTGCCGATGCAGGGCACACGGGTTTGTGCCCCTGTCCGGGAAGATCCCACGTGCCGTGGAGCGGCTGGGCCTGTGAGCCATGGCCGCTGAGCCTGCGCGTCCGGAGCCTGTGCTCCGCAACAGGAGAGGCCACAACAGTGAGAGGACCACGTACCGCAAAAAAAAAAAAAAAGACCCAGATGCCTCTGACACCTCTACCCCTTATGCCCATCATGATGCTCCCTTCCCAATTTCCACATTTATGGGTATCAGTGGGCTGGACCAGAGTCTGGGTCCTAGATGTCCCTCCTCTGGAGACCTCTAAGACTCCAAAACTTCCACTTTCCTGATTTCATTTCCAAGGAGCGAACAGATGAAGCTTGTATGAGAAACCATCTCTCTTCTTTCCACTTCCTTTTAATACATGACCCCTATACTGTTCGCAAAAGCTAGTTGTGCTTATCGGGATCCTTAGTTGTAGTTATTACTCCAAGTGATATATAATTAACTACTTAGTTTAAACTGTAAGCAAATTGAGAGCAGAAGCTTCTTCTTGTTTTCTGTTCCGTCACCTGTAACTAGTACAAGAGTTGCGTCATTGCTATTCAATAACTGATGGTAGAAGAGATGAAATATTTGCTTAAAAATAATTTGCGCATTCTCTGGGCTCTGGGCTGCTTTGGGAGCCCACCCAAGCACACATGTCAGATCACCTGAAGCTGAACATCATTGTCCCTGGAGAGGACCTGCTCAGAGTTGCCCACTCAGTTCTGCTAAAGAGAAGCTGCCGGGGTCTCCTATGAATGGACCTGCTCAGTTTGCATCCAGCCACAGGAAGTAAGCTCTTTTGCACATCATGTGCTTCTAGGACGGGCAGTATTCCTGGCCCTCCTGGAGAGCGTTAGAAGGCGCCCTGTGACAGCCTGGAAGGTACACTGCTCAGATCTCCCTCTAAGAGAGAACCTGTCCCCAAGAATGAACTTTCAGGATCCACTGTAGCATCTGAAGCAATGTTAACCTCTCCCCAGATGGCTCCAGCCACTGAACACAGCAGGGGTGCTGTTGATCCTGGGAGGAAGACACTAATGTGCGTTCCCAAGCATCCAGAAATCATGGCATCAGTGTCAGACTTCAGAAACATTGCCTTGCACATGTCTCTGATTCTTGTACAACAGGATTTGGAGGAAGGGTCCAATAAGAGTGTCTGCCACATAGATGGAGGAAGACGTGAGATGAGGATGTGTGACAGCCAGGGGAAGATGCCTTTACCATGTACACTTTATTGTGTAAAGCAGTGGAAAACTGTATTCCCTGGAATTCCCAAAGGTTCTGATGGTTGTGAGAAAAGCTGCAGTCATGTGTGTGAGTAGTGTGAATTATACGTCCCAGGGAATACAGTGCAGCAAAACAAGTTCACAGGTCTGGAGGGTGTGTGTGTGTGTGTGTGTGTGTGTGTGTGTGTGTGTGTGATCAACAAGGGAGAACTCCACAGTAAGGAGATGCCTAGAAAGGCAGAGAAGTGCACAGGAGAGCTCAGTGGACTCAGGGATAAGGGGAATTCGTGGAAAGGAGAGAGAGAAAAGAGAGGAAAGAGTTGGTCCTAGACCCACTGCCTGAAGAAAGAGACAGACTGAAGCTAAGAGCGGTGTCTAAAGAGGTCTGCGCTGTATGAACATACGCTTCCTGGTGAAACACTTGAAATACTTTCAGTTGCATTTTTCTACCAGACGCTATTTCTTTAAATGTGACTTAGCCCAGGCTCAAAAAGTAATAGTCTGATCACATTCTGTGTGGGCACCTCCTCCCTTGTGCTCTAAGTATTTACACTCTGGGCCAGGCATCTTTCATGGGGTCCCATGACCCTACTGGGGGTGCTGAGCCGTGAAGACATAACTCAGGGACCAGTATGATGCTGAAACTAAGCCTGATTTACAAGGTACAGTTAAGTCAATCTGTCTGAGTTGTAGTTATGTGCACAGCTGTTCCTGAGCTGCCTGCCATTATACAGGGATGGTTCACATGCTTCAGGGTAAACAAACGTGTATTGAGCTCCTGCTGAATGACAGGCACTGGGTGCTCAATGGCCTCAGATCCATGGTCCATGACCTGGATTCAGAGCCCACCAGGTGCCACTCTTGCAGAATTCTTACTGAAAAGGAAAGTTAACAGGATCAACATCATTCAAGTATCCTTTCCAGGAACCCATGTGTCCTGAGTCTAGTCTTTCTCTCTGCCTTCTAGCTACAAAGTGGTTTCTGAAAAAGTGTTCTGTGGGAAAGGATCTGATATTATGATGTCTCACTTACTTAAAGTCAGTGAGTGAGTGCATGAGAATATAAGACACATGGATGTTCAGTGTAACATTGTCCATAATAGGGAAAAACTGGAAACAGTTAAGTGTCCACCAACAGAGAACTGATTAAATATATCACCATATATCAATACAATGACATATTAAACTGTTTCTAAAGATCTATGCTACTTAGGGTAAAGTGGTGCATCCCTAGTGAACACAGGCATATTCAAATTCCCCAACCTTTCTTAAGACACTCCACAACAATTAAAAAATGCAAAATCTTAAAAAAGAAGAAAAAAATACTGCTTGCTATACTAGGCAGTTCTAAAAATACTGGTTTATGAAATGGTCACGCGCATGACAGAAGAAAAGAAGAGAAATGTGTGAGGAAAAATAAAATGCAACTAAAAGAAAAAAGTAGATCTACATATAATGACAGAAAATATGCCCAAGATATAGTATTTTGCTTAGCAAGAAAAGCAAATGGTAGAATAATATGTGTAGAATAATCCCATCTACTGAATTAAATTATATGGACTGTCTTTAAGTTTCATTTCAAGCCCCAAAGCTGAAAACAGTAGGTGTTAAAGACCCCTACATTCTAAAGGGAAGGGCCAAACACAAAGTGCTGAACTTGTGAAAAGATGGAAAAACTTGTCCTGCAGCCCTCACTCAGTTGCTGACTCCCACCCTAGAGAGAAGACTAGAAAATCAAAGGGAAGTTTAGGTTACTCATATGAGTAGAGTCTTTTGATGCTTTTCTTTTTCCCCTCAAAACCAGCCAATAGATGAAAATCCCAAGGGAGTAATTGACAAGACAAGAGGTACCTACAGGAAAGGGAGACTGGCTTCTTACTGCCTAGCTTAACACTTGCATCTCATAGGCTTACCTAGGTGTACCACAGCGTAACAAGGTGAGAGTTCTGAGCAAATGACTGCTGCCTAATTACCACTGGCTGGAGCTAGACATGACAGAGGACACGGGGAGAGGGGTCAGTGGTTGGGCAAGCTGCACTTCCAGCATTCAGTGGGTCGAGACTTTTTCCATTGGATTTCCTATGAGTTTCCTATAAGCCTAGTGGATGCTACGAAGAGTAACCATACTATTCCTTTTTATGGCTAACATTCCATTGTATATATGTACCACGTCTTCTTTATCCATTCGTCTGTCGATGGACACCCCGGATGCTTCCATGTCCTGGCTATTGTGAATAGTACTGCAATGAACATTGGGGTGCATGTGTCTTTTTGAATTAACCTGTTGTATAGCACAGGGAGCTCAGCTTGATGCTCTGTTGTGACCTAGATGAGTGGGATGGGGCGGGGAGGGAGGTCCAAGAAGGAGGGGATATGGAGATATAGGTATACATATAGCTGATTCACTTCGTTGTACAGCAGAAACTAACACAACTTTGAAAAGCAATTATATCCCAATTAAAAAAGTGAAAGTAGCCATACTAGAACCGCTTTGATGAGATCCCACCCAACAAGGCTGCCCTCTGGGGCAAAGGGAGTCCACCGGTGAAAAGCTATTGATTGTACCTGTAGGGGCAGGCCCCGAGTAAGGCTCCCAATAGGTCAGCCAGCAGGAAACTGGACAGTGAGGAGGGCCCCTATGACAGACCTCCCAAGAAGTTGCTGCCACACTAGAAGATGCGTAGCAACTACGTCAGCCAAGAGAGCAGCCACTAAACAAAAAGAACTTTATCCCTTCATCCCTCTTCCTCTGGTCCTAGGAGGAGGGGACAGAAGGAGAATGAATGGCCCCTTTCCCACTGCAGGTGTCTGAGCCACAGGTCAGGCCAATGATTAGGGGAAAAGAAAAGCTTTGAACTGGATGTGACACTTAAGTTTTAAATTGAACTAAACTAGACTATTTTTTCACTGCCTGAAGGTGGTCAGAAAGCTATTGTGTCTGCTCAAGCCAGTCTTCAGGGGCAAGCAAGCTTCTATATAATGTAATAGATAGCAACAGCAGAGCTAAGAGAAAAATGAAGCTGTTTCTTGTTTCAAGTTCAACCCATTCAATAAAACTATATATATAGCTATTCTTCTGTATCCACAAAAGAATTCTAGAGAAACACAAAAGGAAATGACAGTGGATATCTCTGCAACCAGAAGGGATAAATGGAGTGAGCCCTTGACTTTTCAGTTTGTACTTGTCCTGTGTTATTTGGGTTCTCCATAACAACCTTGTATTACCTCTATAATTTAAATAATTCATTTTCTAAAAATGTGGGTATGCTAACCAAAGCGTCTAGTCCAGAATCTTGTAGTCTCCCGCTCAGCTAGTGAGTTTTAGGAGGAGAAGGGTTTGTTCGGTGATGCAATGGTAAACCAGTGGCTGGAGGAGAAAACCATTCCTGGATTTGTATTATTTACCGATTTCCATGGTGTAAACACTGCAACCACAGTTGATTTCAAATTACCAACAGTTTAACCACTGGCTCCCCAAATCCCTGGCTATTTAACAAGTGGCTTAATCCAGCTGCAGCATAGCAGAAGAGCACAACGTAGGAGGCAGCGGCTGGTGTCCTTTTCCTGGACCCTGGCAGTTCGTCTCCAGGCTCTGTTAATTACCAGCTGACTGACCAGAAAAGGGTCCCCAGAAAATGTCAGGGCATTCCAGCAGGGCGGCATTCCAGCAGGGCATTCCAGCAGGGCGGCATTCCAGCAGGGCATTCCAGCAGGGCGACCCCAACAAGCTGCTCATTTGAGCCACGTGGAAGATTCTAAGAGAGCTGGGAGGGCATTAACAGGCAGAACGGTGTGTCAGAAGAGACAGAGGAGCAGTGCAAAATCTCAGTCATAAGTGACCCTTTGCAGCCATAGAGCTCCTCCGGAGCAAGGGTGAGAAGAATGTTGGAAAGTCACAAAGCTGGATATTCTACTTCAACCTGCCGCTGTCTAATAATGGTAGTAATGTGACCATAACAACAATTTATATTTTATATATATATATATATATATATATATATATATATATATATATAGTCTTTTACAGATTCTTTTCCATTATAGGGTATTGCAAGATATTGAATATAATTCCCTGTGCTATATAGTAGGTCCTTGCTGGTTATCTATTTTATAGGTAGTAGTGTGTATTTGTTAATCCCATACTCCTAATTTATCCCTCTCCCCGCCTTATCCCCTTTGGTAACCATAAATTTGTTTCTATGACTGTGAGTCTGCTTCTAGTATGATAATCTCACCTAGTATGATAACTTCAAGGTCCTAGTATGATAATCTCAAGGTCCAGCCACGTTGCTGTAAATGGCATTACTTCATTCTTTTTATGGCTGAGTAATATTCCATTGTGTGTGTGTGTGTGTGTGTATATGTATATATATATATATATATATATATATATACCACATCTTTATCCATTCATCTGTTGATGGGCACTTAGAACAACGACAATTTATTGAAAGCTCACTCTGTGTTATGTGTTTACTATGTGCTAAAACGCTGTATATGGAGCCCCTCATTTACCCCTCAGAGCAATTATACAAGATAAGAGCTGTTATCATTTCCACCTTACAGGACAGGACACTGAGACTTAGGTTAAACAACTTGTCCAAGACCCTCAAGTTCGTTACTGGTAAAACTGAGATTCAAACCAACGTTTTATTCCAAAGCAAAGCTGGATTTCTGCACAGGTGCATTAAGCCTCATGTCAGAGTGAAGCAGTGTCCCCCACAGTAAACCAGGATCCAGTAGCAGATGTGGAAATCTGACCTGAAAATGTCCAGATATAACTGCCACCTTCCGGTCTCCCCCAGGACAGGAGTGCTGGATCGGGGCACAGCTGCTTCTTGGGGATAGAGTAGAGTCCAGGAGCTTTCTAGTGTTGCTATGTGAGCTTTGGGCAAGTCATTTCATCTCTCCTAGTCTCCGTGTCACTTATAAAAGTAGAGAATTGAATCAACTAATCTCTAAGAATGACAGACCCTTGTTGACACACCCATTTCTCTAACAGTGCAAATACCAGGAAGCCTGGGGAAATGAGTGTCTACTTTATGTAACAGTCGTTCCACAAATACATATCAGTATGCATCAGGCATGGTTCTGAAAGACATTGAGGATACACTCTTCTCTAACAAAAAGCTGAGGTCTTCAGAAATCAGAAAAGGGAGATGAATTGGTCGAGGAAGTTAGCAATTCCACACATCGATGTACTGAGTGCCTACAGAGTGCCTGATATTTCACAAGATCTGGGGAACCCACTCAGAAGTCACATTGTTACAACAAGAAACGGAGGGCCGCTGGAGTCAGACTGAACTGTGGAATTATGTGGCCCTGGGCAACCCATCTCCAAACCTCTGTTTCCTGGTCTTTAAGTCAGAGATAGTGCCAAATTCCCTTCTCAGGATAAAATTGAGATAGCCTATGTAGAGAGCTCAGTGCAGTCTCAGGCATGAGTGGACCCTCAATAAATGATATCTGTGTTGATGATGAAGAAACAGCCTACTTTATTGGGCTCCCACAGGCACAGTTGTTCCGGAATGGGCAGAACCCACGTGGCTCTTTTGATGGAGTCAGGAAGTAGTTGAGCTCCTGAAAGGAGGCACAGGGGTGTCACGTATCAGGATTCAGCAACATCTATGTGCTACATAGGTTTGGGTGTCTGGAGATTCCAGAGCCTCTGGGGAGGATGAGGAAAGAAGAGAATACCCTTGCCAGGTTTCCTTGAGCTCCACAGAGATAGACACACATTAAAAGCCACTGATGCTCCAGATATGGACAGCTGGGGGATCTCCCCTAGATATACCTCCAAGCTTTGAGGATAGCAAATCCAGGAAAAACATATTGCTGTTTTCAAGGCCTTCCCACACCTCTGTTCTGCACCCTTGGCCCCAGAGCCCTGAACTTCACAATGTTCATATTACAGTCACCCCTGTCTAACTCCAAGGGGAAGGCCTACGGCTTTTCAGAGCTCTTTCTCCCTCTGTATCAGTTTATTCACTGGTACCTCATCCCTGCTCTCAGAAAACCAACACTAGGGAGCGTATGTTCATCAAGGCAGCCTACTCTGTGGCTCCTTCCTTTCCACCTCCCACTTATGGAGGTTAGAAAGCTTCTCCTACAGCTAGAGGTGGCAGGTGAAATCTAAGGAGACATCCACTAGGAGTTTTCTGGAAAATCTTTTGTGTGTGTGTGTGTGTGTGTGTGTGTGTGTGTGTGTGTGTGTGTGTGTTACGCGGGCCTCTCACTGTTGTGGCCTCTCCCGTTGCGGAGCACAGGCTCCGGACACGCAGGCCCGGTGGCCATGGCTCATGGGCCTAGCCGCTCCGTGGCATGTGGGATCTTCCTGGACCGGGGCACGAACCCGTGTCCCCTGCATCGGCAGGCAGACTCTCAACCACTGCGCCACCAGGGAAGCCCCTGGAAAATCTTCTGCTTCCTCATAAAAGTGACAGGAGCAGTTGGTGGCACTGTCTTTCCTTCCTGCCTTGAGTAGCTGTGTGATACCTAGAGTTGCAGTAGCTATCCTGTGATCTCAGGGTGACAGTCATGAGAATGCAAAGCCAAGATGCTAAAGACGGTGCCTAGGTCCTCAATGATGCTACTGAGCTGACACATCAGTATAGAAACTGCCTATGCCCAGAATGCTTGTTTGTAAACCGTAAATTCTCTCATATCAAAAGCCAGCGTTAGCTGAGTATTTTATTTCTCATGAACAAAAGCATTTCCAACAGGTAAAATCAAGTAAGCCAGCGATTGAAACATGAATATTAGAGAAGACGGGGCTTAGAGTTAGGGTGAGCAACTTGCCTTGGTTTGCCCAGGACTTTCCTGGTTTGGGCACTGAAAATTCCACACCCTGGAACTCCTTCGATGTCAGGTAAACAAGAATGGCTGATCATCCTAGTAGACATACCCTCTCAGTTCATAGAAGAAAATGCTAAGCCTCAAGGAAGAAAGAGGTATGTCCAGGATAACACAGGACATGGCCAAGCCTGGACCATAATCCAGATTCCTGACTACACTGAGAGCTCTTTAGTCATGTTGCAAATCCACAGAGTTGTGCTGTCCTTCCCAAGAATCAAAATGACCAAAATGACCTCTTCCCAGTGGAAAACATGTGATTCCCTGGGACTCCTAATTAGGACCTGCTTCAGTCTAGTGTATAAGACACAGCTTCTGTGAATCCTGATAAATTTAGGGGAATGAGGCAAAGCCTGCATCTTCAGAGATCACTAGAGCAAAGTTGGAGGGCGCAAGACCACTTCCTGGCTCCTGGAATGGTCTGGGGCAGGCGCAAAGCCTCTAGTCATCAGATGTGCTTTTGGTGAATGAGTGGCTCAATATTAATGTAAGTTAATAGTCACAGGACATAAGCAGCACTGACTCAGTCCTCTACTCTTCATGGTTTCACATTCGACAAACACTTACTGGGGGCTGACTATGAGTTGAACACAGGGGCTACTGGTTTCACCCTGTTATTTCACTTAACTTTCAGAACAGTGCTGTGAAATAAGTACAATTGTATTATCTCTGCTTCATAGATGAAAACATTTCCCTGAAGACCCAGCTTGGAAACTGCAGACTCAAAGTCCACTGATCTTTCTATCTTGCCTCAGTGTTGTTTTCCTTCTGTGCCCCCTCCTGCCTCCCTCCCCTCTCTTCTGTGGCTCTCCTTGGCCATTCCTCCTCTCTGCACCCTTCTCCAGGCTCACACTTGCCCCTCTTAAGCCTTGGGCACACAGGAGAGCAGCAACCAGCTGTAGCATGCCCCACTTATCCGTATAGACACTGGGTGACCTCACAGAGAGATGCTCAGGCTGGGGTTTTTGTGGAGCAGAGACTGTGGGATCCCCATAAACACAGATGTCAACATTTCACATGCATGGACAGATGGGTCAGAGCTCTCAGAGACCCTGAACTACAATCCAGGCCCAACACTCACACTATGATGTACAGTTTGATATCATTCATCCGCACTAATCTCTGGGTTACAAACTCTCTGAGCCTCAGTTTCCTCGTCTGTTAAATGAGTATGGGATTGCTCACCATACGGATCACTATGGAAAGGTGCCGAAGAGAAACCAGCCAGCAAGACACAACTCCTGGGCTTCCCTGGTGGCGCAGTGGTTGAGAGTCCGCCTGCCGATGCAGGGGACACGGGTTCGTGCCCCGGTCCGGGAAGATCCCATGTGCCGCGGAGCGGCTGGGCCCGTGAGCCATGGCCGCTGAGCCTGTGCGTCCAGAGCCTGTGCTCCCCAACGGGAGAGGCCACAACAGTGAGAGGCCCGCGTACCGCAAAAGACACAACTCCTTTCCTGGAAGAAAGGGAGGGTGTTGGATTCCTGATAGCCTCTTCCTACAGCCTTTCCAGAAGCACCTGCCCCCTTCACCTCCTCAGGATACACAGGGAGGCCTTCAGTGCTCCTGTCAAGGGGCACCACAGCCACAGCCTCAGGCCTCTGCCAGCTCCTTGGCCTGGACTTGGAGGGGCTTGCTTGACAGTGTGGGGACCTCACCCTTGGGAATTAACTGCGTTTTCCCTTTTGCAGTCAGTTTTCCCCTCAGACCCAAGAGGACGGTTTTCTGTGTCTGCCTTCTTTTCTTTTTCTGTTTTTCTGAACAGGGACCTATGTTAGTTACCTACCTGCAGGAGAAGATTAGAGGGATTGGAATTACGAGGGAGAGGTGGGTGGGATCTTGGGGTAAGAGAAATAGAGAGTGGTAAAGAAAGTGTCAGTTACACAAGATAAGTTCTAGAGCTCTGCTGTACAACACTGTATTGTGCACTTGAAATTTTTTAAAGACGGTAGACCGCATGTTAAGTGTTCTTGCCACAAGAAAAATAAACAGAAAAACGACTGCCCTGGCAGCTGGATTGGCTGGTGGCTCTGGCCAGCAGATGGCAGCACTGCACCACAGAATCCGATGTGACCCTGCTAAAGGGACACCAAAGTGTCCTGAACAAGAAGACGGGAGGAACAACAGGAAGCGTGGGATGGGTTTGGAGTAGGGAGCAGAGAGAAGACGCAGAAGCTGTGACCAGAACCCACAGCGGGAGGGTCAGTAGGGAGACTGCTAGATGCTGAGCCTCAGCTCCGGAGTTTCACTCCCAGGATGGAGTCAGCAGGATCTGGTACATCCAATGGGACCCAGTCCTAATTTTAAGACCTCACTCTGTCATCGACCCTTTGGCGACTTTAGTCAAGCCATTTCACTTCTCTCAACCTGTAAAAGGAAGCTGCCATAGTCCACTCAGGCAGCCATAACAATATACCACAAACTGGGTGGCTGAAACAGCAGACATTTATTCTCTCACAGTCCCGAAGGCTGGATAATCCACGACTGAGGTGCCCTCAGAGTTTGTTTCTGATGAGACCTCTTTTCCTGGCTTTTTGCTTTGTCCTCACGTGTCCTCTGGGGTGCGGGGTGGGGGGACTCGCTGGAGAAAGAGAGGAAATCTCTCTCATTTCTCTTGGACATACAAGGACACCAGTCTTATCAGATTAGGACCTCATCCTTATGAATTCATTTAAACTTATTTACTTCATTATAGGCCCTATCTCCAAATACAGTCACGTTGGGCAGTTAGGGTTCCAACATACAGATCTGGGGAGAACACAGTTCGGTCCATAACAGAAGCTAACAAGAATACCTATTTGACATGGATGTTATGGGAATCCATCAAAATAAATAGATAACAAACCGTATGATTCTGTCCACTCTAGGCAGTGACTAGAGACCTGTTTAAAATTCCCTAAGGAAGGAAGGAGAATGATGGTGTCCTTTCTTTTCTCCTACCTCATCTCAGGAAGGTCCAGGCTTTCCCTCCCTGAAAGATGAGCTGTTTAATATCCTACACTTTCTTCTTGAACGTCATAGCACGACTGCCTAAGACTAGACTTTAGAAAGGACTTGCTGGTGGGCAAGAGGCATTAAGCAGAAGGTGAGAGAGGGTAAATTATCTCCTTTCTCTTCCCACTGGAAATCTATAAATAGGGAAAACTGAAGTCTTTGTCGTCTATCCAGGCAAGATGGTATTGATACAAAGAGAAGAGACCTCATTCAGGTGGCCTCAACCTCGGGAAACAGCTAACCCGCTCGAGGTCAGGACACTGGGAAACACATTTGGAATCTGTAGGGTTTTGCTGGAAGGTTATGGGTGGGATAGGTGTGGCTTGGAAAGGATCTTCGATAAAAGTGTAGAGCATGACACTTGCACTTGGATCTGCGTCCACTTGCTTCCTTTCCAGTGACTCCACCCAAACACACTTCTCCATCCCAACAGGGGCTCCTCTCTCCATTTATGGTGCCAGTTAGAAACTCAAAGAACCTTAAAGATTGGCCATGTGCTTCCACTGCCTTTGGGGACTGGGGAAGATATGAGAGAGAGAAGGGAAGCAGAGGTGGGAGGCTGAGGAGGTCAACATCACAATTGTTTTTATTATCATCCTCAATAGTATCATCATCAAGAACAGCCCACATTTTTTAACCCCCTGGGTGGGGCAGGCTCTGGGCTAGCTAGAGCAGGGGTCATGTTCAGTTAATGCTGAGTCACCTAGTTTAAGGAGACACCTCGTATAGCCGGGGAGACAAGCCAATCAATGGCATGTGTAATGTATTTAATGTATGCCTGGCACTTTGTAGGTTTTCAAGAACTTCACGGAGGCAGTAAGCCTAGTTCAGGTAGCCTGGGAAGACTTCATGCAGGAGGTGGCTTTGAGCAGTAAGCCTAGTTCAGGTAGCCTGGGAAGACTTCATGCAGGAGGTGGCTTTGAGCTGAAGACTGAACAAAAAAGTAGCAGTTAGACAAGAGAATAGAAGGGCAATGCAAGCAGGAGGGATGCTGCAAGCCAATGCATAGAGAAAGGACGAGACACACCTTGTTTGGGGGCTTCAATGGCTATTGCAGGGATAAGAAGAGGAGGAACGATAAGACTGGGAACAAACTGGGGACAGTTCTTGGAGGGTCTTGAATGTCAGGTGGGCATTTAGATTTCCACATGAGGCCCTGGAGAGCTCCTGAAGCTGGGGTGTGTCTCCCCTCCACCTAGAGGTAAGACCTAACATTTTTTGACCAGTCTTTACACATTTATTTCCTCCCTTCACTGTCTCCCCAAAGATTAGACTAGGGACTCACATCCTTCTCCCCGTAACATCAATTTGACTTAGAGCAAATCACTGGGGCCTGCACGTCTTCCCCCTGGATCCAGAAGGCTCAGCATAGATCTGGGGGTAGGACCCTCAGCTCCCCTTCCCTTCCCTGGCCTTCCCATTCCAGTTCCCCCGGCTGTGTACTTGTGTGAGATCATAAGTCACAGTACCATAAACCACTCCAGAGTGTGTAATAAGTGAATTATTTACTAGTGACCCTGGCTAAATGTTCAGAGAGATAAATGATTAAGCCACAGATCTGTCAAAAAGTTCTCATAAATAAGTAGTTCTGTGCTGCCTTAATGGGCTCTGTAAATTACTCATTCGTGCCATTGCTGAATCACTCTCTGGGGTGAATTCCTCACACCTGCTGATTTACCGCTGCAGTCCGGACAAGACGGGACAAATTCTGCTAGCCAGCTGGGTAGATTTCCAGGTGCTAGGCCACCTGGCAGAGTCCCCAGGGATGAGGACATCTTCCCGTGTCACCTCACAAGAATGTGAGGTCAGAGGTAGACTGGCCTTCTTGGCCACCTGGAGGTTCATCGTATGCAGGGTAACTGCAGAGCCCAGGGTTCTTTTCCTACAGACATTCACCCAGTGAGCATGCTCTTAACACCTCCCGTGTTCCAGGCTCTGTGCCAGTGAACAGAAACACAGAAGTGTGCCCTGCAAGTTCAGTCTAATGACGGAGACAAGAATGGACATACAAAGTGATCAAAGCCACGCTAGATTGCTACTCGAGCCCATTGGGGAAATAGCTAACTCAGCTGGAGAAATTGGGGAAGACACCTGCGTGTGGGATTTAAGAGTGTTCACTGTCTAGAGAGGCCTGGTTCCAACTCAGTCGAGATGGGCTGCACTGTGTCACTGTGGTAACAAACAGCCCTACAATCTCAGTGTCGTACAACCACAAAGACTTACTGCAGCTCAGCTGAGGGTTCTACTCCACCCCCACCACCATCCTCCCACCAGGACCCAGGCTGATGGTACAGCACCACCTGGGACACTGCCAGTCGTTGCAGCCGAGGAAAAAGAGAATGTGGCAAAGCACACCCCAGATCCTAGAGCTGCTGTCCGGAAGGGTCACTTCTACTCCCATT
The DNA here is from genome assembly GCF_005190385.1 of Monodon monoceros. Lineage (NCBI taxonomy): Eukaryota > Metazoa > Chordata > Mammalia > Artiodactyla > Monodontidae > Monodon > Monodon monoceros. The sequence goes on along the minus strand of NW_021703774.1, from coordinate 67,849,947 downwards.
TCACTGGCCAGAGGAGTCATATAGCTGTGCTCCAGTTCAACGGAGACAACCTGGAGAAAGAAAGACAGAAAGAGACAGGGACAGGGACAGAGACAGATTGAGAGGGAGAAATATTTGTGGACAGCCCGAAGGCTTACCCCAAGTGCAAATTCTGACTCTATGAATGTGTTAGCTATACAGCTGTCAGCAAGCTCCTGAACTTCTTTATCTTTTCATTTCTTCAGCTGTGAAATAGGGGTAATAATAATAAGTACTATTTTTTAGAGCATTAAGTGGGATCACCCATGTTATACACTTAGCACTGTGCCTGGTACATGGTAAATGCTCAGTAGCTTGGTTGGCTCTTGTTATTACAGTTCTCATTATCAGTAGTAGTTGGTAGTAGTAGTGGTCGTAGTAGTAGAATCCTAGCAGAAGCTGAATATTGAAGAGTGAATGGGTCACACCCACAAACACACATGCACAAACACGTATACGCACACTGACTTTCACTGGTGAACTTATTCTTGGGTGAACCGTCCTCCCAGCATGTGCTCTCCATCACCACCAGCACCATCTTCAATCAGAAGCAGATGGCACTGACGGCAGGGCAGCAGGCCTGAGCAGCTGCGCCACCGTCTTCCATCTTCTTTGCACACACGCTAAGCATTTGCCTCGTACAGGTCACTCACCCACGCCAGGCCTCAGGTACCTACTTCACTGCAAATCCAGAGCAACAATATCACCTAAAGGCCTGAGAGCTGGACCAGATGATCTCTTGAATTCCCCTTCCATTCCCAGGCCTTTGATTCTCCCTTTCAACTGTCGTCACCCTCAAGCCTTGCCGCTCTCTGGCCCACCTCCCTGCACTGGTCTTGCATGACTCAGGCCTAAGTTCCCAGTGGCCTGGGAAGAAGAGGAGAAACATCAGATGTGGCATGGGCTTCCTCTGTCTTCCCAGAGGCCAGAGAGGCATCTGTTCCTGTGGCTCTCACGGCAGCCTAAACCGTGTGCCAAGGGAACAGGAGGAAAAGATCTTGTAAATCAACTTGTTTAGCTGAGTGTTTCAAGCTGACTGGTAGAGGCCCAAACCCATTGCTGGGAGGAGGGCCCTGAACTGTCGTTGACCATCAAGGCTCCGTGCCTTCTTCAACTTTCATGGGGACCACAAGGCTTAATGAGCTGCCTGTTGCTTAGCTTATCAAAGGTACCATTCTGGGCCCACAGGTCATAGCCCTGCCCACTCTGTCTAAGTAAGCCTGGGGCGGCTGCGAGGTTTTATTTCTACTCTAAAACTGAAGACGTGCTTTCCCATCTTTCATAATCCAACCAACTCACACTTACTCACAGCCTGGCAGGCTATCGGTGCTGCAGGAGCATCAGTCAACTCTTTATTCAGTTCGTTCCACACCAAGTCCCTACCCTGAACGAGGTGCTGGGCTGGGGGAGGTGGGGCCTCAGGCATCTCTATGGTGCCGTCTGGGCCTCCTGGACATGTGCCGGCTACTGGGGAGAATGACACGTGGGAGTTGGGAAATGACTTAAAGCAAAAGGTGTTACAGGTGTAAAGGGTCAGTGGAAGAACAAGAGCCCTCTGATAACAAGCAGCTGGTAAAGGAAAGGCTGTGATCTCAGAAGCTCTCCTTACTCACTTTCCAGTCCTGTGGACATGGTCCTGACCTTGGAGAAGCCAGGCACATTAGGGCTATCAGGGTCTGACCACTGAGCGGAGGGAACCAGACAGCTACAGAGGTGAGAAAAGTGGGACAGGAGAGAGCGAGAATGATGCTGCGTAGGTCAGGGGCCCCTCTCTTGTCTCCAGAGGCAAGGGAGATCTGGGCCTGGTGGGATGGGGCATAAAGATGGGGTAACTGGGACTTCCCTGGCGATCCGGTGGTTAAGGTAAGACTCCACGCTTCCAGTGGAGGGGACGAGGGTTCGATCCCTGGTCAGGGAATTAAGATCCCGCATGCTGCGTGGTGCAGCCAGAAAAGAAAAAAGAAGACGGGGAAACTTACAAATTTTTGCTCCTCGCATGTAATGCTTCTCATAATAAAATCAAAACAAATGTTTAGGGCTTCCCTGGTGGCGCAGTGGTTTAGAGTCCACCTGCCGATGCAGGGGATACGGGTTCGTGCCCCGGTCCAGGAGGATCCCACATGCCGCGGAGCGGCTGGGCCTGTGAGCCATGGCCGCTGGGCCTGCGCGTCCGGAGCCTATGCTCCGCGACGGGAGAGGCCACAACAGTGAGAGGCCCGCGTACCAAAAAAAAAAAAAAAAAAAAAAACAAATGTTTAGGACTTCCCTGGTGGCGCAGTGGTTAAGAATCCGCCTGCCATGCAGGGGACATGGGTTCGAGCCCTAGTCCGGGAAGAGCCCACATGTCGTGGAGCAACTAAGCCCGAGCGCCACAACTACTGAGCCTGTGTGCTCTAGAGCCCATGAGCCACAACTACTGAGCCCGCGTGCCACAGCTACCGAAGCCCACGGCCTAGAGCCCGTGCTCCACAATGAGAGAAGCCACTGTAATGAGAAGCCTGTGCACCGCAACGAAGAGTAGCCCCTGCTCGCTGCAACTTAGGGAAAAGCCCACACGCAGCAGCAAAGACCCAATGCAATAAAAAATTAATTAGTTAATTAATTAATTAAAAAACAAATATTTGTTGCCTATCTACTATGTTTCACAAACTGGGTTAGACACTTTCATTCTATGATTTAATTTACTCCTCACAGCAGCCCTTTGCTTGCGTTTTGTACACCCTGCTTCCCAACAAAACGAGGCTCAAGGAAAGAACTGGCTCACACATTGATGAGTGTGATGAGCCAGGACACACAATCAGGTCTTTGGAATCCTGCTTCCAGGATTTTGCGATTCCCCTTACAACCATCCTATAGGCGGCCACAGTGAACCTCTTAAAACACTCATCAAATTGTGTTGTTCCTCAGCCTAAAACCCTTCAACGGCTCCCATCCCCAGAATGAAGTCAAAACCCTTAGTATGACATACAAGTCCCTCTATGTCTGGCTAGCGATGTCTTCAATCTTACATCCTATCAATCCCTGTATCATTGTCTGCACCCAGTAATTGGAAGAACTAGTATTTATGGAGCATCTACTATGTACCAGACACTGTTATAAGCATTTCACATGTATTGTTTGTTTCTTCCTCATGACAACCCTATGAGGCAGATACTACTGTATCCCCACTTTATGGGTAAGGAAACAGATTCACAGCGTGGGTTAGTAATTTGCCCAAGGTCACATTATCTTGCAGAGTCTGGGAGTCACACCCAGGAAGTCGACTTCTAGAACAGAAATGCTGATCTCTTTGTGATCCCCACACCCAACCAGCTGCTTCAGGCTTCCATGATTTGACTTATATCCTTCCTTTTATCTAAAATATCATTTCCTTCTTTCTTCCCCTGGATAAAGATCACTTACCTTTTAGGTCCTGGTGTAGGACTTCTTTTCAAATTATCTTTTTTCCCCTAAATTAGGTTAGAGTTTTTAGATTTTTCTAGAGTGTATTGCTTTGGAACCAGGTGAGTATCTCTATGTGATGACTTCTGCTGATGTGTCTGTCTCTCCTTTTAGAATGGAAGGAACTTGAGGACAGACTCTACCATATTCACTTTTATTTCTCCAGACTGAAGGAAAAAGCTCAATCCTACTTCCCCCTCCAGATACCACCGTACTTTCCTTTCTCTTTACAACATAACTTCTCAAACAGTTGTCTGTACTCACTGTTTCTAACGTCTCTCCTCACATTCTTTCTGGAACCCCCTTCAGCCAGGCCTCAGCCCTCATCACTCCACCAAGAAGGTTTACGTCAAGGTCACCCAGGACTTCCTTATTTTCATTGTTATCTTGACCTACCAGCAGCCTTTGACACAGCTGACCACTCGTTCCTGCTAGAAATTCCCTCTTCCCTTGCTTCCAGGACACCACACGCACTTCCTTGTGTTTCTTTTCACTTTCCTTCCAAGTCTCCTTTGCTGGTTCCCTCTCATCTCCCTGACCTCTAAACATTGGAGTGTCCCCAAGTTCCATCCTTGGACCTTTTCTCTTTTCTTATCTACACTCACATCTTAGGTGATCTCATCCTGTCTCGTGGCTTTAAATACCATCTATATGCTAACAACTCCCCAGTTTATATTACCTGCTCAGAATATCCTCTTCTGAACTCTAGATTCCATTACCTAACTATTTACTGGCTAGCTCCACTTGCATGTCTGATACACACCTCAATCTTAGCATATTTAACACCAAGCTCCTGACCTTCCCTCGTGCCCTCCAGCCTCTCCCATCAAGACCTGCACCTTCTGTGTTCTTCCCTGTCTCAGGAAATGACCGTGGCTCCTCCTTGCACTCAGACCCTGAGAGTCATTCTTGACTCTGCCGTTTCTCTCACACCTCACATCTAATCTGTCAATGAATCATGTCCATTCCACCTTCAAAGCAAAACCAGACTCCATCCCCTTCTCACCCCTCTCACAGCTCTCACCCTGGTCCAAGTCACTCTTACGTGATTGTTGAGCCACGCCTCCCCACCCCCTCACCCCCAACCCAGCCCGTCTGCTTCTGCCTGTTTCCCATGGCTGCCAAAACGTTCCTGTGAAAACATGTCAGGCTGTATCATTATCATTCCTCTGCTCTAAACCTTCCACTGGCAACACAGCACATCATACCGATATTAGAAGTCAGCGTCTTTGCAATGATCTCTAAGGCCTTTCTGACCTCTCCCTTTCTGTCCCTTTATTGTTCTCCTCACCCCCTGTGCTCAAGTTACACTCTCCTCTCTTTGCTGTTTCTCAGACACATTAGATGTGCTCCCCGCTTATGGCCTTTGCATTTGCTGTGCCCTCTCTGGAATGCTCTCCCCAGGTTTCTGCATGTCTATCTCCCTCACCTCCTACAGTTCTTCATTATATGTCACCTTTTCCATGAACCTTTCCCTGGCAACCCTCTCCTAACATTTTCTATTCCCTCTTTTTGCTTTATTTATCTCCTTAGTTATATCTAATTATCTATCTTATTTATAATATTGTCTTACATGAACTTATAATTATAAGATTATAATTATAAACTTATTTATAATATTGTCTATTTCCCCTCCATAAAGGTAGAAGTTTTTATTTGGTTGGTTGGTTTGCTTTAATTACTGCTGTTTCTCCAATGCCTAGTGCAATACTTAGCACATAGTAGGCACTCAATAAATATTGGATGAATGAATGAATGAACCTTTGTAACCCTAGCATCTAGACGAGCATTTGTGGAACTGAACAAGTCCTCCAAAATCCACTGTACAGTGACAGTGGTGTTTCTCCATTGGCAGCAAGCACTGCACATTTTCAAAGCATCAGATGTCACTCCATTCACATGTAAATACAGAAACATAGCCCCAAGCCAAAGAGAAATTACTTGTTTGTTCTCCTGTTTGTGCGGATTGCCTATGCCTCTATTCCCTCTATCAGACAGTCGACTGGAATGTAGTTCACTTACAAATAGAAGAAATGACTTGAAAACCAGCTACTTGGTGAGTAAAGTTCTGGAAAATTCTCTCTTCAAAAAGAAAGAGGCAGTTTCTTGCTCACCTGGGAGGAAATTTCTGGTTTATTGTGTTTCTCTACAAAGTTTTGGCTTTCCAATCCTGCCAGAAGCTACCCAGGGGGCACTGCCTTTCAGAATAGGGCTTCCAGTTCTGAAAAATTAATTTTAAATAGAGACACAATACACTCCCCCACAGAGCACTTAACAGAAAAGTGCTACTTAGACTCAACTTGGCTGCCAAGGCTGCTCAGGCTGGGGGACCTTTGGTGGGTGGCTCTCTGTCCCACTAGCCAATCCCCATAGGCCCAGCCTGGCTCCCAACCCCTCCTCCCTTCCAGAATTGCTACAGACAGTCCTGACTTCTCTTTTAAATGGTTGATGTTCTTCATCAGCCATTTAAATTCCACACAAATTTACTAATGCCTGTTTTTCACCCTGCAACTCAACTAGGTACTGGGAGAGGGTATGAAGACAGAATGAATGTGCCATCATTTCATTCATTAGAATTGGAGAAACTATATCATTGGATCCCTCAAGAACCACCATATTCTTCATTAACTCACATTTGATTGAGTGCAGCCCCTGAGCCAGGCACTGTGTACAAGTCAGCAGACACAATGTATATATTTATTAAACAGACTGAATACTAAGAAAAGTCTTTAAATGCAAAGCAAGCCAAGAGGCAGTTTGCTATAGTGGCAATAACATATCATTGGGATTCTGACAATCTGAGTTCATGGTCCATCACTGCTGCTTCTATGCTATGGGTAAGTTTCCTTGTTTTCCTCATCTGTAAAATAGAAATAATAACTCTCCTGCCTACTTCACAGGGTCATCATTTACAAGAATGAACGTGTCGTTATTTAAATTGCTATTGCTTCTAGTACAACTGCTGCTGCTACTAGACACAATCATTATTCTGGGAAGGGAGAGGCCAGTGTGAGTTCCCCAGGAAGGCTTCTTGGGAGAGGTAGAACTTGGAGCCTGGGCTGTTGCCATCTCATCCTAACCATTCCTATCTATAGCCTGATCTCTGCCCACTGCAGCCAGTGAGCTTTCTAGCCACAAGTCTGCTGTTTAATATCCTTACTACAACACAGATCACTCCCCTGATTCTAGCCTTTAAACTCCCCTTTACCTTCAAGATAAAATCCAAACACCTCTAATGACTTCTGTGGTGCTGGGAAATCTTCTCCAATCTCAGGTCCTGCCAAGGCCGTCCTCACACCTTGCATTCTGCCTTTCTCAAGATTCCTCTTGCTCATAGACCTAGGTGTGAACATGCTCTTCTCTCCAGATAAAGCCCAGCCAACTCCTCTATTCACCCATCTCACATCTAGTCAATCTTCAAGACATGGCTCAAGAACCACCTCCTCCAGGAAGCCTTCCCTTACCCCCACATTGGGTTTTGTACTCCCCTCTGTTAACCCACTGTGCCCTTCACCAACATCTACCTCTAGCTCAGCACTTAACACAGTGCTTTGTTATCGCTTGTTCATCTGTTCCTCCAGTCTGCAAAGTTCTTGAGGACCTGGAAAGTACCTTGCACCTCTGTATCCTCAGAACACCCAGAGGTCTCTCAAAAAATAATTGCTAAATGAAGATATAAGCAATGGAAGAGAGCAGAATCAGTGGAGAGAAATGAAAAAGGCATTCCAGGCAGTGTAGTCAGGACAAATAAAGGCATGGAAGCTGGAATAAGTTGATGGTGGTGGGGTGGAAGAGAAATAAGCAGGCTAGTGGGTCCAGAGCCTCTGCTGTAAGGGATAACTAGGAAATAGGACTGGGAGGCTTGGTGGTGCCGGTCACGGAGGCTGTAAATGCTGGACCTGATCCCATAGGAAATAGTATAATGTGTGTCTGGGGACTCCCCTGGTGGCACAGTGGTTAAGAATCCACCTGCCAATGCAGAGGACACGGGTTTGATCCCTGGTCCGGGAAGATCCCACATGCTGTGGAGCAACTAAGCCCATGCACCACAACTACTGAGCCTGTGCTCTAGAGCCCATGAGCCACAACTACTTAAGCCTGCGTGCCCTAGAGCCCGAGCGCACCGCAACAAGAGAAGCAGTGAGAAGCACGTGCACCTCAGTGAAGAGTAGACCCCGCTCACTGCAACTAGAGAAAGCCCTCGTGCAGCAACGAAGACCAAACACAACCAAAAAAAAAAAAAAAGAAAGAAAAAAATGTAGGTCTGACAAGGTGATGGTATTCTGAGACATTTATTCCAAGGAGGGAAGAGATGGGACCTGGGTGCCTGCCCTGTGTGCCAGAAGGGTGTCTGGAAAAGAAACTTGGCTGGTTCCAGGTAGGAGTCTATTGGCAGTGATGAGGGCAGGTCAGACACAAACTTGGTGCAGGGATATTGCAGATGTAATTAAGGCCCCAAATCAGTTGATTCTGAGTTAATTAAAAGGGAGATTATCCTGAGTGAGCCTGCTTAATCAGATGAAAACCCTTAATAGAGGAGCTGGGCCCTCACTGAAGGAAGAGACTCAAAGAAACAGAAACAGTCTTCTGCTGGCCTTAAAAAAGTAAACATTCATAGTGTGAGCACCTATAGAGAGGGTGGGCTTCTAGGAGCTGAGGGCCTCAGTCCCACAACTACAAGGAGCAGAGCAGAGAACCCCTTCACAGTCTCCATACCACAGCTCTACAGACTTCCAGCGTGCTCTCCCTATATCCTGGGCTTTAAACCCACTGGGCTAGTTTTTCCACCCCTCACCCCATTACCCTATTCCTGCTTCATGCCTTTCTTTCTGCCCAGACTTCTGACCTACAGAACTGTGAGCAAATAAATGTGTGTTGTTTAAAACTGCTAAATTTATGGTATTTGGTTATACAGCAATAGATAACTAATACAGGGAGGAAAAAAAATTTGACCTATAAAGTTTACTTCTAATCTTAGCCCCTTTCTCAAGGACATCACTAATCTAAGAGATCTTGAGTCAGCAAAGTATCAAAGAAATGCATCCAGTGTGAGTTTCTGTAGGGTCTTTTTCATGAAGAAGACTCCACAGAGAAGAACAGCTACAGCTCCCCCACTAGTTTGAAACATCCCCAAGGCCAGAGACCACATTTCCTGCTACATGTGGATCCTTTCTGCCCACCCTCCTGCCTTCCCTCCAGGCCCTTACATTTCTCAGGTATTAGGAAACCTTAATTGGTTAAGGTTTTCAAGGCTCTCCTCTCAAGAGAACAGGCATTGGAAACGACCCAAGGGTCCCTCTTTAGGGGCTTTGTTAAATAAATCATGTTACGTCCATATAATGAAATACTATGAAGTGTTAAAGTAAAAAGACAAGCCATCTGTAGAGCTATGGGGAAAATCTCCTGGATATACTGTTAAGTGAAAAAAGCAAGGGGTAGAATAATGAACATACCACCTTTTGTCTAAGAAAAGAGGACTATAAACACATTCATTTGTATGGGCTCCTGGAGGCGCTGGGAAGATAAAGCAAAAGCAAATTAATCCAGTTCCCTATAAGAGGTGGAATGGGGTTGGAGCAGGGTGAATGAAGATGGTAAAAACGAGAGTCCTCAATACATTCCTTTTTTTTTTTTTTAAACAGGAAAAAATCAAATTTAATTTCATACCTACAGAAACACCACATACATAAGAAGTTCAAAAACAGGAAGGTAAAATGAGGTATATATGCCACCCTGAGCTAAGGGATGGCTTAGTGGCTTCCAAGCACAAGAGGATAATTCACATGGACAATAAGAAGAAGATCAAATATTGGATAATTCGTTTGCTCCACCATGCAACTGGCTCACTCAGATAAAATTTTTCTCTCGTAATAATTCTCATTCTGGGAAGGACCCCCAATTTAAATCCTTCTAGGTAGTTAAGGGAGGGGCAGAAGTTTATCTTGAGATTGCAGGATCTCAATTGCCTTTACCTCAAAATAATCAACGTGCAAGTGTGGCCCATTTGGGGGAGCTCATTCTGAACACTTTTGGTATCTTATCCATTAGTGTACAAATTCCCTTAGAGTGGAGATTAGGTTTTATTCATATTTGCATATCCCTAGACCCTACTTCAATGACAAGACCATAAAATGTAGTCAATAAATTCTATTAATTTTATAATAATAAAAATCCTTATAACCAAAAGAAAGCTGGAGTAGCAATTCTCATATCAGACAAAATAGACTTTAAAATAAAGACTATTAGAAGAGACAAAGAAAGACACTACATAATGATCAAGGGATCGATCCAAGAAGAAGAAGAAGATGTAACAATTGTAAATATTTATGCACCCAACATAGGAGCACCTCAATACATAAGGCAAATACTGACAGCCATAAAAGGGGAAATCGACAGTAACACATTCATAGCAGGGGACTTTAACACCCCACTTTCACCAATGGACAGATCATCCAAAATGAAAATAAATAAGGAAACACAAGCTTTAAATGATACATTAAACAAGATGGACTTAATTGATATTTATAGGGCATTCCATCCAAAAACAACAGGATACACATTTTTCTCAAGTGCTCATGGAACATTCTCCAGGATAGATCATATCTTGGGTCACAAATCAAGCCTTGGTACATTTAAGAAAATTGAAATTGTATCAAGTATCTTTTCCGACCACAACGCTATGAGACTAGATATCAATTACAGGAAAAGATCTGCAACAAATACAAACACATGGAGGCTAAACAATACACTACTTAATAACGAAGTGATCACTGAAGAAATCAAAGAGGAAATCAAAAAATACCTAGAAACAAATGACAATGGAGACACGAAGACTCAAAACCTATGGGATGCAGCAAAAGCAGTTCTAAGAGGGAAGTTTATAGCAATACAATCCTACCTTAAGAAACAGGAAACATCTCGAATAAACAACCTAACCTTGCACCTAAAGCAATTAGAGAAAGAAGAACAAAAAAACCCCAAAGTTAGCAGAAGGAAACAAATCATAAAAATCAGATCAGAAATAAATGAAAAAGAAATGAAGGAAAGGATAGCAAAGATCAATAAAACTAAAAGCTGGTTCTTTGAAAGGATAAACAAAATTGATAAACCATTAGCCAGACTCATCAAGAAAAAAAGGGAGAAGACTCAAATCAATAGAATTAGAAATGAAAAAGGAGAAGTAACAACTGACACTGCAGAAATACAAAAGATCATGAGAGATTACTACAAGCAACTCTATGCCAATAAAATGGACAACCTGGAAGAAATGGACAAAGTCTTAGAAAGGCACAACCTGCCAAGACTGAATCAGGAAGAAATAGAAAATATGAACAGACCAATCACAAGCACTGAAATTGAAACTGTGATTAAAAATCTTCCAACAAACAAAAGCCCAGGACCAGATGGCTTCACAGGCGAATTCTATCAAACATTTAGAGAAGAGCTAACACCTATCCTTCTCAAACTCTTCCAAAATATAGCAGAGGGAGGAACACTCCCCAACTCATTCTACAAGGCCACCATCACCCTGATACCAAAACCAGACAAGGATGTCACAAAGAAAGAAAACTACAGGCCAATATCACTGATGAACATAGATGCAAAAATCCTCAACAAAATACTAGCAAACAGAATCCAACAGCACATTAAACGGATCATACACCATGATCAAGTGGGGTTTATTCCAGGAATGCAAGGATTCTTCAATATACGCAAATCAATCAACGTGATACACCATATTAAAAAATTGAAGGAGAAAAACCATATGATCATCTCAATAGATGCAGAATAAACTTTTGACAAAAGTCAACACCCATTTATGATAAAAACCCTGCAGAAAGTAGGCATAGAGGGAACTTTCCTCAACATAATAAAGGCCATATATGACAAACCCACAGCCAACATCGTCCTCAATGGTGAAAAACTGAAAGCATTTCCACTAAGGTCAGGAACAAGACAAGGTTGCCCACTCTCACCACTCTTATTCAACATAGTTTTGGAAGTTTTAGCCACAGCAATCAGAGAAGAAAAGGAAATAAAAGGAATCCAAATCGGAAAAGAAGAAGTAAAGCTGTCACTCTTTGCAGATGACATGATACTATACATAGAGAATCCTAAAGATGCTACCAGAAAACTACTAGAGCTAATCAATGAATTTGGTAAAGTAGCAGGATACAAAATTAATGCACAGAAATCTCTGGCATTCTTATATACTAATGATGAAAAATCTGAAAGTGAAATCAAGAAAACACTCCCATTTACCACTGCAACAAAAAGAATAAAATATCTAGGAACAAACCTACCTAAGGAGACAAAAGACCTGTATGCAGAAAATTATAAGACACTGATGAAAGAAATTAAAGATGATACAAATAGATGGAGAGATATACCATGTTCTTCGACTGGAAGAATCAACATTGTGAAAATGACTCTACTACCCAAAGCAATCTACAGGTTCAATGCAATCCCTATCAAACTATCACTGGCATTTTTCACAGAACTAGAACAAAAAATTTCACAATTTGTATGGAAACACAAAAGACCCCGAATAGCCAAAGCAATCTTGAGAATGAAAAACGGAGCTGGAGGAATCAGGCTTCCTGACTTCAGACTATACTACAAAGCTACAGTAATCAAGACAGTATGGTACTGGCACAAAAACAGAAATATAGATCAATGGAACAGGATAGAAAGCCCAGAGATAAACCCACGCACATATGGTCACCTTATCTTTGATAAAGGAGTCAGGAATGTACAGTGGAGAAAGGACAGCCTCTTCAATAAGTGGTGCTGGGAAAACTGGACAGGTACATGTAAAAGTATGAGATTAGATCACTCCCTAACACCATACACAAAAATAAGCTCAAAATGGATTAAAGACCTAAATGTAAGGCCAGAAACTATCAAACTCTTAGAGGAAAACGTAGGCAGGACACTCTATGACATAAATCACAGCAAGGTCCTTTTTGACCCACCTCCTAGAGAAATGGAAATAAAAACAAAAGTAAACAAATGGGACCTAATGAAACTTAAAAGCTTTTGCACAGCAAAGGAAACCATAAACAAGACCAAAAGACAACCCTCAGAATGGGAGAAAATATTTGCAAATGAAGCAACTGACAAAGGATTAATCTCCAAAATTTATAAGCAGCTCATGCAGCTTAATAACAAAAAAACAAACAACCCAATCCAAAAATGGGCAGAAGACCTAAATAGACATTTCTCCAAAGAAGATATACAGAGTGGCAACAAATACATGAAAGAATGCTCAACATCACTAATCATTAGAGAAATGCAAATCAAAACTACAATGAGATATCATCTCACACCAGTCAGAATGGCCATCATCAAAAAATCTAGAAACAATAAATGCTGGAGAGGGTGTGGAGAAAAGGGAACCCTCTTACACTGTTGGTGGGAATGTAAATTGATACAACCACTGTGGAGAACAGCATGGAGGTTCCTTAAAAAACTACAAATAGAACTACCATATGACCCAGCAATCCCACTTCTGGGCATATACCCTGAGAAAACCATAATTCAAAAAGAGTCATGTACCAAAATGTTCATTGCAGCTCTATTTACAATAGCCCAGAGATGGAAACAACCTAAGTGTCCATCATCGGATGAATGGATAAAGAAGATGTGGCACATATATTCAATGGAATATTACTCAGCCATAAAAGGAAACGAAATTGAGCTATTTGTAATGAGGTGGATAGACCTAGAGTCTGTCATACAGAGTGAAGTAAGTCAGAAAGAGAAAGACAAATACTGTATGCTAACACATATATATGGAATTTAAGAAAAACAAATGTCATGAAAAACAGGGGTGAAACAGGAATAAAGACACAGACTTACTAGAGAATGGACTTGAGGCTATGGGGAGGGGGAAGGGTGAACGGTGACAAAGCGAGAGAGAGGCATGGACATATATACACTACCAAACGTAAGGTAGATAGCTAGTGGGAAGCAGCCGCATAGCACAGGGAGATCAGGTCGGTGCTTTGTGACCGCCTGGAGGGGTGGGATAGGGAGGGTGGGAGGGAGGGAGACGCAAGAAGGAAGAGATATGGGAACATATGTATATATATAACTGATTCATTTTGTTGTGAAGCTGAAACTAGCGTACCATTGTAAAGCAATTATACTCCAATAAAGATGTTAAAATGAAAAAAAAATTCCTTATAAAGTAAGTAAGTGATATAAATAAAGGCAAAAAAAGAAGTTGAAAGTTAAACAAGGATGAGATCACATGGAGGAAAGTGTAGGGGTTTATAAGTGAATAACTTCAAAGTAGCTAAACTGGAGGAAGAAGCCTAAAGATCAGAGGGGTCCAATGAGCAAAGACCAGTTGTAAAGAGTTACACTGCCTTTTCACTTCATGATATTAATTTATCTGGAAAAAAGTTGATCTGGATGACCTTATTAACTTGGTGTACCTCCTACTTCCTTCTCCAGTCCAGCAAGTCTCACATTTAAATAAATTCTACTGATGTTAATGAATATTTTACCTGGTGGAATAATGAAGTGATTGAGTGAATTTGGGGACCAGTAATTTGGAAGAAGGCAGGGACTCTGGACAAGGGGCAGACACTAATTACAGAAAGTCCCTCAACAATACAAATTTCTGAGGCTCCCAAACAATGCCTTTGCCCTAAGGTTGTTTTTGTGGGTTTTTTTTTTAACTTAATTTAATTTTTTTATACAGCAGGTTCTTATTAGTTATCCATTTTATACATATTAGTGTATATAGGTCAATCCCAATCTCCCAATTCATCCCATCACCACCACCCCCCACCACTTTCCCCGCTTGGTGTCCATGCGTTTGTTCTCTACATCTGTGTCTCACTTTCTGCCCTGCAAACCAGTTCATCTGTACCATTTTTCTAGGTCCCACATATATGTGTTAATATATGGTATTTGTTCTTCTCTTTCTGACTTACTTCACTCTGTATGATAGTCTCTACATCCTTCCATGTCTCTACAAATGATCCAATTTCATTCTTTTTTACAGCTGAGTAATATTCCATTGTATATATGTGCCACATCTTCTTTATCCATTCATCTGTCGTAGGGCATTTAGGTTGCTTCCATGACCTGGCTATTGTAAATAGTGCTGCAATGAACATTGTGGTGCACGTGTCTTTTTGAATTATGGTTTTCTCTGGGTATATGCCCAGTAGTGGGATTGCTGGGTCATATGGGAGTTCTATTTTTAGTTTTTTAAGGAACCTCCATACTGTTCTCCATAGTGGCTGTATCAATTTACATTCCCACCAACAGTGCAAGACGGTTCCCTTTTCTCCACACCCTCTCCAGCATTTGGTTTTTTTCCCTCAAGACTGCTTTGGCTATTTGGGGTCTTTTGTGTCTCCATACAAATTTTAAGATTTTTTGTTCTAGTTCTGTGAAAAATGCCATTAGTAATTTGATAGGGATTTCATTGAATTGGTAGATTGCTTTGGGTAGTATAGTCATTTTCACAATATTGATTCTTCCAATCCAAGAACATGGTATATGTCTCCATCTGTTGGTACCATCTTTAATTTCTTTTATCAGTGTCTTATAGTTTTCTGCATACAGGTCTTTTGTTTCCCTAGGTAGGTTTATTCCTAGGTATTTTATTCTTTTTGTTGTAATGGTAAGTGGGAGTGCTTCCTTAAATTCTCTTTCATATTTTTCATCATTAGTGTATAGGAATGCAAGAGATTTCTGTGCATTAATTTTGTATCCTGCAACTTTACCAAATTCATTGATTAGCTCTAGTAGTTTTATGGTGGCATCTTTAGGATTCTCTATGCATAGTACATGTCATCTGCAAACAGTGACAGTTTTACGTCTTCTTTTCCAATTTGTATTCCTTTTATTTCTTTTTCTTCTCTGATTGCCATGGCTAGAGCTTTCAAAACTATGTTGAATAATAGTGGTGAGAGTGGACAACTTTGTCTTGTTCCTGATCTTAGAGGAAATGCTTTCAGTTTTTCACCACTGAGAATGATGTTTGCTGTGTGTTTGTCATATATGGCCTTTATTATGTTGAGGTAGGTTTCCTCTATGCCCACTTCCTGGAGACTTTTTATCATAAATGGGTGTTGAATTTTGTCAAAAGTTTATTCTGCATCTATTGAGATGATCATATGGTTTTTATTCTTCAATTTGTTAATATGGTGTATCACATTGATTGATTTGCATATATTGAAGAATCCTTGCGTCCCTGGGATAAATCCCACTTGATCATGGTGTATGAGCCTTTTAATGTGTTGTGTTCTGTTTGCTAGTATTTTGTTGAGGATTTTTGCATCTATATTCATCAGTGATGTTGGTCTGTAATTTTCTTTTTTTGTAGTATCTTTGTCTTGTTTCGGTATCAGGGTGATGGTGGCCTCATAGAATGAGTTTGGGAGTGTCCCTTCCTCTGCAGTTTTTTGGAAGAGTTTGAGAAGGATGGGTGTTAGCTCTTCTCTAAACCTTTGATAGAATTCACCTGTGAAGCCATCTGGTCCTGGACTTTTGTTTGTTGGAAGATTTTTAATCACAGTTTCAATTTCATTACTTGTGATTGGTCTGTTCATATTTTCTATTTTTTCCTGGTTCAGTATTGGAAGGTTATCCCTTTCTATGAATTTGTCCATTTCTTCCAGGTTGTCCATTTTATTGGCATAGAGTTGCTTGTAGTAGTCTCTTAGTATGCTTTGTATTTCTGCAGTGTCTGTTGTAACTTCACCTTTTTCATTTCTAATTTTACTGATTTGAGCCCTCTCCCTCTTTTTCTTCATGAGTCTGGCTAATGGTTTATCAATTTTGTTTATCTTCTCAAAGAAAAAGCTTTTAGTTTTATTGATCTTTGCTATTGTTTTCTTTGTTTCTATTTCATTTATTTCTGCTCTGATCTTTATGATTTCTTTCCTTCTGCTAACTTTGGGTTTTGTTTGTTCTTCTTTCTCTAGTTACGTTAGGTGTAAGGTTAGACTGTTTATTTGAGATGTTTCTTGTTTCTTGAGATAAACTTGTATAGCTATAAACTTCCCTCTTAGAACTGCTTTTGCTGCATCTCATAGGTTTTGGATCGCTGTGTATTCATTTTTATTTGTCTCTAGATATTTTTAAATTTCCACTTTGATTTCTTCAATGATCTCTTGGTTCTTTAATAACGTATTGTTTAGCCTCATATGTTTGGGTTTTTTACGTTTTTTTCCCCTGTAATTGATTTCTAATCTCATAGTGTTGTGGTCAGAAAAGATGCTTCATAGGATTTCAGTTTTCTTAAATTTACTGAGGCTTGATTTGTGACCCAAGATGTGATCTATGCTGTAAAATGTTCCATGTGCATTTGAGAAGAAAGTGTAGTCTGCTGTTTTTGGATGGAATGTCCTATAAATATCAATTAACTCTATCCGGTGTATTGTGTCAATTAAAGCTTGTGTTTCCTTATTAATTTTCTGTTTGGATGATCTGTCCATTGGTGTAAGTGTGGTGTTAAATTTCCCCACTATTATTGTGTTACTGTCGATTTACTCTTTTATAGCTGTTAGCAGTTGCCTTATGTATTGAGGTGCTCCTATGTTGGGTGCATATATATTTATAATTGTTATATCTTCTTCTTGGATTGATCCCTTGATCATTATGTAGTGTCCTTCCTTGTCTCTTGTAACATTGTTTATTTTAAAGTCTATTTTATCTGATATGAGTATTGCTACTCCAGCTTTCTTTTGATTTCAATTTGCATGGAATATCTTTTTCCATCCCCTCACTTTAAGTCTGTATGTGTGCCTAGGTCTGAAGTGGGTCTCTTGTAGACAGCATATATATGGGTCTTGTTTTCGTATCCATTCAACGAGCCTGTATCTTTTGGTTGGAGCATTTAATCCACTCATGTTTAAGGTAATTAACGATATGTATGTTCCTATTACCATTTGTTATGGGTTTGTTTTCGTAGCTCCTTTTCTTCTTTTGTGTTTCCCACTTAGAGAAGTTCCTTTAGCATTTGCTGTAGAACTGGGTTGGTGGTGATGAATTCTCTTAGCTTTTGCTTGTCTGTAAAGCTTTTGATTTCTCCATGGAATCTGAATGAGATCCTTGCCGCGTAGAGTAATCTTGGTTGTAGGTTCTTCCCTTTCATCACTTTAAATGTATCATGCCACTCCCTTCTGGCTTGTAAAGTTTCTGCTGAGAAATCAGCTGTTAACCTTTTGGGAATTCCCTTGTAAGTTATTTGTCATTTTTCCCTTGCTGCTTTCAATAATTTTTCTTTGTCATTAATTTTTGTCAATTTGATTACTATGTGTCTTGGCATGTTTCTTTTTGGGTTTGTCCTGCCTAGTACTCTCAGAGCTTCCTGGACTTGGGTGGCTATTTCCTTTCCCATGTTAGGGAAATTTTTGACTATAATCTCTTCAAATATTTTCTCTGGTCCTTCCTCTCTCTCTTCTCCTCTGGGACCCCTATAATGTGAATGTTGTTGCATTTAATGTTGTCCCAGAGGTCTCTTAGGCTGTCTTCATTTCTTTTCATTCTTTTTCCTTTATTCTGTTCCGCAGCAATGAATTCTACCATTCTGTCTTCCAGGTCACTTATCTGTTCTTCTGCCTCAGTTATTCTGCTATTGATACCTTCTAGTGTATTTTTCATTTCAGTTATTGTATTGTTCATCTCTGTTTGTTTGTTCTTTAATCCTTCTAGGTCTTTGTTAAACATTTCTTGCATCTTCTTGCTCTTTGCCTCCATTCTTTTTCCGAGGTCCTGGATCATCTTCACTATCATTGTTCTGAATTCTTTTTCTGGAATGTTGCATATCTCCACTTCACTTAGTTGTTTTCCTGGGGTTTCTCTTGTTCCTTCATCTGGTACAAAGTCCTCTGCCTTTACATTTTGTCTATGTTTCTGTGAATGTGCTTTTCCTTCCACAGGCTGCAGAATTGTAGTACTTCTTGCTTCATCTATCTGCCCTCTGGTGGGTGAGGTTATCTAAGAGGCTTGTGTAAGTTTCCTCATGGGAGGGACTGGTGGCGGGTAGAGCTGGCTGTTGCTCTGGTGGGCAGAGCTCAGTAAAACTTTAATCCGCTTGTCTGCTGGTGGGTGGGGCTGGGTTCCCTCCCTGTTGGTTGTTGGGCGTGAGGTGACCCAACACTGGAGCCTACCCGGCTCTTTGGTTTGGACTAATGGCAGACTCTGTGAGGGCTCACGCCAAGGAGTACTTCCCCAAACTTCTGCTGCCAGAGTCCTTGTCCCCAAGGTGAGCCATAGCCACCCCCTTCCTCTGCAGTAGACCCTCCAACAGTAGCAGGTCGGTCTGTTTCAGTCTCCTATGGGGTCACTGTTCCTTCACCTGGGTCCTGATGCACACACTACTTTGTGTGTGTCCTCCAAGAGTAGAGTCTGTTTCCCCCAATCCTGTCGAAGTCCTGCAATCAAATCCTCCCAGCCTTCAAAGTCTGATTCTCTAGGAATTCCTCCTCCCGTTGCCAGACCCCCAGGTTGGGAAGCCTGACGTGGGGCTCAGAACCTTCACTCCAGTGGGTGGACTTCTGTAGTATAAGTGTTCTCCAGTTTGTGAGTCACCCACCCAGCCGTTATGGGATTTGATTTTATTGTGATTGCACCCCTCCTACCATCTCATTTTGACTTCTCCTTTGTCTTTGGATGTGGGGTATCTTTTTTGGCAAGTTCCAGTGTATTCCTGTTGATGATTGTTCAGCAGTTAGGTGTGATTCTGGTGGTCACTCAAGAGGGAATGGAGCACACGTCCTTCTACTCTGCCATCTTGAACCAATCTAATACATTCCTTTTTATATCATTTTTTAAACCTTTGAACCTACTCAAATTATTTAAAGGTACTGAGCAAGGAAGAAAATTTTTTCTACTTCTTTAATGTTGCATCTATACGAGATGATGGATGTTCACTAAACTTTTTGTGGTAATCATTTCATGATGTACATAAGTCAAATCCTTATGCTGTACACCTTAAACTTATACAGTGCTATATGTCAGTTACATCTCAATAAAACTGTAAAATAAATAAATAAAGGTACTGAAACATTTTGAGGGGAAGAGATTCTTAAATGATCAAACGAACTGAAGAGCTATGATCCTGCATTAGGCAAGCCCCCAAATCTCAGAGAAAGAAGACAGAAGCCAGAGTTGATTTTGCAACCAAGAAGTGCTAGGTTACATTTGCCAGGTAACTTGGGTCTGTGTGACCCGGTACTTCTGAGAGGTTCTGAATGTGTGAGGGTAAAGTGAGGGAGGTGTTAGGTTGTGTTTGCGGGGCTGTGTGTGGGGATGTCACAGTGTCCAGACTAGGGCAACCCTAGATGACCGTGTTAGCTGCAAGATTTGGTGGTAGACTGGTCTGGACAAGGAAGGTGTTAAGCACTGGATTGTGTTTCCTCAAATTCATTTGTTGAGGTCGTAACGCCAGGACCTCAGAATATGACTGTATATGGAAATTCTGTCTTTAAAGAGGTAATTAAGTCAAAATAAGGTCATTAGGGTTGGCCTTAATCCAAAATGACTGGTGTCCTTATATGAAGAGGAGATTAGGACACACACATGCACTAAGGGAAACCACAGGAAAGCACTGGGAGAAGACGGCCATTTGCGAGCCAAGGAGAGAGGCCTCAGAAGAAACCACTCTTGCTGACACATTGATCTGGGACTTCTAGCCTTCAGAACTATGAGAAAATATTTACACCACCCAGTCTGTGGTACTTTGTCATGGCAGCCACAGCAAACTAATACAGAAGGGAACTGGAGGGCAAGGAGAACAGCTTTGCTAAGAAAGGGGTGAGCCCAGGAGAGAAGCAGGGGTGAGATGGGGGGGCGGTGATACTGAGGGAGTCACAGCTTTGGGGGATCCTGGGAGAAAAGGAAGAGAGGGAGAGCATCGAAGAGAGGAAGGAGAAACGTGTGTGTGTCTGGGGGGTGGAGGGCAGTGAGCAGAAGGCAGCAAGTCTCTCATTTCTCTCTCTTAAAATCCCATTTTCCCCAGAGCCAGCCCTTCCCCAGGGCTACACTCTCAATGTCCCTCTGTTCTGCTTTCGGCAGCAGCAGGTTTGCCTCTTAGGAGGGGCCTATGTAGAGCCGTGCCCGCCCCTCCCCACCATCTGACGGCCCATTGTGCCCTCGGAGCTTGGAGGGGTGATTCTGAGGGGCACATTCCCCCGGCTCCAGGAAAGTCTCTGGCTCCCAGGGCTCCCCGGTGCAATCGGGAGCAAAGGGGGCCGGCTCCCATGCTGGGGAGGGGGCTGCAGGTGGGGGATGGGCAGCCAGGGAATGACTGCGGCCTCAGCTGGCGGGGTCTCCTCCTGCCACCTCCGCCCCTCGGCCCTGCGGCAGCTGGGCCCGCGCCCTCTCCTTCCCCCAGGCTTTTGTGGCTCCAGTTTATTTTCCAGTTAATGAAGTGGGGGGAGGCTGCGTCCTGGCTGCTGCCCCTGGAGACGCTGAAGTTCTGAAGGCATCTCCTCCCGGAGGCTGCAGCCTGCGCCCTCGGCCCCTTCCCTCACCCGCCCCTGCCCCAGGCGGCCTGCGGGTCCCACCTGCCAGAGCGTCTGCCGCCTGGGGCCTCACCCCGCCAGCCCGGGACCAAGGCCAAAGCAGGCGTCCTAGGGTGGTGTGAGGGAGAAAAGGAAAACCCTGTAGCCGAGTCCAAACTCTCCTTCTGCCGTTTGCCGGCTGTGTGTCTTCCAGCAAGTCACTCAGCCTCTCTGAGTGTAAGACGAGCGGTGGAGTCTGGGAACTTAGCTCTTCTCTTTGGAGTCAAGGGAGGTGAGGGAAACAGGGCCTAGGTCGCCAGAAACAGAGAGGAAACAAGCTTCTGTGTTTATCCAGGCTTTGTAGCCTCCCAGCTGAGCAACCTGGAGCAGGTGACCTAACATCTCTGAGACTTTAGTTCCTTCATCTGTCAAATGGAGGAAACAAGTAGTTGCCAATGGGGCAAACAAGTAGTTATTGAGGGGGTAACTGAGATAATTCACAGTTAAGCGTTTATAATAACGTGGGCTCATAATAAAAAGTGCAGCCATTATAATTATTATTATTCAGCATTACCTTAATAAAATACCAATGCTGTGGACAGAGATCAACCCTACTTTACGGGCCCTGAAGCTTATACCATTTTGGTTTTTTGTTGGGGAGGTGGTGGGGAGGGTGCTTAATAAAGGAAAGGAATATGCAAAATTATAAACGCAAAAGTAGGTAAGAAGTGACCATTTATTTTAAAAATGAAAAAAGGATTCATAACAAGCTACAGGTTTTAAAAAGTTGACAAATCAAAAATCATTAAAAATCCAGAAAAGTGAAATAATCGTTTTTATGAATTAACTGCCTGACGCACCCATATAATATTTTTCTCTGCATTTCTGGCTGTGTACCCTTTGACTGATTCCTCATAATGATTCTATAATGTTTTTAATAGAGAGAGCAGAAGCATAATTCAGCTTTCCTCTGGAATGGTTGATCAAAATTTATCTTTTTATTACTGATAGTCTTTAAAAGTGTCTTTCAACTTTAAAATTGCTATTGGTAATACCATCTATAATTTTAGGATTTTTGTCATTTTTGGAAAAAGAAAAACCTCTACCCTTTTTTAAATTATTTACTTATTTATTTATTTTTGTCTGTGTTGGGTCTTCGTTGCTGCGCGCGGGCTCTTCTCTAGCTGCGGCGAGCGGGGGTTACTCTTCCTTGCGGTGTGCGGGCTTCTCATTGCCGTGGCTTCTCTTGTTGCGGAGCACGGGCTCTAGGTGCGAGGGCTTCAGTAGTTGCGGCACACGGGATCAGTAGTTGTGGCTCGTGAGCTCTAGAGCGCAGTCTCAGTAGTTGTGGTGCATGGGATTAGTTGCTCCGCAGCCTGTGGGGTCTTCCCAGACCAGGGCTCGAACCCGTGTCCCCTGCATTGGTAGGTGGATCCTTAACCACTGCGCCAACGGGGAAGCCCAAACCTACACACTTTTTAAAAAAATAATTGAGCTGTAAGATATCAGGACAGTTTGAGTTTTCTTATGTTGTAACTAATCTTAAATACTTGTTATAAAGGACACCAGTTATTATTAACCAGTTTGTCCTCATTGTAGTGGTCTATTATGAGTTTTATGTTATCTTTATCAAATCACTAAGAAATTTAAAACTTTTCCCACTGTAGTTACCCTCTTCATTAATTGGATTATTAAAGAATCCCAGAGCCTGTCAGAAAACTATCTCTTCCATTTTTTTTTTTTTTTTGGCCGTGCTGCATGGCATCCGAGATCATAGTTTCCAACCAGGGATGGAACCCATGCCCTCTGAAGTGGAAGCACGGAGTCCTAACCACTGGACCGCCAGGGAATTCCCACTATCTCTTCCTCTTAATGCAGTGTCTCTTTGGGGATAATCTGAGTTTTGTGTTACAATTCCCGTCCTAATGTCAGAATAATTTCTACCTAATCATTTCATATAAAAATACACAGGAAACATTTTTGTATGGTATATTTATAATTTACACACTACATCATTAGGCATATTCCTGACAGGAAAGAACTTCCATTTTGACAAAGCATCAGTGAGAACCAAACCCAACACTTGCCATATTACACATCAGGAGATTAGAAGAATCTTCCATGGACTAGCTTCCACTTTCCGTGCCTCCAGGTCCGGGTGCTAGATGACACGTTCTTGGCACCACGACCCTCTGGCTCTGCATCTACATGTCCCGATGCTGCATGAGTCAGTTTGGTGACCGTAGGAGCATTCCTGGAAGCCATCCCAACACCAGAGAGTTAGCATAACCATACATGCAAGTGATTGTGAGCTATATCACATAACCCTTTAATCCAACCTAAATGTACTCCCAACTAAATTTCCCCTTAGCTAGACTCCCAGAATGCCCGTGGCTTCTCTACCACCTGACAAGAGGCGAGGTGGAGGTGGAGGGGAAGTTATAATGAAAAGAGACTACAGACACAATCAGTTGTGATTACAATATCTTACTCTTGCAATTTTTTTTTTTTTTTTTTTTTTTGCGGTACACGGGCCTCTCACTGTTGCGGCCTCTCCCGTTGCGGAGCACAGGCTCCGGACGTGCAGGCTCTGCGGCCATGGCTCACGGGCCCAGCCGCTCCGCGGCATGTGGGATCTTCCCGGACCAAGGCACAAACCCGTGTCCCCTACATCGGCAGTTGGACTCTCAACCACTGTGCCACCAGGGAAACCCACTCCTGCAATTTTTATGCAGAACCACATGAACGCACTGGCAGGGTACCACCCAGGACCTTAGAAGGAGCAAGTGAGCTTCATTAACTTCATGATAAGTTTGCCTCTGCTTGTAGACTCTTGGGCCAGGTATAATTTTATGGGCTCTAGAAGGTTTCTCTATAGTACCCCCAAAATGCCTCCTTATCAAGTATAAAAATGTCTATAACTACACTGTCAGACATATATTTCTTTGGTTAAAATATTGCCCCAGTGCTACTCTCTTTTAAAATGTATCTGGGAATTCCCTGGTGCTCCAGTGGTTAGGACTTTCACTGCCAGAGGCCCAGGTTCAGTCCCTGGTCAGGGAACTAAGATCCCACAAGCCATGTGGCACAGCCAAATATATATATATATATATATATATATTATATATCGGGGGGAGGATATGGAGTCTTTCACATTTTAGTATAAACTCATTCAACAGTGAAAGTTTAGAGCAGTAAGAGAGCTCTCAAGATTGTGGAATAACACTTTAAGAAAGAGACTGTATCACCAAAGGCAAACTTCTTTCAATTCACACTTTGCACGGGGAATGAACGTGCTGGATTCTGCAGCCTAATTGGGGGTTGCAAGCGGCCTATGTGAGAAGGTGGAGTTGTGGGGAACACCTATAGGAACTCAGCATCATTTTTAGTCACTTTTCAACTCTGAGCAATAATAGAAGAGATAAGAATCATTTATAATATTAATAGCAATTTTTTAACGAAATCCCTTGGCTTGTTAAATATTTTGGATTTTATTCAGTGCCTTAAGCCACATGCTGGTGGCCTAGCTGAGGGTGAGTTGGGAAGACAGATAATTTTTCTGATTTGCTCTGGCTTGCTTCCTGCATGGTCACTCTGCCCCTACTTCCCAATCTCTGCTTCCCAAACTCTGCTTGCCCGAGACCATGACTCAGGTCCCAGCCTAACTGAATTACACCACCAACACCCTACTCCCCACCCACCTTGGGTAATTTCTAGTTCCCACTTTCCCAGAGGTAAGCATCTGATGGTTTGCTGGTGAGAAAGAGAATCTCAGTTCATCGTTGCTTCTCTTTCCATTGAAGACTCTAAGTAGAGGTGGCGGTAAAATCACCCAAGAAGATCCAGAAGCAGAGGAGGAGAGATGGAGAGGAAAGCCAGTGTCCTGAGCAGTGGGTGACTGCCAGGTGACTGTTTATCTCAGTCTCTCTCACTGGCTCTGAGCTTTCTTTCCCCCATGTAAATGAGGTAGGAGAGGGGTAGGTCCCCAGAACACAGAAAGGGCCTGGGGCTTCTTCTTTCAAAGCAGTGATTCTCTCACAAGCCTCCTCAGAAAACTCCACTTTGATAACCCCAGCACCTGAGCAAGCCACCCGGGAACCAGTTGTGAAGAGGCAGGCTGTCAGCTGGCTGTGTGCAGTGTCTTTGAGAAGAGAATGCAAATCCTGGGATATTAGATAGAAACCAGGCTATACAGCACTTAGCGCAAGGTCTCCAGGAATAGAAGAAACATGGTAGACTTTGACATACTTGTTGAGAGTCCTATGGTCACATTTATTGATACTTGCTCTGTACCTTTGGGCAAGCTACGTAACCTCTCTCTGCCTCAATCCCCCTACACAGAAGTGGAGATGTTGACACCCTTCTAGTCATTGTGAGGATTGAAAATCATGCCAGTACGGCTTCTAACACCATGCTGGACATGTTGTAGATGCTCAAGGGGGACTAGGGTCACAGAAGGAAGAGATATTTGATTGCACAAACATTCTCTGAGCTTCTGCCATGTGGCAGGTCCTGAGAAGACCCTGAGGGAAGAACTAAGATGTATGGGGAAGGGACTCACCGTTCGAGGTGGAAACAAGACATGTCTGTGTGCAAGTTTATCATAGTAAACAAGTGGCTTCAAGTTGCAGACAGTGCAGAGTCAGTGGCGTTGTGAGGAGAGAACCAAAAGGTACATCATCCCACCAGAAAGCTCAGTGAAAATGCTGCATCTGAGTTGGGCCTTGAAGGAGCAGTTTTGACTGGAGATTTATGGTAGAAAAATACACCACGTGGAGGGGAAAGCATGAGCAAAGGATGAAGGGGTGAACCCCTAGGGACTATTTGGGGAAACTCACCGGATTCTAGGAACCACGTAGCGTATGTGAATAAAGCTGGAAGCTGATAAAGCTGTCCATGGAGCCCAAAGGTAAGTGAAGGCGACAGGGGCTTTGCATGTCTTAAATGTCCACAACTCACTAGGAAACGGGGAACGGGGGCAGGTTTTTGAATGCACAGTTTTGGAGAGACAGCCCCACTCCTCAGAGCATCCTGGTACTCCCAAAGCAGGGGCCAGGCCCAGCCATCCTGTTTCGTGAGAAGAGCAGGACTGTGGCCACCATCAAACAGGAGAAGGAGGGAAGGCAAGCAGGCAGGGAGAAGTACTAGCGAGTTACACCATTATAAATACACTTTAGGGCCATGTGACCTGGCCATACATCGCTGCACGGTGCTCAGGTGATGTCACCCGATGCTTGGCTGTATTTATAGCTTTGTTCACTGTTCCTTGGGATTTTTTTTTTTTTTTTTTTTTTGCCCTTACATGCCATTTCTACTCTTATTCTGGTGCTTGAAGGATGATTTCCTGGAACTTCCCCACTACTTAGTGGAGAAGTTCCTCCTGAGTCTAACTGCTAGCCCTCTGGATCTGTACTTTGTTACAAGGAACCTAGCCCCCCCTTCTCTACTCCAAGAAATTCTTTGTAGAATTCAGAATAGGGAACATCTCTCTCTTTTTCTCAGTCCTAAGAGCCTACTGTGTGTCAGGCAGTATGGTGACAGCAGTGAGCAGTAGTGGCAGTCTCTACCTATACAGGGCTTACAACCCAGCAGGGAAAACAGACACTGAATACCTAATTACAAGTGTGATTAATGCTGCCGGTGAAAATAGAGGGTGCTTGAGGGCAATAACGAGGTGATCTAACCTGTTTGGAGGAATTAGAGAGGCTTCCATGGAGAAGTGACATTCAGTGTGAGGTCTAAGGGATGAGTAGGGGATGAGGGGGGCGGTTAGGGGCCAGGGTGGAAAAGAACATTGCAGGCAAGGGAACAGGGCATGTGGAGGGCCCAGTGAAGACAGATATGTGGCCAGTCCTAAAAACTCGGAGAAGCCTGTCAGAGCTGGAGTATAAGGGGCAAGAGGGAGTGTGGGAAGCAGAGGGCTGGAAGGCAAGACAGAGCCATCCCAGGCAGGCTCTTGTAGCTAATGGGAAGATTCTGAGTGTGATCCATAGGGCAACGGAGTCACCAGTGAGTTTTAAGTAGGGGAATTAGGTGGTTACATTTGAGCTTGAGAAAGACCACTGGGGCTGCAGACACACAGAATTGCAGAGAACAGAGCTGAACAGACACCGAGAGGCTGTTGCTGGTGGTCCAGGCAGGAGAGGCCATAGCATACGGACCAAGGTGTTGGCAGTGGAGACGGAAGGAAATGGACATAATTAATAACCACCAACAGGAAC
Organism: Monodon monoceros; assembly: GCF_005190385.1. NCBI lineage: Eukaryota > Metazoa > Chordata > Mammalia > Artiodactyla > Monodontidae > Monodon > Monodon monoceros. The sequence goes on along the minus strand of NW_021703774.1, from coordinate 67,822,793 downwards.
TGGAGGCTGGTTAGCGCTGAACGCGGAGGAAGAAAGAGCAGTCAAGTACAGCAGGTCTTTGGTTTAAACAACAGGATGGAGGCTGGTGCCAGTCTTTTATTTTTTTACATCGCATTTACTGAGGGAGGATTGATGGACAAAACACTGCACCTATTTAACGTATAGAACCTGGTGAGTTTGGAGGCCATGAAACCATTGCCAGTATCTGTGCCATAAACATATCCATCACCTTCAAAATTTCCTTCTGCCTCTTTTTATATATTATTATTTTATTTCAACATAAGATTTACTCTCATAGCAAATATTTGAGTACAGTAGAGCATTGTTGACTACAGGCACTAATCTACACAGTAGCTCTCTTGGATTGACTCCTCTTGTATAACTGAAACTTTGTACCGTTTGACTGATACCTCCCCTTTCCCCCTCCCCGTCCCTTGGCAAACACCATCCTGCTCTCAGGTAGAGCCTCTTGAAGGACCCCCAGAGGAGGAGCCAGGTTTCTGCTGTTTTGTTCTTTTTCATCGGGGGCAAATTTTTCCTCGAGATTTACTTTCCCCTAGACCTAGTCCCAGAGCCTAGACTCGGGCTTTACATGGGGAGGACTTGGGGATGGGGCTGGAGGAAGCTGGAGGCTCAGGCATGAAGGCTGGTGGAGGAGGGGAACTGCCATGCCTGCCAGAAGAGGAGTAGGTGCCAGTGCCTTACTGCTGGCTGTGTCTCAGAGGCTGGAATAGAGGCACGGGAGGGACATTAAATCAACATTCTCCATCTGTCCAGTTAGGAAATGCCACCGAAACCAGCAGCCAGAGCCTGCTTGTCAGCCACTGCTAGGCCTGTTCCCTGGCCCAGAAGCCGGGAAGCCAGTGGGTGCAGGGAGGAATACTGTGGCCTGGAGCATGGCTGTCTCATGTAGGAAGACCCACCATGTCATGTGCAGGGAGTAAGGAAATTGGTCCCTGACCCTGGCTCTCCAGAGGAATAGAAGCAGTTCTTAAACAGGGAGCATTTATAGAACACCCCTATATATGTCCTGATGGAACCCCTCAGCAGGCATCTCTAGGGAACGGCCTCTGCCTCCTTAGCAGAAACAAACATATGATGACAATCCCATGGGGCTGTTAGAGCTAGAGGAAACTGAGGCCCAGAGAGGGGAGCTCTCTTATTTAAGGCCATATTTCAGACTTTGAAGATCCTAATTCTCAGTACCCAATTCTAGGAAACTTTCCTTGATGTCTCCAAGCTAAGTTCAGTAACTAGTGTTCTGCACTCTTAAAGAAATGGGTATGTTTCTATCTCTGTACTTCCCAACTCAGTTGTAGCTATCTGTCAATCTTTCCCACTAGACTGCGGCTCCAGGAGAACAAGGGGTGTGTTTTATTCATCTTTGTGTCCTAAGTGCTTAGCCTAGTGCCTGGGCATAGAGTAAGCTTTCAATACATGTTTGTGAGATGATGAAATGGATGAATGGGTGAACAAGCTAATTAATTAATCTTAACCCAAACCCTTAGCAAGCCTCTGTTGGGGTTGTTAGGACAGGAGTGACTTTTTTTTTTTTTGAGTGTTTTAAAAATTTTATTAGTTTTTAAGTTTAAATCATTTAACACTATTAATTTTCCCTTTAAGCACAGCTTTGGCTATATCCTGTAAGTTTGTTTTTGTTTTTAATTGAAATATAGTTGATTTACAATGTTGTGTTAGTTTCTTAGTTTCTGGTGTACAGCAAAGTGATAAAGTTATACATATATATAGATAGATAGATAGATATACTCTTTTTCATATTCTTTTCCATTATGGTTTATTACAGGTTATTGAATATAGTTTCCTGTGCTATACAGTAGGAATGGGCCTGGGGTACAGGGGTGGGAAAGTTGCTTATCCATTCTATATATAATAGTTTGTTTCTGCTAATCCCAAACTCCCAATCCTTCCCTTCTGGAGTGACATTGCTAAGGGTTGTGCTTTAAGGTAATGGCCCCCCTTATAATAAGGGTTAAGTAAGCCTAGCTCTGTATTTCCATTCATGTGAACCTTATTCAGCTTCACCCTTAAACCTACTATGATGTTCAATAACCTTAATACAACTTCAGCCCATAATCTTAGCTGCCAGCTTGAATGCAAACATAAACCACAATTCTCACAGCCAGACCTGATACTAAATAGATCTAACGATGGGTGGTTTTAGGTCTTCGAAGAAGCGCTAGGGAATGCTAAAGATCAGGAGACTGTGGACTTGGGAGTAGGATCCAAGGGAACCAAAACCAAGGGCCAAAGGAAGATGAGAGACTCTCTCTTTCTCCATCGCATCCCCACCATCTGCTCACTATAGTCTCTGATTCTCAGATACCTACAGGAGACCAGAGCTACATAATGATCAGAGCTGTTTGGACATAAGGGGTGCCTTTGCTGATAAAAGCACTTGGAATGGGCCTGGGGTGCAGGGGTGGGAAAGTAGGAGTTAGCAAGGATCCTGGCCTAAGACACAAGAGGCCTCCCTGGGTTCTGGTGCCAGTCTTACTCTGACTATGACTTATTTTGTGACAGATCATTTCACCATCTCAAGGGGGAATGGACCTCATGTTGTCTGAGGCTCCATCTAGTTCTGGAGCTTGATGTTTGAGTCATTAGTTGACATTACTTTCCAATTTTTCCTGATTAAGTCTATTCCCCACTCTCTCCTCCTCCATACCCACTCCCCACCTCCCTGCCCCTGTCCAGGGCCCCTGAGTGCTGACTCTCTCCTCTCTTTCTCTGAGCTGATCTCCTCAACTGGGCTGCTCATTTGAAGCAGGAATCTTCCAATCCCTGTGAGCTGAGGCAATGAAATCCTCATTAAACCTAATAAGAGGTAACTGGTCCATTTAGCACAAATTGTCTCCCCATGTCGGGATGTGAAGCACTGAGAAAGAGGGGGATGAAATGGGTGGGAAAGAATGGACCACAGCTGCTCGAAGGCAAGGCTGGTGCGTGGTAAACACACCCTGGGAGTCTGCCTTTGCCAAGGTCATTCTTTCTACTCCCCTGCCTCGGAGCAGCTTCAGCCTATCCAAACCTCTCCCCAGATATTTTGGGCACTCATCCTCAGTAGGCAGCCCCTTCTGGGGTCTGGCCTTTAGTCCTTTGCTTCAATAGCAGCACTGCTCCCTCAGATATCCTCTGACACCCAAGCCCCATCCAAGGAGCCTGATTCCTTGGTCCACCATCCCCCAAGGGACCTGCTGCTCTTCTTTCTGCCCCCACTCCCACCCCTCGCAGTACAGATTTGAATCTCTCCCCATCGCCATTAAGAGACTCTGTCTCTACTCTGATCCTCATACATCTCAAAAGCTGGGCATCTTAAGGAAGAGGAGAACAAGGGAAAACAGACTGGTGTAGCAGCGGGAAAGCCCAAGGCCTGATATGTGGAAGGACTTACGCAGCCACCTGGGCTGTGAGACACAAAAGTGGAGGAGGAATGAGGACAAGCCCCTTTGCTGGGAGGACTTGAGAAGAAAGGGCGCCTCTCTCACTGCTCTGGGCTGCAGCCTCTGCAGCGGGGGGGAGGGACAGGGTGACCTCTGGCAGCCCCTCGCTCTCGGGGACTCAGGGTTTCCTTTATGGTCAGGATTATTTTCCAGGCTGAAAATCAGGATTTGGCCTTTCCCTTTTGTGTCTCTGGTAAGCAGCAGGAACACAATCCTCCACCCCCTCTAGGGGGAAAAGGACAATTTATCGAATTGTTCTGCTGTTCTTAGCCCTCATTGAGACAAAGAATTCATTTCCGTCTCTCAGGGTGGCTTCTCCTGCTGGTGGTCATAAATTGCCTCACTGCTGATCCCCTGACCTTCTGATCTCTTTGCTTTTGTGCTCAAAAAATTATTAATATTTCTCTTAACTCCATATACAACCTTTGGCTTCTTCTCTCCTTCCTTCAGGGTGACGTAGCATCCTTAGGGATTACTCCCTCTACCTCCACGCCCCGCACACTTCTCCCTGGTCAGGGCCCTGTGCATGGGGATGGAGACTAATCCAGCAGCCAGACCCGGCTAGCTTATTGGGTGCTCAGCACTGTTCTAAGAGCTGTATGGATATTGACCCATTTAATCCTCACAACCACCCCATAAAGTAAGTACTATTATTATCTCCGTTTTCAGATGAAGAAATCAAGGATTAGAGAGGGGAGGTAAATAGGCTGCCCAAGGTCACACAGAAAGTAAGGGGCAGAACCTGGATTAGGATCCCCTCGGGCTGGTTTCCATGCTCATGTACCTTGCTTTCCACTAGTCTGCTGCTTCTCTGATGGGGAGAGGGTGCCCAGCTTCTTCCTTGCCCTCGGGGAGCTCCAAGACCGAGAGGACATGCATAGCTCTTGCCCCAAAGGAGCCCCAAGTTAGATGGGGAGGCAGATATCCTGTCCTGGGGAGATATGTCTAGTCTGACAGATTTTGTTTCTGGGAGCATCCATCGGATACTGGGGACTCAGCCCCAGGATGCCCCCAGTTTGATGAGAGCTATGTGATTAAACTCGAGTAGACTCAGTTAATCCAATTAGAACTGTGAACATTCATTTGAGAGAGACGAGAATGGAGGAAAGTTAAGAGAGCTTAATTGGGGTTCTCCCCAGAAGGAGGGGAGGGCAAAGCAGGATTGGCAATAAACGGAACTGCTGGTAGAGGGAAGAGGGCACGGCAGGCACCTCATGGTGTGCGCCTTTGCTGAGGGTGATGCCTGGAAAGCAGGCGTTTGCTTAGCTCGGTGATTCTCAACCCTGGCTGCCCATCAGAATTACCTGGGGAGGTGTTTTAAAATCCTGGTGCTTGGGGCTTCACCCAAGAACAATTAATCTTTGGACGTGAGGCCAAGGCACTGGTGTTTTTTTGTTTTTTTTTTTTGCGGTACACGGGCCTCTCACTGTTGCGGTGTCTCCCGTTGCGGAGCACAGGCTCCAGACGTGCAGGCTCAGGGGCCATGGCTCACGGGCCTAGCCGCTCCGCGGCATGTGGGATCTTCCTGGACTGGGTCACGAACCCGTGTCCCCTGCATCGGCAGGCGGACTCTCAACCACTGCGCCACCAGGGAAGCCCTGCACTGGTGATTTTTAAAAGCCCCTCAGGAGATCCTAATACACAGCGGGTGTTGGGGACCCCTAGCTGGAGTTAGGGTCTTAAGCTCTGGCATCTGGGATATTGGCTTTTGTGGAGGGGATTCTGGAGAATTGTGTTTGCTATGAACAGAGCTGGTAGGAACTGGAGATTAAAGGCAGGGAGGGGGAAAGGGAAGTTAAGGGACCACGAGAGGGAAGTGAGATGACTGCTTTGGATGTTAAGGATCTGGAGAAATTTGGCTTCTCTGTTGCTAGGGTTTCTAGGTGAGATAAGAGGCCAAGGGGAAGGAAAACCTTTGATAAGCCAGTCCCTACTCACACTGAGAATCACCATCAAACCTGAATAGCAGAAGCTGGAAGGTGGGCAAGAAGCACTCACTAAGCTAAGAATATTCTCTTCCCTCTCTCTGGGCTTTTTCTTCTAAACATTTTCCTACATCATATCACCATGGGCCTCCTGTCCATGCAGAATGAAAAGGGGAAAAGGCTGTCTCACCGATAGTGCAAGAACATCCCTACCTCAGGACCCTTGTACTTGCTGTTTCCACCTACCTGATATATTCTCCTCTCAGATGCCCGAATATCTGAATCTCTCAGTTCCTTCAGGTTTCTGCTTAAACGTTACTTTAGCAGAGCAGCTTTCCCAGTAAGAGTAGCAATTTCTCCTTCCCTTCCACTCCCTATTCATTGTATCCTGCTTTATTTGTCTCTCGTAGCATTTACCACAACCTGGTGTATTCTAGGATTTTTCTACTGCCTCTTCCTGCTCTGCAGAATGGGACACTCTGAAGGAGGGGCTTTGTTAAAAAAAATTTTTTTTCCATTGTTGTATCTCTAAGGCTTAGAATTTTGACTGGAACATAAGCGGTCACTGAATAAATATCTGTGGAATGCAAGATTAGTGGATGAGTAAATGAAAAGCCCTTGTGTGTCTGCACGTTGGTGTGTGGCTGTTTGTATGTACTTGTGATTATATTCCTATTTCTCTGGGTTAGGTATGCTCCTTATTTTTAAACTGTGTGTTTTCCCGTGCACACGTGTTTTTGAACATATGGAGGACTCTCTGGGTCTATGCATGGTGTGCTTCTGAATGTGAGTTTGTGTGTGTTTCTGCCTGTGTTTCTGTGTCTTCTGTAGGTGGATGTGTCTGGACCCTTCAGCCTGGTGTCAGGATCTGTGGAAGGAAGAGGCGTTGTAACTGCCTCTCACCAGCAGAGGGCACCAAAGAGCCACGTGCCTTTGCTCAGGGCCCGAAATCCAGAAATCTTGGCGGGTAGTTAGGGACCCAGGAGACTTAGGATCCGGGAGGAAAGAAGTGGAGACCTCTCTGGACCAATACAGGGCTGTAAAGTTGTGCAATTTCTGTGCAGTTTCTGATATTTCTCCTCAACTCATTCCCTAGAACCCAGAGGTCGAGGCTCCCCCAATCCTGTGAGCAGAAGCATCCGGTTAGGGGCTGGGAGAGAGGCTGGTTGTCAAGCTGGGCTCTTTAAGAAAGAGAAGAACCTCGTCAATCTCCAGGAATTCCTTCCCCTCCCAGTACCCAGATCCCTCAACCTCAAAGGATCTGAAACTCTGTGCTTGGAGATCCTCCTGTGGCTGCCCTCTCCTGGGCCTTTGGAAGTCCTCTAGTTGACTACTTTCTGGATGGGTAGATAGATGCCCAAGATGAACAAAGGAAGGAGTCAACTGCGCCTCTCCCCCACCAGCTGAGGACTCCAACACAGCCTGGTGTCATTGTGTGCTGGGTGAGGGCCCCCCTGGCAGGGGCCTCAGTCCGGTCCAGGAAGCAGCTGGAATTCTTCAGCTTTGGGTTTTGTAGGTGGGAAGAGAAGTGTATCCGTCCTCACCTCCAGCATTCATCAGTCAATTGAGAATTCCCAATTTGGGGGATGTAGGGGTTAGATTCTGGGTGTGGAGTTTACAAAAAAAAAAGATTTTATCCTTTTTGATTCCATGAACAGCCACCTGCCCACCCCCTCCTCTCCCACACACCCAAACACACCCAAACACTCACACACCCTTCCCCACCAGTCATCCCCTGGGCTAGAGGCTTGTCCTCAGCCCATGCCCCGCCTCCCCAATCTACTGTCTAGTTCCGTAGCCCGGGACCAGGGCTGTATATATAAATGAGAGGGAGGTGCGGGGGCAGGGGTCCAGCCGTCCCAGCTCCAGCGCCCGCTTCTCTCACGTTAGTCACCCCCTTTGCCCTCCACCGCTTTCTCTCTTGGCGCTCCGTCCATCTCAGTTCCAGCGAGGGGTGTGAGTGCGTGTGTGTGTGTGTGTGTGTGTGTGCGTGTGCGTGCGTGTGCGCGCGCAGTGGGGGGGCAGGAGGAGGGCTGTGGAGGGAGGCGCCGTCGGAGGGAGAGTAGACGTCAGGAGGAGGGACTGAGGAGGGAGAGAGAGGGAAGGAAGAGAAGGGGGGAGAAAGGGAGAGCAGAGATCGAAAGAGACCCAGAGAGATAAAGCTTGAGGCGAGAAATAGTAAAAGGCGGGGGGAGGGGGGAGGGGGGAGGAAGGAGGGGTGGAGAAGAGGGAAAGGGAGAGTGAGAGAGAGAGAGAGCGAGCGAGCGACGGGACCGGGAGGAAAGAGAAATAAAGAGGAGCGGAGGGAAGGGAAGTGAGTTTGCGCGCGTGAGTGAGTGTGCGTGTGCGTGTGAGTGTGCAGGGGCGGGCGCGGGCGGGCGGGGGGCGGGCTCCCGGGCTCCCCTCCTCCCCAGCCCGCTCGTCTCGCTCGCTCGCCAACTCCGGGCCCCAGCCGCGGGCGGGCGGACGGCGGGCGGACAGCATGCTGAGCCTCCTCGTTTGGATCCTCACTCTCTCCGATACTTTCTCCCAAGGTAAGGGCCCCCCCCACCCGCCCCGACCCCCGGCAGCCTGGGGAACACTGGGGGGCTCGGCGGCCCGCGGCCGGTCCCCCGGGGTCCGGACGCCACGAGGCGGGGGCTGGGTCCCGGCGCGGAGCCCTGGGGGAGGGGGCGCGGAGTAACGGGGGCTGGCGAGGAGGAGTTTGCCGTTGATTTGCCCAAGTTGTTTCCTCCGGCTGCGCGGGAGACCGGTGAATCGGGGCCGCGAGGGCCGGGGGTCGGAGTGAAAAAGGGATCCGAACGCTCAAAGTCTTTTCCGGAGCCTCTGGCAGCCCTACCTACCTCCACCCTCCGAGGCCGGGAGTCAGGACGCCCGGGTCCTGGCCGGGGGAAGGCTGGGAAGAGAGTGGGATTTCAGATTCGGGGGTGGGAGGTGCGCGGAGAGCTGGGGGCCCAGGCTCCGGAAGATGCAGCTAAGGGAATCCTCGTCCTCCTTCCAGGCCAGCCCCTGGGAGGGCTGAGTCTGAGCGGCGGCTCCAGACTGCCTGGGGCTGCCCCCTTCAAAGGCAGGGAGCGGTGCCTCGGGGCCTCTGGTGGGGATTCGAACCCCTGCCCGCGGAGGCTCCGGGTCGGGAGTGGAGTTCCAAAGGCAGCTCCGGGCCCGCTAGATATGGAAGGGGCCACTTGCGGGCGGGGCTCACATCCACGGGGGGTCAGGAAAGTGTTGATGTCGGGGCTTATTTGGGACTGGCAGGGGAGAGGCTGGGAGATGAGGGAGAGGCTGAGAGATGAGGATGTTAGTGTATCCTGAGGCTGGGCTGGGGGGCGGCGGGGGAACTGAAGAAACCAAGGGCCTGGACTTCAGCCCCGACTGGGGTCTGTGGGAGTGGATTCTTGTCTCCTGGGTCGGACTCTAAGGAAGATTTAATCCTGCTGAGCAAGCTCCCCCCACCCCCCCAAAATGGAGCTGACACACAGATGTTGACATACAAACACCAAAAACCAGCCATAGACACTGAGACAGACTATTCACCTACTGAGACAGACATACCCGCGAGCATCCCCCACACGGAGACAGACACATATACACAAAGACACTGACACATCTGAGGAAGACAGATTCCTCCCCCATATCGGCACATGCGTGCACGTTCATGCACCCAAACATAACAAAACTCACAGACACAGTACATGTATGAGGCGGGCATTTACAAGGACACAACACGCGTGCACACGCACACACACACACACACACACACACACACACACACACTGAAACCCTTCCAGGGATACCAACCCTCCAGCAAACAAAGAAACTTGAACAGATATTCATATAGGCAGACACTTACGGAGATGTACAGACAACAAAATGGAGGAGGTGGTCTCCTTTTTTTGGTGGGGGGTGGGATCTGGGAAGGGGGAAGTTAGCTTGGACCGAGCACCCTCAGGCATCGCCCTGCTCTCAGTTCCCTTCCAGGCCCGGTGGGTGTGTGTTTAGGGGTGGGGTGTTATGCTGGACCCCTCCCCTCCAATCCTGGCCAGGCGCTTCCCTGGCTCCGAAGCCAAAGCCTGGCTGAGTTGCTGGGGGCGGGTCTGTCGATCCATCATTCCCCGTAGGGCATCCATGCCCCCCCTCACACACACACACACACACACACACACACACACACACACACTTGGGATTTGGGAAGGGCGCACATCCGTGATGTGAGAAGTGGTGCTGGGGGAAAGGAGGCCTGGCCCTGGGGTTGGCAGGCCCAGCCAGCCACTTGGCAGAAAGTTGGGAAGGTGACTTAAGTTCTGACTTTGTTCAGCCGGGCTGCTAGAGAACGGGGAGATGGGGGAGGGCCCACGGCGGTGGGGGAGGGGTCAGCTGGGTCTGTACTGATCTGCGTTTGGCGCAAGCTTCTGTCTGCCCCTTTCCCCACAGCCCTCATGTGTCAGCAACATGGATACAAACGAGCTTCAAGGAACAAAAGCTGCAGTTAGCAAACAGGAGAGGCATGTGGATTGAATTGGGACAGAAACGGTCCGAGAGAAGTGTGTTGTGTGCCTTTCTCCCTTTAGAAGGGGGGGGGAGGGGTTAGGGGTTAGCTGAGCTCCCATCGCCCATCCTCCAGCATGGGTGAAAGCAAGACCTGATGAAAGTGTGCAAAAGTATTTGGGATGGGGGAGGGGTTACCAAAGGGAAATAAAAGGGAGAGGATAGAACGGAGGGGAGAGGAAGTCACTCCTGAGTGTTCCTGGGAAGCTGAGCAAGGACTGGGGAGGAGGCAGGGCGGGAAGGAGTGGGGATCTGGGGCTCTTCAGGGTGGGGGAAGGCGGCAGGACCTCTCTCCTCAGCCTCCATCCTTAGAAAGAAAGAGTTGTAGGCAGGGACTGGGCCAGTGGTAGGGGAAACCAAGGTGGGGATTGCCAGGGGCTTGAGGGAGGGTGGAGAGAAGGTGGGAGGAGAAGGCAGTTGAATTGAGGGGAGTGGAGAGGAGAGGGGAAGGGGACGTTCAGCCTAGGCAGAGAAATAAAAATCACGTTTTAAAGAATTTCAATGGGCTTCATCAATCTTCATTTTTCACTAAATAATTTTCTGTATCTTATCTAAATGAAAACCATTATCCTTCCCCCTGTTTCCATCATGCGCTGGCTCCTCAGACTGATTGCACCGAAAATTGAAATATTTATTCATTTTCTGGGAGATTTTCTCACTCCCCAGTCTCAGGGAGGAGAAATTGAAAAAGAAAGATTATAGCTAATCAGAGCAATGTGGGATGACAGGCTGGCCCAGGGTGGGAGCTGCCCAAGGGAGGGTGGAGGTGAAGGTAGGGAGAAAATCTGTCCCCCCAGTCCCCAGAGTCCCCTGGGCATCCCTGCCACTGCTTGGCAGGGCGGTGAGGAGTGAAGGGAAGACGGCCTCCTAAATTCCCAGTATTCAGCCGCTGAGTACAGCTACATCCTGCCAGAGAACAAGAGTCTGGAAAAAAAGAGTAGCTGGGAATGGACTCTCTCCTCCCTGTGCCACCCCCACCCCCCACAGATGTCCCACCCTTCTAGCCCAAAGCAGGATCTTGAGGTTGGGGAAGAGGCAGGGAGCGACATGGCAGAAATCAGGATACCAGGTCCCTCTCCTTGACCTTTTTTTTTATATATATAAATTTATTTATTTTATTTATTTATCTTTGGCTGCGTTGGGTCTTCGTTGTTGTGCGCGGGCTCTCTCCAGTTGCGGCGAGCGGGGGCTACTCTTCATTGCGGTACGCGGGCTTCTCATTGCAGTGGCTTCTCTTGTTGCGGAACACGGGCTCTAGGTGTGTGGGCTTCAGCAGTTGTGGCTTGCGGGCTCCAGAGCACAGGCTCAGTAGTTGTTGCGCGCGGGCTTAGTTGCTCCGCGGCATGTGGGATCTTGTACCAGGGCTCGAACCCGTGTCCCCTGGGTTGGCAGGCAGGTTCTTAACCACTGCGCCACCAAGGAAGCCCTTCTTGACTTTCCTGATGGGACTTCGGCTCAGGCCCAAAGGGAGGGTGTGAACCCAGTATTTAGTGCCTGGAATTACCTCTGGCTAAGCTCTGGACCCCAGAAGACCCTGGATCAGGAGGCGGAGGCATCTAGGTCCTCCCACCTTCTGCTGGCTGCATGGTTGGTTGTCTTGCTCTGCCTTTGGTTCTCTGATGGGGTGAGGCTGAGGAAGCCCAGCCTTGTCCCCGGCTCTTACCCCCTTGACTTGAGAACCAAGTGCTCTGATGGAAGCTCTTGTAGACCCTCTTTATATCCTCGGAGACCAAATCTTAATTTCTCTTTTATCCTTTCAGTTTCTGACACAGTGCTACACACTCGCTTGGTAAGTGCCCTTAAATATCTGATCAATTGATTGATTTGATGAGAGTGCTACGATGTTGGAAGAAGACAGCATTAAAGGGTGCTTAAATCACAGACCCCTGTCCAGCTCCCTGGCTAAACCCCCTCCCCCTTGGCCACTGGGTAGTTGTGTTGGCTTGAACAAGGTATGTGCCTTCTCTGTGCCTCAGTTTGCTCATCTGGAAAGTAAGGTGAGGAATAACATTTCATAGGGTGTCGATGGCAGTTAAATATGTTAATCCGTGTAAGGTGCATGGAACAGTGTCTGGCACAGAGAGATGTGCTCAGTAAGTGCTTCTGTTATGACTTTGTGGCTGGACATAGGAAGCCGAGTTGCTTGCTTCCTTTCCAGCTCTCCTTATGATTCTCTTTTTGTTTTCTTGCTCCAGCTGCCCAGATGTTTTGTCCTGGGCTTCAGTACCTCTGCTTTGTATCTCTCATGGAGAGAACTGGGTTGTAGAGGATCCAGAAGGGGAAGCTGACCAGCCTTCCCCTGGTTGGAGACCTCAGGAAAGCTCTGGAGAAGGAGAGGACCAAGTGGAAGAGGTCGGCATTCTAGTGAGAAGGAGCTAGAGCTCTTGGGAGAGATGAGGAACACTAGCCCCGAGGTGGCAGCATTTCAGAGTCTGGAAATAATACAGATCATTTATTGAGCCCTTGTGCTAACTACTTGATATGCATTATCTAATTTAATCTGTACAACAGCCCCCTGAGATTGGCTCTGTAATTATCCCCATTTCATGGATGAGAAATCGAGGTTTAGACAGGTTAGGTATCTCGATGGTAGCTGGGGGAACCAACCCACCTCAAATCCTGCACCCCTCCCCTTTGCCTGGGATCCCACATGCCAGCAGGGACAGATGCTGGGCTAGGACAGGGTCTTTCCTGATCCAGAGCCAAAGGAGAACTAAGAGGAAAAGGGAATGAGTGCTCATAAATGGAAACTTACTCAAATTTTAAAAATCATCCTTTATTCTGAGATTCTGTCCTTCTACATTTTTGGGTGTTGAATGGTTTTTCTTTGATGATATGACAGTGCCCATAAATGACTTTTTTTAAAAGCCCTTTACTTGGCAAATCTAAAGGTTTGCAACCTGTGTTTGTTTCTAAGATTAGACACGGCGTTACAGGTCCATGAGCTACAAACTTGGGCGCTACCCCTGTACCATGCAAGGCTGACTCCTGGAGAATCGTGGCGAAGCAAGAGGTGGAGTGCTGAGTGGGGGGCCTGGGGAGAAAACCAGGACAGTCAGCTTCCAATTCAGCGCAGTCCCTGGCAGACACAGAGGCCGGGATCTGGTGTTTCCATCTGCTTTGGGAAGCCCTGCCTGCCCTAGAGTGGGGCAGAGTGACTGTAGGAGGTGGGCTCCCTACCAAAGTGTCAGAATTACTTCTTCTTGAATCCCTACTGTGTGCTCTTCACATTCATCATTCTTTATTCCTTTTAACAACGACCTTGTGAAGATAACATTACCCCTATTTTATAGATGAGGAGACAAAAGCTGAGTTTAATTAACTTGCTTAAGGCCATCCCTGGGGTATTAGATCCCCGATTTCAACTCTTTGTCTTACTACAAAGCCAGGCTGCCTCCACGTCTGAGCCACCTGTGCAAGTGCCTCCTTTCAGTTGAGGCAGCTGTGGAGGGGAGAAGGGGCCTTCTTCCTTCTCCTCTTCCCCACGGTGATGGACAGGCTTCTCCTGGTACCTTGCTCAGCCTTCTCCCCCAGGGCTCAGCCCATCACACCTAGCGCATATCCATCTTGTTGCTTTGCTCTGAGGGTCATCTGTTTTATTCAGTGGGGATGGGAACTCCTTGTCTGTCAGGAGAAGGAGGTTAGTAAAGCCCCCTTTCTTCCCACCTGTAGAGTCTTTTTAACTTTGTACTTGTATAGCACTTTCCAATTTTAGCAACTTTTTCACATGTACAATCTCATTTAATAGAGATACTGTGATTGTCTTGTGATACAGACAGTGTAGTTATTACTTCTCCATTTAACAGATGAGAAAACAGAGTCCTAGAGAGTTGAAATGACTTGCTAAGGGGGAGGTTGGGCTGGAGGGAAGGGATGGGGGCAAATTCCTCCGTCACCCCAATTTTGGGGGACTGTTTCCAGCTAAGGGTAGGGAAATTCCTCTCATGTGCCCAGGGCTGAGAAAGCTGTGCCCCTTCCCGACCTACCACCTCCTGCCTGGTTTCTTTTCAAGGCCTCCAGACCACTTTACTTGGCCATGTCCTGGAGGATGCTTTGACCTGGAGAGGGCTGGTGTAGGGGTTGGAGGAGGCAGTGGTCAGCAGTGGGGGAGAAAGAGGCTGCCACGTCCTTGGTCCTCGATGCTGAAATGCAGCATCAAGGAGAGGCTGTCTCAGGAGTCAGGAAACAGAATGAGTTCATTCCAAGTGAGAGAGAAGGCTGTTCACTTTTGTGGAGTACGTGCTTTGTGTTTTATGTGCATTAGTAACTCATTTAATACTAACACTAATCTGTTAAATGCAGGAGTCATTATCCCCATTTTGTGGTGGACAAAGAGAGACTCAAAGATGTTAAGCAGGTCGGCCAACGTGATACATCTTAGAAGTGACAGAGCCAGGACTAGATCCCAAGCAGGGAAGTTGGAGTGGGGGGGGGGGGCGGCATGATTCCCAGAAGGAAGCCCCTGAAGATGGTCATATCCACCTCTTCCACATCGCTGCCGCACGCAAGTCTCCCTGCACAGTGTGTGTGCCCACATGCACGCGCATGGGTTCCCACGTGGCCTCCTGTGCACTCATACACGCAGCCATTTCTCATCCCCATCATGTACCTATGGACAGGTATCTCTGGCTTTCCCCTGGTCCTTCCATTCACCAGAACAACACTGCCATGTTTCTGTGTACCATTCCCCTTCCAGCTATGGCAGCCATCCTTTGAAGAGTCTTTGAAGGCACTAATTTTTGTCTTGTCTCACGTGCTCTGAAGATATACACACTACAAGGTTAAGAAAGTTAGAACGCTTGGGTTCCTCATTCTGTGACTCTGGTCTCTCTCCATCCTGCAACCCCAGCTCTTACACTTTCCCACTACTGATTCACAGACAATGCAACCTGATAGAGTTCTTTGAGCTCCCAGGATGAAAGCTGTTCTAGCTCCCAGACATTGCCAAAGATCACATTTTTCTTTCTTTTTCCATCCCACTCTCCCACACCCCCCATCAGCTCTCTCCAAACTCCCAGTTTCTCCCCCTCCACATTTAATTTCTCCAGCAACTTTTATTAACCTCCGTAGCCTCTGGGAGCTGAAGCCTCATTCGTCTCTGCCCTCCTTGAGTCCATTTAACAAAATTGGGATCATATTGAAATAAATGTGCCTTGTAGCCAGCCAGCCTCCTCAGGATTAAGGGTCTTAAATCCAGGGTGGAACTCTCTAGTACTCCCTAGCAAATTCCATTAGTTTCCCAGGAGATGCTGCTGCTGCTTCATTCCTCTGGAGGTCTGGCTCTGGGAAGGTGATGGGAGAAACTCCCAGAAGGCCACGGGGACTGGGTTTTGAGGTAGGGAAGGGACAGCAGGGACCTGAGTGCTCTGTGCCTGGAGGGTAGTCCCTGGAGGCTGCCCCACTCCAGGCCAGATTAGGAATCATACATTCCTCTTCCAGACTGGCCCTTTGATGCTTTTCTTCTCTGCCTCTTATTTCCTTCTGAAGCAATATGAGGAGTCCATCCTCACTGGAAGATGTGTGGGAAGAGAGTAAGGACTCAGTCCCTTCATCCCACAGAAATGTGTTGTGTACTTATACTATGTGCCAGGCAACAGTGCTGCAAAAAGAATAAAATACTGTCCTTGCCTTTAAGGGTCTCACTTTGCGAGTTAGGTGCAAACATTACTTAGCTTCGGTAGGTCTCAGTTTACTCTTCCATAAAATGGGGAGAATTAATTTTTTTTTTTTCAAATCAGCAAATGGATATTTCTATATATAAAACATACTGGTAGGCATTATGAGGAATAAAAAAAAAAAACCCCACAAAATTGTATGGTCCCTTCCCTCCAGGAAGCTAAGATGCGCATACACATGCAAAGATTCCAGGTAATGCTAGGCCCGGTGTAGTTGGTGTCAGGATAGCAGTGTGCGCAATCAGAGCTGGGGAGTTTGCTGTGGGCTGAAGAGGCCAGGAAAGGCTCCATGGAGGAAGTGGGTCTAAGGATGGACAGGATGTGGCTGTGGCAGGAAGAGGGAGAGCATTACCAGACCGACTGAACTTCCCGAGTCAAGGTGTGGCTACCGGAATGTGCAGGGTCCATTGAGGCTGGTGGTAGCTCAGGATTCGGGTCAGGGCAAAATAATGGAGGTGATCCAGAACAGTAGACTGTGGCCTGACCCAAGAAGGCCTTGAAAAGCCAGGCCAGAGACTGTCCTGTAAGAAGTGGGGAGCCAGGGATTTCTGTTTCTGAAGCACAGGAAGTGTTAAAAACCCGTGTGATCCCTACCTCATTCCTCACCAAACCCTCCTCTCCTCTTAAACTCCCCTTCCGCTGCTATAGAGATCTGCAGCCCGTTCAATTGGAAAAAAAAAAAAAAGGTGAAATGGGTAGATGATCAGAGTTTGACCAGAGAGAAGTGAGCAGAAAACCTTAGAGAAAATCAGTTCTGCCTTGGGAAGTTTCAGATCTGTGACCTGAGTTGGGGAGGCTTTGGAATGTTGAGAAGATCTCTTTTTCTCCGTGAATCCTCAGGTATATGATAAAGATGCCGGGAGACAGAGTTCAGTGGAGAGCCCTGCAGCTTGGTGGATACCTAGGCTCTTTGTCACATGTTCCCTGGGAGCTTAGGCTGGGTCTGCACTGCCCAGAGTCTAGGGGAACCACCTGGTTCCATCAGAGGGCCAATCTGGATTTAGTCCCTGCAGGGTCAGTCCTGGGCCGTTTCCTCTGGTCAGTGGCCAGAGATGTGTGTGCACTTGGGGGTTGAGCCTAGAGATTCTTAAAACCTCTGCAAGGAAGCCAGGTCTGGTTTTTCAAATTCAATGGGGGAAACCTTTGAAGAAGATTCCTGCTAGGGTGGTGAGTGCCTGTGTCCAGCTAAGCCAGTGTGCTTTTAATGGCTGGGCTGGGCCAGGCACTCAACGAGGCACTGGAGGTACAAAGGTAAGTGAGATTTGGTCCCTGTCCTTGAGGAGGCACGCTGGGGCGGGTGTGGGAGAAGGATGCATAAGCACATACTGACAATACTATAAGATAAACGTTGGGAGAGAGGTATGTGAAAAATGCTGAAGTCTAGCTGTCGGAGAGGGGGGAGTGGAGGAGGCAGCCTGGCAGGGGGAGGGCACAGCCACAGATGTGAGGCTCTGGGGCTGCGCTGGAGCCTCTGGAATGCAGCGCCACTCAAGATATCCCGGCTCTGGACAATCCCTGATTGTGCCCCCTGCTCCGGATGGAAGGAGCTGAGGAATCCGAAGGAGTGAGCAAGGTCCCTCCCAAGGATTATGATTTCCAGGAACAAAGGCAGTTTATATAAAGCGCCCTTTCCCCAAATCTCCAACCTCATGTGTCCAGTTCCCTTTCCCCACCCCAGCTCCCACCCAATTGAGCTGATTTCTAAATTAACTTTGTCCTTGTAATCTGCTTAGCTGAGTTTTTTTTCTTTTCTTTTCTTTTCTTTTTCCCTCCTTCCTGAATTCTCCCAGGAACAGCCTGGGGCCCTGCTCGCTCCATTACCCAGCATTGTCAAGCCATGAGGTGCTTTTAACTGCTCTTACCATTCGACTCTCTTAACTGGGAGGTTATTAAAAGGAAGGAAGCTGAGATGGGCAGATGGGGGCAGAGAGAGAGACACACACAAGGGAGAGGGAGAAGGTGGGCTGACAGGGTGAAGCCCCAGAGAGGAGTTGGGGTTTTCTTCATCTTGATTCCCTAGTCATCCAGTGGACTCCTGGATTTTAATCCCAAACCCTGAGCAATTGACATGCTGCTTGCTCTATGCCTCAGTCCCTACCTTCCTGGAAATCTACTAGCTTGACCTCACTGTGAGATGGGATGGGGGGACTCCCAGAGGCCCCTGCAGCCCGCTCCCTCTTTGCCCACCTCTCCCACACACATACTCCTGCTACCAGTGCTATCAACTCTCCAGCCTCCACCCCCAAGTCAGCTACTGCCTGGATGATGTTTGATCCTAGACTAATGTGCCTATCACCCTGCACACATCTGGGAATTCTTCCCTTACTAGGCCGTGGGTGAAGTGAGAATACAAAATCATTTTAATGTCTGTTTGAGCCAAATATAATTAGAAAGGAAAATCTGACTTGGCAAAAAAAAAAAAAAAAAAAATCGAATGCATTGCAAAGCTAAGTTAAAACGACTTCTGTATTATTTGCACTGCTGCTGCTCTCCATTTGTGCAGAAAATTGAGAGGGGAGCCTGTAAAGCCTGTATGTAAGGGGTTTGGTTTGTGCACGTTGCCTTTGGTTTCATACCAGGGTCATGTCATAAGACTAGTCTCTTTTAACACACCTTTGGAGTTGGATAACCCCTCAAGTGCCCTGGGACCTCCTTACCAGAGGGCCTATGGGAAAGCCAGACTTGCCCAGAGGGGCTGCCGCCCGTGTGATCAAGACCAAGTCACTTCACTAGAGCCTCAGTTTTCTCATCTATAAAATGGAGACAGTAATACCTACCTCAGAGGGTTGCTATGAGGACTGAATGAAGGAATCTATGTTAAGAAATGGGATCTGGAACACAGCTGGTATTCAGTAAATCATATTGCACAGTGCCGGCTTTTTATAACTCATAGTCCAAGGCAGATCTGAGGAGAGCAGACGGTAGGATGAGTGAAGAACAAATAATGGTGCAAAGACAGGTGAGTCTCTGTGAACTGTGCCAGTGATGGTGGTAATCCCTGAATTTATGGTTTCTGGAATGCAGTGCGGTGGGACTTTTGAGATGGCAGCAAAGCCTAATGGAAAGCTCCCTGCTTTAGAGTTAGGTCTGAGTCCTGTCTCTGAAGATTCAGTGATCTCTTCATCTTCGTGAGCCTTAGTCTCCTCAGCGTTAGATGGAGCGATAGCAACCACAGCCACTTACCTCTTACTTGAAGCCCCGGGAAAGCATCTGGCAATGCACAGTAAGCATGACCAGAAGGTTTGTCGCGCCACAAGATTTCAACTCAGTGTGTTAGAACAATGATTCTCAAACTTTAACAAGCTTATGAAGCACCTGGGGATCTAGTTAAAAAGTGCAGATTCTGATGTGGAAGATCTGGGGTCAGGTGGAGTTTTTTAAAATTTTTTTGCAATTTTATTTATTTATTTTTTTAAATGTATTAGTTTATGTATCTTGTTTTTGGCTGCGTTGGGTCTCTGTTGCTGCGCACTGGCTTTCTCTAGATTCGGGGAGCGGGGGCTGCTCTTTGTTGCAGTGCGCGGGCTTCTCATCGCGGTGGCTTCTCTTGTTGCGGAGCACGGGCTCTAGGCGTGCGCGGGCTTCAGTAGTTGTGGCATGCGGGCTCAGTAGTTGTGGCTCACGGGCTCTAGGGCGCAGGCTCAGTAGTTGTGGTGCACGGGCTTAGTTGCTCCGTGGTATGTGGGATCTTCCCCGACCAGGGCTCGAACCCATGTCCCCTGCATTGGCAGGCGGATTATTAATCACTGTACCACCAGGGAAGTCCTCAGGTGGAGTTTATGCCTTGGCACCAAGCTCCCAGGGGACGCCAATGCTGCTGCTTCTTGGACCGCACTCTGAAGTGTTAGAGGATGTGTTCTTCTAGGGAAATAGTTCTTCAACGTTCTAATGGAAAGCAAGAGAAAGTAGAATTTGTTTACCTGAATTCGCTTTTCAGCCAGCTTGGTTGTGTAACAGAGCCCGGATGGATCGTTGATTCAGGAGTGTCGATATGTTTGTTTTAGGGAAGCGGGTTGTGGGACAGAAGAGGGGGCGGTGGGTGCCAGCGTGTCCATCTTCGGGCCCAAGCCTGACCTGACCAGCCTCCTTCTTGCCACCTCCCAAGCTCCCAGTCGCCCCTACTCCACCCCACCAAGTCTTCACTCAGGCCAACAGCTTCCAGCTACAAAGTTGAAAAGCAACTAGCTAGTATGTTGGTGGAAACGCCTCCATGCACGACCCAGTCAGTCACTTCCACTCAATTTTTTTTTTTTAATGAAAAGAGTCCTCACAATCCAGCTGTCATTTGGTGGAGTTTTGGGGGAAAATATTTTGGCAGAGCTGCTAGCCAGGGCCTAGACCTTGTTGGCTTTGGCTTGAAAATTTGGTCAGGAGCAAATTGAGGTTTGGGAAGGAAGGTGGGTCATAGGCCTAACCGAGGGCATGATTTGGGGGGAGCAATGGAGGACCATCCCTGGGCAGGTCATTTTCTCACACTCACATAGACCTACTGGTTGTTCAGGCAACATGATGAGCTAACTCGTTCTCTCCCTACCTTCTCTGTCTGTGTGCAGACAGAGCCTCAGGCTGTAGAGGAAGATCCACAGGCCTGGGAAGAGAGAGCTTCTTCTGCCTTCAGAGTTCTGATTCAATGGGGGAAGCTTGGTTCTTAAATCTAGGGAATCCTGTCCACTAGGGGAAACAGGAACTCTCATTACTTCCCCTTATCCCCCCCTCCCCCAGAAAACTGACTGCACATTCAGCCATCTCCAAGTGCAAATGGGGACATATGCAAACTGCACGCATCCATCCTGAGGGGTTCAGCGTAAATAAAGAAGGAGGTGGGATCAATCAGATTGGGCTTCCTAGAACATAGAGCCTGGGGTCAGGAATGAAGATGGAGAGATGATTCTGGAAGAATCCTAACATCTTTGGACTCTCAAGATCTCTCTCTTTAGTCAGGTAAGACTAACTTGAATCAACCTGGACACGTCAGTGTTTGCTCTTCTTCTGAAGAGAAAGGAATTTCATTCGCTCTCTCTGCCTACTCACTTTCATATCTAATAATCCCTGGCAAGCAGGAAGTTCTTCTTTGTGTCTAACCTGAACCCTTCTTGCTCCTGCATGAAAAAAAAAAAAAAAAACTGCCTTGAGACCATAACTGAATAAGTGTCCGGTATTCTTTTTGTCTGGAAAAATAACATTTTCCCCAGTAGGTTCATTTTTCTCTCACTGCAAGGCAAAGCTCCCTGTGATAGAGAAGCAAGCCCAGAGAGGTCATAAGTGAGACTGTCTCTGAGGCCCCAGTTGAGGCAGAGCAGTTTAGGGGTCAGATCTGCTTTCCAACCAACTGCCAAGGCTATCTTCCCAGTGTCCCCAGTCAGGGCTAGAAGGATAGTGTTCCCAGGAACCTGGCTGAGTCACCATGCCCTTACTTGTTCAGTTTCCCCTTCTCAGCGGCTCGGAGCAGCTGGAGGCTGGAGGGCTCTGGGCCGCTGTCTCTGGCTGATGGCCTGAGGGCCTCTCCTCCTCCCTCCATGGGGGCCAGGCTGAGAGAGGCCCTGGCATCTGCTGCTATACCTGGTACCTGTAGGAAAGCAGGGCCTGCAGGGGAGATGGCAGAGGTAGGCCTATGCCACAGTCAGGCCCTGTTCTAGCTTCAGAGCAGGAATATTTTCCTTTTGGAATCACACAGGGATGTCCTCAACCATGCCTGGGTGGACAGGGTGGATCCCGAGTGTCATCAGTGTGGGCAGAGAAAGGAGAGGATAGGGTGTCTGCCTTTGGAGATCTACTAATCTGTTGGAGTATGGATGAGGATCCTGGACTGTATTAGATCAGTGCAGACTTTTAGCTCTAAGCTTGAACTTGAGGGTGGAGACTTGATTTCTGCTATCGGATAGCTAATTATAGTAGAGGAGATAGGTTCCCCACCTTCCTCAGGGTCTACACACACAGAAGGATCATCTAAATAAGGGGAGGGGCTTCCCTGGTGGCACAGTGGTTGAGAGTCTGCCTGCCGATGCAGGGGGCGTGGGTTTGTGCCCCGGTCCGGGAAGATCCCACATGCCGCGGAGCGGCTGAGCCCGTGAGCCATGGCCGCTGAGCCTGCGCGTCCGGAGCCTGTGCTCCGCAACGGGAGAGGCCACAACAGTGAGAGGCCCGCGTACCGCAAAAAATAATAATAATAAAAATAAAAAAATAAATAAGGGGAGGATTTTGAGCCCTGTTGTACATCAGAACAGGAGAAGATGGAAAAGGAGGCACTGGAGCTGCGGGGTCAGCTGTGGAAGGTTTCCAGGAAGGGGCAAGAGGGGAAAATGGAACCCAGTGGGAAGGACTGGTAGGGCAGGACCTGGTGTAAAAGAAGGTAGAAGAGACGGCTCTTACTGGAGGGCTGGGTGGGAGAATAGTGGGGGCCGGGGGTAGGGCTACCCAGCTAGAGCAGTGTGGGCTGCAGGCTCCGGGAGCTGAGAGCTGTGGTGTCGCCTTGTCAAGTCGTGGCCCCTGCAACGTTCACGCTGGCCGTGTGACACACTCCCACACGCACAGGCCGGGAGAGGAGTGGTGGTAAAGCAGCTCCTGCTTCCTGGAGGACAGGGCGGAATGTAAGGCCTCGAACAGGAGGAGCTGATGTGTGTGGTGGGGAGACAGGAGCTTGGCCCTCTGGTCCCCCTAGAGGAGACAGCGGGGGTGTTCCAAGTTGGCTGCAGCGTGGAGCCTGCCTGTGGGGCAGAGTGTCTTTGTCGGGGGGAGGTTGCTACCCTTTTTCAAGGGTAGCCATGGCCCGGGGTCCTGGAAGTGCTGCCCGGTGGCCTGGCACGGGACAATCTGTCCACCAGCACAGACACACGCTCCGTTGCGCCGGGCTTCTCCCTGCCCCCCCAGCCGATGATCCCCAGGCCTCTTCCTCCTGCTGTCCTCCCCTGTCTGTCGGTCTGTCACTCGGCAGGAGTGAAATGTGCCCTGCTCTTGGAGCGTTTGGTGCTTGATAATTTGTGGATTATAGCTAACTCTCGATAAAGATTCCCCTAATTGCTTGGCTCACCTCAGGTTCTATCATCAAAGCAAAGCGTGAGGCCCCCCTCTCGCCCTCCTTTTCTTTTTATTATCTCTTAATTAATCACTCTGGCTTTCACACTTAGCAGACAATTACAGTCTCCTGGGCACCAAGCTCATTTTCATAACCTCCTGCTCCAAGCCAGCAGCAGAGCGGGGGGGAGGGGAGGAGGAAGCGGGAGAGGAGGGGAGAGTGGGAAGAGAGATGCTGGAGGGGGGTGCGGGCAGCAGGTAGCGAGTACATGAGAACAAGGGAGGAGCAGAAAAGGACTTTGGGCAGCAGCACGGGGCGGGGGTGGGGGGGCAGTGCGGGAACAAGGAGTGCTGAGCGTGGGCACGGGGACCAGAACCCCTGGTCAACCCAGCAGCCCCAAGGAGGCTCTGCCAGTGGGCAGGGAGTATGGCCCTGCTCCCTGGGGAAGGCCCCACCTGGTCCACCGGTGCTGGCGCAGCCTGAGCTGCACTCACTGGCTCCCTTGGCCTCCCAGGGGGTGGGGTGGGGTACATCAGGAGATGTGCAATGGTTGGTGGCCAGAAAGCTGAATGAGGAGCAAGAGATGGTCCCAAGTGAAGTTCATTCAACCATGTGCTGGGAAGTGAGGCAAGCTGGGGTGAGAATGGTGACAGGGAAAGGAAGGACAGGACCACCATCCAGTTAGGACCCAGGTCTTGGTCTGGGAACTTTTCTTTTTTGAGGAGAGCAGGGCACACACCCTGGGGCTGAATCCCATGGCCATGACTAGGGAATGGCCACTCAGTAATGTGATTGGATGAAGAGGGGAAAGCCTAGCACTTCCTCACACCTGCGCCTTGTAGGTGCTGTGCCAGGGGTCTGACGATATGCTCATCATACCCATTTCAGAGATGAGGAAAACTGTGGCTCAGGAAGAAGAGGTGAGGCAGAGAGCAAGCACCGTTCCCACTGGGCCGTCAGCCCTGGCATCACCACAGACCTCGGGGCTTTCCTTGGGCTTCCAACTCCAAAATAAACAGAGAGGAAGATGTCCAGATGATGGATTTGAGAGGCTCGAGAAACAGGAGAGTTTACCCAGAGAGTTAGACACAGAGCTGGACTCGGACCCAAAGCTCTAGAATGTACTCACGTCCCCACCACTGTTCTTCATCATGTCTCTGTGGCCTGGGCTTCTGGTCCACAGGAAGTGGTGGAGAATAAGGGAACATCCATTTTTTCCCCTCTCTATATTGAATTTTCTTTCATGACCCTAGAACAATGTGCTTGATCTCGAGAAAGAAATAAATTGGATCCTACTAACTTCTGCTGTTAACTAGCTGTGAGACCTTGGAATCGTCCTATAACCTGAGTCTGTTTCTTCATTGGTAAATGGGAATCTTGAAAAGACCGCAGATGGTATGCGTAAACCTGGCGTATGACAGGTGCTTAACAAATGGTAGCTGTTACTACTACTATTGTCATTACCACTACGCATGAAGGCACCTAGCCCATGCCCTTAGAAACCACATAAAACAAGTTAATTGTTTTAAAAGCTGGTGACGGAAAGAGGGTCCTTTTGTTCGACTTCCTCAGTAAGGGAGGGCACAAAATTTCTACCCTGTGTTCTTTCTGGGATGTGCTATTGAGCCTTGACAAGCCAGGTCACTGTCCCAGTGCAATTTTTCTCTCCACAAATAAGTTGTCTGTTCTGGCTGGGGCTGCTTCCAGCTCAGAGCTCATTGGCTTCCAGCTCCAGGCAGGGTTGGTCGTCCCTTTGCTGACCTCCAGGCCTCAGACTGCACACTGCTTCTGCCGCCTGCAGCAGAGCCCCTGTGCCAAAGGGTTAAATGTGTCCAGTCTCGCGTGGCTTGAAACGTGCAACTTCTGGTTTCCCAGGCACTACAATAGGAAAGTCTATATTCAGGAGGTAATATGGAAGGAGCACTGTGGATTTTAGCCCCGTTTGTTCCTGTCAGGGAGTGGCCTCATGCACTGACCTGGGCCTGTTTTCTTATCATAAAACGAGAAGGTTAATTTCCAAGATTCTTTCTGGCTGTGCCATTTTCCGACTCTTTGCCATCCGGTGGGAGTTCAAAAAAAGGACTCGTTCTTCCTGAATGAGGCCCTGGATCTCTCTGATTTGGTTTTTCAGCCAAGGCCGGAGGTACTGATTTCAGAGGGCCAGAGCTGGGGTGCTCCAGGAGAAGCATTATTTGCTCAGGAACCAGGGTGGAAGCAAACGTTTTCTACATTTTTCAGATCTGGTCTGGACTCTAGGTGAGGACAACTGGAGTGCCCTTCTCCCCACAAACACACACACACACACACACACACACACACACACACAGAGTCTGCTGTCCGCTCTGGGAAGGTGGGAGACCCTGGATCAAGGATGTGGGTTCTTGTGTCTCCATGTTGATAAGAGTTTGTTCCTTAAGCAACGTGCTCTGGCTTCACCCTGAACTTTAGCTTTGGTCTGTGAAAAGGTTTCGCAGAGTCTTGTGGGAACATAAACATTTGGTAGATTTCTTTCCCTGAAAGCTATTTCTTCTCCTTTCTTTTTCTGGGAACTTTAGCCAGCAAGACCAAGGCCCCTCCACCCTCCCATCCTCCCTCCCCTTTGCCTGAGACACCCAACCCCCTCTCTCCTCCTTCCCGCGATGAAAACAAAGTGAATTGGTGGGTACTGGGAATCATCGAGAGCAAACCGGGCCAGAAGAAAGGAGTGAGGCAAACAGATAGCTCTCCCAAGAGGAGAAATTATAAGAAGCGAGGAGAGAGAGAGAGGGAAAATAAGCAAATGGCATCAGTGGTGAAAAGTGAATTCCAGGCATTTAAAATTCTTTTGGTTTTAATCATCTCAGAGGCCGACCAGAGCTGAGCCGTGGGGGAAGGGAAAAAATGAAAACCAGGGCCCTCTCCTAGGAGCCAGAGCCCAGGAATTTCGGTCTGCGCCCTCCACCTCCTGCCTCTGATGCTCAGAAGGGTTACCTCCTCCAAGGGCCTTTCCTGACTAACCCTCCCTTTATCTCATTTCACAGGCTCAGTTTATACTCAGTTTTAAAGCACTGACCTTTCAGTTTTCTACCAGACTGCAAGTTCCCCAAGGCCCTGGATTATGCTTTGTTAAAAACAAAACAAAAATAACAAACAACAAACCTCAGCCTCTTTCATAAGTCATGCCTGGGCCTCCTCGGTGAGGGTCAGGGCCCCCAGAGAAACTTCTGGGCCTGTTTTCCCCCTTTGTAACATGGATTTGAAGAGATGAGCTGAGCCTGGAAGAAACTCCTGAAGGAACTGGGAAGCTGGGAGGGAGCCTGGCAGGTCCCGGGTACCTCCTCTGTGCAGTGTTCTGTGTTGGCTGCTTTAGGATTCTCTCAAGGGCTGTCCTGTCTTCTTGCCCCCTCCCTCAGGGTCGGGGCTCGTTGTCCGGAAAAGCAGCAGGCGAAGCCCCTGGACACTGGTGGGTGGGGGGATTCCAGGCTCTTTCCCTGGCCGGGGGAGCAAGAGTGGGTTTTAGGTGAGGGAGTGAATCAGGAAATCTCATCAGCCTGGCCAGGCGATGGGTGGTGAGACACAGAGTGAAGGAGAGCCTGAGGTTAGCCTGGAAAGAAGCAGGAGGAGGGCAGGGAAGACCCTGTCACCTGCCATGCTCGGAAGCCTCCTCCTTTTCTAGTCTGGCCCCTCCCTGTGTGCTCAGCATTTCTTCTTTCTTTCTTTCTTTCTTTTCTTTAAGGATTTATTTATTTATTTTTGGCTGTGTTGGGTCTTCGTTTCTGTGCGAGGGCTTTCTCTAGTTCGGGCAAGCAGGAGCCACTCTTCATCGCGGTGCGCGGGCCTCTCACTATCGCGCCTCTCTTGTTGCGGAGCGCAGGCTCAGGAGTTGTGGCTCAGGGGCCCAGCTGCTCTGCGGCATGTGGGATCTTCCCAGACCAGGGCTCAAACCCGTGTCCCCTGCATTGGCAGGCGGACTCTCAACCACTGCGCCACCAGGGAAACCCCTCTTTCTCCTTTCTGAGCTTCCTCCCTCAGCCTCCCACTCCCCGACTCTCTTTCTCCTTCTCCATCTGGAGGCAGCTTTTTCCATTCTACTGACCACTAGCTGTTTCTCCCAGTTTCCCAAACCCTCTTGCCCTCAAACTTCGATGCTGGGATGTTCAGACTTTGTTTCTTATAATGCGCTTCCCACTTCCTTCCCCCAGTAAGATTACAAACATTGAGAGCTCGAGACTATATTAGATCTGATATTAGACTGGGAGTCCGGTGACCTGGGTTTTCGCCTTGACTCTTCTTGGGCTGTTTCTTCTTGGGCAAGTCACGTGCTCTTTCGGGGCCTCGGTTTATTCAGCCATAAAACAAGGAGCTCACTAGGTGATGCCTGAGGTCCCGGAAGTACTCTTTGCCTTCTGGGTAAAAGAGCAGGATCTGGAGTTCAGACTGCTTGGATTCATGACCCTGTTGTGCAAGTCCCTTCACCTTGGTATAGAAGAACAGTGGCATCTGCTTCGTAGGGTGGTGATAAAGATTGCATTAAATAATCTGTGTAGAATGCTTGGCAAATGTATCTGAGATGCTTTAAGTATGCGGTACGTGTTAGCTCTTATTGCTAAACTGAACCCTAACGTTTTATGGTATGAAGTAATGAGAAGAGCCGTGGATTTGTGGTCAGAAGACCTGGATTCAGGTTCCAGCTTCCTTCCTGACTTTCTGTGTGACCTTGTACAATTTCGTTTCAAGTTGTGAATATGTTAATGAAAAGTCTTTGGGGACAAGGGGATCTTCTCTCTTGGTCTTGCATCTACCCCACCGTTCATGCCTAGAACGGTGCCTGGCCTAGGCACTCACGAAGTGTGTGTTACATGAATGATTGAGTATAAGGTGCTAATCTATGAACAAGGAAATTGAGGCTCTGAATGGGAAAATGAATTGCTCAAGATGGATACAGCTAACCTTTGTTGCGTGCGGGGCTGGGGCGCGGGGGGCTGCTGTGGACTGTAGGATGTTTAGCAGCATCCCTGGCCTCTACTCACTAGAAACCAGTAGCACACCCCACCCACTGGTGTGACAATAAAAAATGTCTCCGGACATTTCCAAGTGTCCCCTGGGATAAAATCACACTGATTGAGAACCACAGAACCAACGAGAGGAAGAGCTAGACCTAGAAATCGAGTCTTCTGACTCCCAATCCGTAGCTTTCTCTAAAATGTCAGATTGTTGTTTATTTCTCCCTTTACCCAAGTATTTAACCTTGACCCATATCATAAAATTAAGACAGAGACATTTATGTCATGGAGGAGTGAGTAGAGTATTTCAATCTCTAGCCCATTTTAGAAATGATTAGGCTTCCACCTAAACCATAACTTACTGACAGGGGGACCAGGGAAGGAGCAGACAGGTGGCAAAGACAGCCACCTGGACAATCCACTAGTGGGGAGTGAATGGAGGCCCTGAGTTCCTTTAGAAACGAAGTTTGGGATGAGGGTTGCTGGGAGATCTACCCATTCTCTGCCTTAAGCAGATAAAAGCCGTCCCCTGTGGTGCCAGACACCGGGACTAACTGTTTTGGGTCTCAGGCACCTGCTACACCTCCCTCCCCTCCCCTCACCCCCCTTCCCCCCAGCTATAGCTGCTGAGATGGCTCTGACGGCCTAGGGCACCTCAGAGTACAGAAAAATCACAGATTTAATGCAACCCCTGAAAAGATAGATACCAATGAAAACCAAGACTCAAGAGTGTATGTGACTCACTGCCCCAGAGCAGACACTAGAAGTTCCACCTTCAGCAGTTTGGAAAACCACTGCTTCACCTCCACGAACCTCCCTGCCTCTCCTCCCCATTCCTGACTGCACAGATCGAAAAGTCCTTCCTTGGTTGGGGGTGGAGGGAAAATGGTGAGATAAGGAATCTACTTTCCATTAATTGCTAGAGGAATGGAGGCCCAGAGAGGAAGGTGGTGGTCCCCAGAGAATCTTGAGTAACACTGCTCCTGGGACTGCAGGCAGATCCCCCCACCTTCCCCAGACATGCCCTTATCCTTCAACCTCTGCCCCCATCCCTCCTAAAGGGCCTACTCTTGCTGTCATGGCAACCAGGGGATTAGGGCCAGCTAGGAAGCCTAACGGTAGGGGAGAGGGCTTAGAGCGGAGGCAGGTGGAAGGAGGAAATGAGAGAATGAGGTGATGATAAGGAAACAGAGCTGGGCTGGGGGGAGAGCAGGGCAGAGAGGAAGGTGAAAGGAAGGGAGAGGATGAGAGAAACCTCATCCATCCTAGGAGAGAAAAGGAGGGAGGAGCTGGGAGGGGAGAGAGAGAGAGAAACCTCAACTTTTATTTAAAATCGGAGAGCAGTTGTATGCCTGGAGTCGTTGCCATGGCAACGGCAAAGAAAAGGAGATAGAGAGCTTGTGAAGCCGTGAAAACCCAATAGGGGTAAATGTTTAAAGCCAGGAACAAAAACCATTCAGAGATAATTAAGTAACAGGCTGCAGGTTCCAGACTCCTGCCCATTGTCAGGGGACTTGGCCTGAGATGCCAGCCTGCTCTACCTCTCCTTCTCCCCTGCCTTTATCCTTGTCCTCACTCACCAAGAGGATTTCAAAGAAGCAGCCAGGGAGCCCCAACCCTCCCTCCAATCTTCTTCCCTTTAACTGGGGACTGGCCCCCTCACTCCAGTGCCAGCTCCGCAGACCAAGGCTGGACAAGCTTTCTCTCCTGCACTATTAGGAAAAATACAGTCTTGGTAGGGAAAAACAACAAAAAAGGCTTTGGTCAGATAGACAGAAGAACTCGCGGATGCTAAATTACTAGATGGACAATTAAGTTGTGGACTTTCTTCCTTTGGACCATCTCGAGGGTAAGAGCTGCAGATGTCACAGGCAGGCTGACCTCTGTGTTGACTGTCGCCCTCTGGGTCTCTGAAGTGCTGGGGCACCTGGGCTCTTCCTTCACTGGGGAGGCACAGTCTAGTCTGGGAGCTTTGCTGGGGCTGCTTCACCGTGTTTAATTCTACCTCTGATCCCTCTTTGAATTCTCCTTAGGATTTTTTTCCAGCAGGCTTAATCTTCCCAAGCTTCACGATGGCCAGAAGCTAAGCTGGTAGTTTGGGGGTTAGGTATACTCTGCAGAAATAAAAAAGAAAGAAAATGCCAAAGTACTTTTTCATATTTTAAATGAGTCACCTCACTCCCACCCCAGACATCACAACAGCTGGCTGGCCCCTTGCCCGGTGTCCTCGGGGAAATAATCTTTTGAGTTCCGCCTTCCCCTGCCTTCAGATGCCTCCCAAGAAATCCTGGATATCAAAGAAGGCTGTGATGTTCTTTCTTCCTCTCATCTCAGGATGCAGTTCTGAACCGAAGGCCAGAATAGCTAAGTCGCAAGAGTCCTGTTTTACATCTGCAGCTTCCCAACCCCTCCCTCTCCACTCTTATCACCCACCTCCAGTCCATTCCTCCAGATACCCTAAATTTTATCCTTAGACTAAGCCAGACCGTCAGAGAGTGGCAAACTGAGACTGAACGGTTTTGGCCCCTCGAAGAATTGCTTTTACTGAGCTGAGCCTTTGGCACTGTGCGCTCAGCCCGCACTGAGGAATGTTCTAAGGGGCAGCACTGTGAATCTCCTTATTGTATTTATGGTTAGGGGTGTTGCCCAGGACAGGGCTCAACACATCACAGTGACTTTGTATGAGGATCCACAGAAGAAAGTTCTGTAGTGGTACTTTTCCTAAGGCACCGGTTAGGTTTTATTTTACGGGTACTGTAAATCGCATCACTAATTATGAATTTTTCCTCTTTCCACGTGCTGCTTGGGAGCTCAAGGCTAACCTTGCCATTCATCTCGGATGAGACACCCAGGATCGTGTGGTATATATTTAGTATTAGGACTTTACCCCACCCTCAGTTTATTTCTCCTGTGCTTGTTCTCTTTCCCTGCTGGCCTAATCACCACCATCCCCACACAATGTCTCGGGTTATCTCTTAATTTATTGTTTATATCATTGACTCTGTGTATGCTGCCTCAAGTCTTTTTTGTAATGAATAAATTAAAGGAGTTGAAATATATAAAACATATAGCATAGTGCCTGGCACATAGTAGGCCAGCAGCTACTAAAATGTCGGCTGTTATTTTAAGTAACAAATAATATAAATTGTCTGTAATCTTCCTTTTAGGGGTACTGTAAAGATGGACCAGAGGCTGTGGAGAGCTGAGTCCCCCAGATTAAAGGCCGTCTGTAAATACAGTTAACTCCCAACTGACCCAGTAGAGGGGGAGCCTTGACAGGGATAACACCAAGCCACTGATTTTTTTTTTAATCTTTTTTTTTTTTTAACTTTGGAATGCATCATGGTGGCAATAATGATGATAATAATCAGATTTGCCTTGCTTATTAGAGTTGACTTGGACTGCTATTTAAATGAGTTTCTAATTCCCTGCTCACACCAAGACTGACAACCGAGACGTTCTGGGTGGCAAAGGGAATCAACCTGCCTGGGATTAAGATTTTTCCACGGATAATCTCCAAAGTGAGAAACCTACGTGCGAGTAATTGAGAGCTGATAGCGTTTTGTTGGATGAGTGATGCCCAGACAGACGAGGGTGAGAACTAAGCCCAGGGAAGTTGGTAGGGTGAGACAGGAAGAGGTTGACAAAGTGTGACCTCTGTTTGTGAGCCTGGCACAACCTGATCTCCATCAGGTGAGGTTGGCCTGAGTTCTTTGTTTCTGCCTTGTCTATTTTCCAACCAACCTTTCATTGGGTCCTGGAGGAAGAAGAAAAAACAGAAACAAAAAACGCAATCACCCATAACCGCCTTGTTTTGTTCCACCCTGCATTTATTGAGCATTTACTCCATACTAGGCACTGTTAAGTGCCGTGGGTGTGCAAGGAGAAGAGAGCTCTCTTTACCACCTCAGGGAGGGCTTCTAGTTCTTTCTGTTACCTCTAAGTTGGAGAGACTGTCCAGTGGATACACAGCCTGGGGAACGGGCATCTCCATCATATCCCTTCTTTCCCCTTCTGCTCATGCATTTCTCAAGGTCCATCTTCCTCAAGCTCTTCTCTCTCGTTTCCTCAAGGTCCTTCTCTCCAGCGCTTCCTCATTTTCTCTGTTACCTCTCCAAGGTCCTCTCCTCTTCAAAGTCCTTCTTTTCTTTTCATATTTTCAAGACCTTTCTCTTTTTTTCTATTAAAATAATTTTTTAAGAAAGAAAATAGTTTTATATTGGGTTTTCTTCTATCTTCTCTCCTTCAGGGTTTTTTTTTTAAAACTCTTTCCCAATTACTTACAAGGGAAAGAAAAAAAAACCCCAGCAGCCCTCCCAATCTCTCAGTTCTTTTGCTCAGAAGACAAAAGATCCTTCAGAATTAGAGAGGAAGGGGGAAAAGGAAAAAAAAAAAAAAAAGGATTCCAGTTAAAAAATCTTCATCAGGGTCAAAAACCTGACAGAAAAGCTTTGTTTGAAGGGCATGTGAAGGGGGAGGAGGGGGGAATTGGCAACTAGCAACTCAACCTCAAAAGGCAAATATCTTGAGATGTGAAGGGAATCTAGAGATAGTGAGCATTCCCATTGAAGTATTGGAATAGCTTTGATTTCCTTTTTAACCAGAGAGTCTTCTCCTTTTGAGGCTCGTAGGATATGCAGAGAAGAATTGGGGCGTGGGAAGGAAAGGGAAGCAGGAAACTACTGTTTTAATTTCACCCTGGGTCAGAATTGTCAAGAGTCAGAGTCGGGATGATTGAAAAGAAAGCCTAGGCCTCGAAACCTCAGGCCCCAGCGGGCTGCCCAGCCTTAAGAGTTTCTGAGAGTGGGAACAAGAAGAGAGTAAGCAGAGTGGAGGCATGGTGAGAGGCCCAGGGGGACTGATACACTGCGAAACCTTAGGAGAGACCTGTGGGCGGGTGGGCAGCCACATGGCAGTGTTGTCATGGAAGCGGGATGGAGAGAGATAGCTGCCCACCTAGGAACGGAATCTGAGAGGGTGTGTGTTATGTGGACAGAGAAGGAAGGCGGGGAAACAAAGTTCCACCTGGTCATAACTTCTCTAGGACTTTGGGCAGAAAAGATTCAGACATGTCCTTTGAATGGAGGAGCAGTGCAAGTAGGGTAACATGGGGCATTACTGAAGGAGTGTCAAGAATGATAAGACTAGAATGAGGAAGGAAACACAAAGCTGGACACCTGGACCAGAGGGAAGTACAAAGAGAAGACAGGAACCAATCATTCATTGAGCGCATCTAAATGCCGACCTTCCCTGGAGGCCATGCTAGGGGCGGTATATGGGCCAGCTTGAGTGAGAACTGTTTGTGGCAAGTGTTTAAATCCCAGGCTGCTTTTGCCGTAGCACCTGGTATCCAGCCATCAATTGATGTGTGACGAGGGACTATGAACCAATTTTTAATATTAGCCTGAACAAAACATAATTAGGAAGAGAAATTTGCTTCTGCAGCTCTGGCTGCTGCAGCAAAGAAGTTACATAAGGTTCATTCAAATGACTTGGTACCATCTTCCCCATTCCCGTCCCCAGGTCTCTGACTTGAACAAAGTAGTAGAGGCCCAGAGCCTCCACACCTGCCTTCCGGAAGTCCCAGAGACAGACACACTGCCTGGGAGCAGATCTAAGACCTTCAGCCTGTAGAAGGACACTGAACAAGGGCACAAGTCAAATAGATCAGTGCATAATGAAATACAAGCAAAGGGAGAAGAGGCAGAAGACAGCAAGAGAGGGAGGGGCAGACTGGAGGGGGCGGGAATAAAGAGCTGAGGCAAAGTGTGGCTCCTCTGATGGGGGAAAGCAAAAAAAAAAAAAAGGAAAGAAAAAAAAGTACGGCATTATCCTGGGACAGTTGCAGACGAACGAGATGGATTCAGGAAGGAATTAACTCTGTGAATGTCCTGTATTATCACGGCTACAATCTAAGGTGGGCAAAGGAGAGGCTGTGGAGCATTTTGGCAGAGGCTTTTTGGGTGGTGGGGGAGGAGTGAGGGAGTGGGTGGCAGCGGGGGTGACATTCGTGTTGAATGTTAAGGCCACAGACGTCCCAGGCTGAGCTCCACGTGGCACCCTTAGAGCAAGCTGTTCACTCGGGGCACTTCATCTGGGTGGAGGGAGGCAGGAGTGGAAACTCCAGGCCTAATTGCTAGGTCTCTCTCAGCTCTTCCAGGGAGCACAGGGCAGGAAATTCCTCAAATTCCAGGCTTGTAGGATCACTGCTGAGCGTAACCGCAGAGCAAGGGAAAGAGGCCGAGAGGCGGAGAGGGTTGCCTCCTCTCCATCTTTTTTCCTTCACAGTTTTAAAGCAGCAGCAAATTAGAAGGGTTTAGCGGGGCTGATGGCTAAGAGAGAGGCCCCAAACATAACAGTCTCATGTAAGAAAAGTTCCAGGTCTGGGAATCCCAGAGAAACTGGCCCTGGATTAAGTAAGTTTGAGGTTGAAAATAGACTGCTGTGGACCGGGACAGGAATTTTTCCCAGGGTGATTTTTTTTTTGTTTGTTTTTAAAGCTCTGAGGAATAACTGGTGGAAGGGAACTTGCTTCAGTAGGACCTAAGCAAGAACTATCTTGTTGAAATAAATGATGGTGGAGCAGCGAGTACATTAAAAGGCGTCTTGGGGGTTTACAGAATTTCCTTTTGCTCAAAGGGGGAGGCCAATCAGGTCTCCTCCTGCAGCATTGGGTGTGGAAGGGAGAGCCGATGCTGTTCCTCACACTGTTCCTTGAACGGCCCAAACATCTTCTCAACCTCCGTGCTCATTCAGACTGGTGACCTCTTTTCCCATCCCATGCCCTCTGAAACCAGGATTTGCCTCCAAGTTGCACTTTTAGTGCCTCTCAAGGTAGTCTCCTCTACTCCCTCCAAGAAACTATTCTTTCCTTTGAGCTTCCAAAGCAAATTGCTTGAATTTCGATATGGCACTTATATTCTGTCTTAATCATAGTGAGTTGTTTACCTCTGCCTCTCTCACCAGACTGTAACACTCCTGGAGGATAAGAGTGTGTCTTGTTCCTATTTGTAATTTCCCTCTCTTTCCTCTTCTCCCCAGCACATAGCAGAGTGCCTGCCACACAGTAAGTCCACACACACACACATGCTCGTTGACTGAATATTCTGGTCATTGGCAGGTCCCCATAATGAACTTTTAATTCAAAGTCTGGTTCCTCTTCCAGCTAACCACTTTTGTTCCTCCCTATCACTTAATATGTGCTCAGAGAATACAAACACTTTTTAAATATTATCTTCAGTAGAACATAACTAGGTGCCACTAAAAATGCATTATCATGCTTTCCAAAGCCAAGAAGAAATGACTTTTGCATTAGCTACACCACCAGTCTTCCTCAGCGGTACCAAGAACTGAGATGTGAATGTTTGCATCATCGTTGATGATGGGACCACTGTAGAGGGCAGTTGGTTTCACTGGGTTGGAGGAGGAAGGGGCAGTGGCCCTCGGCCTCTGTAATTCTTTCTTCTCAGTGGTTGTGCATCCTGGAATTTGTCCAGAGCACTTAGCGCTGGTGGTCCCGCCCTTAGCAGCAGCCTAAAAATGGCCACTGTGGGCTGGCATCAAGGAAGTAGCTCCACCAAAACCTCAAAAATTCACAGTCAAAAATGCCATATCCTGGATTTCATTCTAGGGCTGTTAAATTCTTTCTTGGGATAGGATTATAAAACCTTTTTGGTTCTCCTTCAGACCTTTGTGTCCCCTTTTGTTGTCAGATATTGTTACCGGGTGGCAAGTGCAGGTTTTTCACTGCACTTGACTATGGATTCCCCACCAAAAAAACAATTCAGCTGGCTGTATGATGTCAAAATGACTCCTTGGTTTGGCTAATTCAGTCAGCTGGTGAAAGGATCATGGTGCATGAGGCATTACCACATCTTGGTTTCCTTCCTGACTACTAAATGAGCTGTGTGACTTTGAACAAGTTGCTTAACCTCTCTGGGTCTCAGTCTCCCCTAACACGAGGAAGTTGGGATAGGTAAAAGCAGAGGCTCGGGCTTCCCTGCTGGCACAGTGGTTGAGAGTCCGCCTGCCAATGCAGGGGACACGGGTTCGTGACCCGGTCCGGGAAGATCCCACATGCCGCGGAGCGGCTGGGCCCGTGAGCCATGGCCGCTGAGCCTGCGCGTCCGGAGCCTGTGCTCCGCAACGGGAGAGGCCACAGCAGTGAGAGGCCCGCGTACCACAAAAAAAAAAAAAAAAAAAAAAAAAAAAGCAGAGGCTCTTTTTAGCTGTAGCTTTTGTGTTTATATATGAAGTTATTATGTTTTTAACCTTCTTCCCTTACCTGGAGGAAGACTGAGAGAGAGGGCCGCGGATGTCGAGCATGCAGGCTGTGGTGGGTTTTATGAAAGGGGTTTTCCTTAGTGCCTTCTGTTCACTTGTCAGGTTTCAGGGGTAAATTATGCCTTTACTTACCAGGATATATATAAAAGAAACTACGGATAAATATAACGCAACCCGAGGCGTTAAATACTGAGGGGACAGGAAATAATACCGGGTGTGGTTATAGATGGTGCTAGTTTTGCCAGACTTCCTTAAAGAGGTAAGTCTGGAACAGGGCTCAGAAGGAGGCGAAACGGCATGGATTGCAAGGGAAGAAAGAAATCCAGTCCAGGTGTGTGGGCCGGTGCGGTTGTGGGTGGGGCTTTGGTGGACAGCTATTAAGGCCTTGTGCACCTGGACTCTCAGTAGACAGCTATTGTGGCTTCTTGAGAAGTGGGTCAACATAATGCAGTTTGAGAGGCTGCATTCAGATTTCTGGGCAATTGGAAGTGGGGAAAGCAAGAAGCAGGGAGGATGCTGAAGGGGCCATTATCATCCAAATGAGATCAGTGGGATGTGAGTGGTATGGAAAACATTGTAAATATCTGGAGGAAGGGAGTCTCAGAATTATATCTATTCAGTCATTTAACTTATGCTAAACACCTCCTGTGTTCTGGGCTGTCAGTTCTGGAGGTGACCTATTCCATGAATTAGGAACCTAAAGATCAGATAAGGGATGGAACCAGTCCAGTTCCACACAGCTCATTCTGGTGGGACCAGGGCTGTAAACCTCGACTCCTGATTCTCATTCCAGTGGTCTTTCTACGACAGCTAAGTACCACCCATATTCCTTGACCTCAGTTTCCCTATTAAATTTGCCTGTAGTGCCTGAGGAGCTCCACTGGATATAGAGTGACCTTAACACATCCCAGGAGCTCTGCAGGCGATGGGCTGTGCCCAACAGTCAAAAGTCAGGACTTGCCCCAGATCCTTTGCCAGCTGCCAGAATCCCAGGCCCTGAGATGTAAACTCCCCACACAGCTTCCAGCACAGATTGCCCAATAACTTAATCGGAAGGGAGGGAGGGAGGGGATCCAAGTGTTCAGGCAAGTACTGCTCTGCTGGGCTCCTCTCTCGCCCCTCCACATCTGTATTCCTTTGAACAGCATGAGAACATCTGCAGGCCTTCTGCTAAAGCTCCACAGGCCCTGTTTCCAGCCTGCTTCTTCCTCCCGTGGACTCTTACCTGCGTATACCCAGTGTGGGTGCAAGTGAGGAGAGACCTAGGATTTGGTCCAGGAGGAGTGAGGAGGAGCCAGGAGTGACCCCCCTAGAAGATGTTAGGGTCCACAGGTGTTTTCTGGAGTTCTTTTTGGAGCCCTGTGTAGCCCCTACAATCTCCTCTCTACACGTTGGGCCTGAAGCCATGAAATGGGCCAATGAATTGCAAAGTTCCTGGCCTAGAAGCCTGTGCCTTTCCCTTTTGGCTTTGGAAAGGCCAAAAGGTGCAAGTTGTGCCCCTAAGTGACGGTTTTACATCCTCATTGTCCTTTGTAAGTGGTACAGAGTGAGAGGAGACAGCTGGCCCCAGATGGACAGGGCTATGCGTTATCATCCTTGTCAACAAAAACCTCCATCATCTTATTGAGGGTGAGGGCTCTGCAGTTTCAGAGGGTCCATAGTATGTTTTCATTTCAGTTAGTTTCAGTTTGTCAAGCAATTATTGAGTACCAGGTGCTGTTCGGTGTTGAGGAAACAGAGATGAATACAATATGCTTGCTTGCCTTCCAGGAGCACACAGTTGAGTAAACTTTTATTTAAGACCAACAACACCTATCTCAGACATAGCAAAGAGACTGACTACAGGGAAAGGTATTTTGGGATAGAGAACAAGGAACAGTTATGGAAATCCCCAACCAGCAGACCAGGCCAACTATTCTCCCTTCTCTGAGGAGATGGCAGCTTCAGGACAATGGAAAGAGCACAAGAGGAGGAGTTAGGAAACTTGGGTGTCTTCTCCCAGCATTGCCATTAATACTATATATGCACCAGGCAAATCACTTAATTGCTCAGGCACTCAGTATCCTACTTCTAAATTGAGGGGCAATTAAATAATTTCTTAGATCACTTCCATCTTTAAGGTGGAATCAATCCAGGAAGGCTTCCTGGAAGAAGTACAACTTCAGTGTTTGAAAAATGGGGCAGGGTGGGGGGAGGGAATTAAGTTCCTGTGCTGGGAAAGGCATCCTTGCTGTGTAGTATCATCTGGGAAAAATAGAGGTGGGAAAGGGTGGAGAGAGGCAGAGAGCGGAGACAAAGGGTTTTGAAGATATTGTGAACAAGTAGTATAGGAATTGGCAGATCTGGAGGATGAGTGTGGAATGGCCTTTGGATCCAGTGCTTAGAAGATCAATCATAATGGTTTATAGAGAGGAACTTGAAACAGACCTGGCAGAGGGAATCCGATATTTTCCCTAAGGTGAGCGTCCCCTCATGGCTCTTCAGGATCCACCCTGACCCCAGAATTAAAGGCAGCTCACCACCAGCTGCATTTTTAGAAGGAGAGAGGCGGTGTGGCAAAACCAAGTCAGTAATTCCTCAAAGGTTGGAACTGCTTACCCTCAGCTGAGGAAATCAGACCAAAAAGAGGTCCTCCCAGCATCTGTGGGCAGCCCAGGTGTGGCTGGCAGGTACCCTGTCACCAAGGTGGCCCATGGTAACTCCTCCAGAAAGTGTGTCCCTTTTGTAACTGCCCCCTCTGTGTAGAGAAGCCATTGTCTAATTTCTTCTCCTTGGCCCTGCTCCTCCACAAGCTATTCTCTGTCACTGGGTCTCATGTTGGGAATTAACTAGTGGATTGTGACTGCAGCGAGGCACTTAGGATGAGAGAAGTCACAAGTGTCCTCCCCCAAGTTTCCCTGCATTCTCTCCTCCCACAGGAAAGGAGCAGAACGTATACAAATTCCTCAAACTACACGTTTCTTTCAGTGTGGTGGAGGTACCGAGTGGGAGAGGGGGAGAGAGTAAGAGCCAGAAAGAAGGGAACACAGTAAGAAAAGGGGAAAGAGAGAAACAGGAGAAATGGACCAAGGAAGGGGAGCGAGAAAATAAAGAAAGCAGAAGAGAGAAATGGAGCAAAAGAACAAGAGAGGCAAGGAAATAAGGATTCTGAAGATGCAGCAGGGAGAGCAAGTGGCCCAGAGAAAGCGGCTAAGACCTGAAACCGGAGGGCCGGGAAATCTGGGTGGGGTGGGGGGGCAGGAATCAAGAAAAGATGATCTTGGGAAATGGGAGGAAGGAAAGGCCAGGGGGCAAAATAGCCAGAGAAAGAAGGGGAGAAACATTGAGATGAGGAGGGAGATATACAGCCAAGATTGGTACAGAAGAGAAAAAGGAGCGAACAAGGTAATAAGGAGGGGAGGCCAGAAGGATGAGGGGATGGGAGAAAAGGAGATAGGAGAGGGCAGGCGAAAACAGGCAGAAAGGGAGGGAGCCGCAGAAGAGGCATGCACGGCCGGTTTAATGAGCCACTCTGCCTCTCCCACTCCCCAGAAGCGTGCTAATTATGCCTCCATCCTCCCAGTCAGGAGGACTGAAGAAATACCCTCGCCCAGCTGAATGGCAGGGGGAGTAAGGGGTGGGAGAAGGCAGGGCTGGGGCTAGGGAAGGAGTGCTGAGCCGGCAGGATGGCAGATGGGGCCCCTGCCCCTGATTAATCGGGCCTCCCGTGGACTGGTGGTGGGCACGCTGCCAGCCCAGGATGGGTGGTGGGAGGAGGCACACCTATCTCCATTGGCCCTGTGGCACCGTTGTCCTCTTGGGGATATCCTAAGAAAGCCAAAGACCTCATGAGAAGGGGGAAGGAAAGGAAGGAGCTGCAACTAAGGCTTTCTTCTCCCCAGCACCTCCATGGGGCGTTTTCCCCTGCCCAGTATTACTGCCTGGCACTGATGCTTCACCTCTAATCTCAAAGGCACCGAAAGTAAACCAGGGGCAGGTGAAATTCTAGCCTCAGGCCACTCCAGCTTCCCCCCTACTCCTGTCCTGCTGGGTATCATAGGAGCTGAGTTTCATATACTAACACCTGGACTCACTTATCTGCTTCTCACAGGGATCATACACCCTCTAGGTGCCGTGGAGGACAGAGGGGCGAGTGGGAGACCACCAGTGTCCTATGAGTGGTTTACAATGTAACGGGGACTTGTGAGAGATGGGGGACAGTATACTTAGGGAAATCCAAGGGAGGGAGACTGTAGGGAAAAGTGGAAAGAGCATGGATTTTGAAGTCAAACACACTTGGTTATAATCCCAGCTGTATAGCTTATAAGGTCTTGGACAAATTTCCAAGCATCAGTTTCCTTGTGTATTAACCATGTGCCAGGCACCTTTCTGAGTGATATTAGTGGATTTATGCATTATGCATTAATGGTCTTCTGTGGTCCTGTGAGATACGTATTTTGTCATCCCTATTGGACGGAAGAGGAATCTGAGGCACAGAGAAGTTAAGTGACTTGTCCAAAGTCTCACAGCTAAGACATGACAGAGTAGCTGAGATTTCAGTTGGTCTGGCCTGGAGATCCTGCTGCTAACTACCATGCTCTAAGGCCTTTCTCTGAAATGGGGATAATGTAACTGAGTGCAGGGCTGTGGGGAGGAGTAGATCAGTTGAAAGCATTAAGCACCCACTAGGTCCTCAATACCTTTGTGTCCTCTCGGACCAAGGCAGTAGATGCTAAATTGCCCTGTGAGTGGCATAGTCAGGAAGCTCAGAGCAAGGACAACTCACGTCTTTTTTTAATTTTTATTGGAGTATAGTTGATTTACAATGTTGTGTTAGTTTCAGGTGTACAGCAAAGTCAATCAGTTATACATACACATATATCCACTCTTTTTTTAGGTTCTTTTCCCATATAGGCCATTACAGAGTATTGTGTAGAGTTCCCTGTGCTATAGAGTAGGTCCTAACTGGTTATCTATTTTATATATAGTAGTGTGTCTATGTCAATCCCATTCTCCCAATTTATCCCTCCCCACCTTACCCAAAATTGTTTTGTAAATAATTTCACTTGTACCCTTTTTTTTGATTCCACATATAAGCAATATAATATGATAGACAACTCACTTCTTTATTAGGGTGTCCTGGGAAGGCTTGACCGTCAAGGAGAATTAATAGGAGCTCAGTCTTAGGGATAGGGCAAGGGCGCCCCCAGGGAGGGAATGATAATCCAGAGACCACTTAAGAAAGGACCAACACTCCTGCCTCCCCACTCCACCCACACGCTGGTTTTTCTAATTCCGTTTCTCCTTCTCCCCTACACGGCCCCTCCTGCACCAGCCCACCCCCGCAACTACTGCCAAGTCCCTAACAGAAGGCCAGCTCACTCTTGCCTCCAGGCTTGGAACAAGCCACTGTTGTTACTACCTGGAACGCCCTCTCTCACTCCGCTGCCTACCCTTGACCTTCACCTCCTGCAAAACCAGCTTCAGCACTCCGGTGGGGACTGTGACTTGATCTGCCTTTTCTGCTGCTCAGGGTCTCCTCCCCGACCCCGGGCCATCAGAGTGAACTGCGTGGTCATCTGCACTAGTTGCTTTATTGCTTGAACAATCCCTCCCTAACTTTGAGGAATGTGTAGCTATGTGTGTATCCCATCCAGAATAGCTAGAGATGGGTTAATACAACTTAAATGAAATTTAGGGAGAATTGGCTACTGCTTCTCTCGTTAGCTGTTTCCAAAGGTGGATGAAAATCCAAGTTTTCATTGTAGCAACCAGCAATTGCAAAGATCTCTGGAATATTCACTCCGTGTGCCAGTGGTGTGCCAGGCCTTAAGCCAGGCACAGGGGAGCTGTGAACAAGACAGTTTCCGTCGCTGGGGGGTGGAAAGCACAGGAGGCATTTTCCCCTGATAAACCTTGGGATTTGCTCAGAGGTCCTTTTTTTAAAAATTTATTTAATTTATTTAATTTCTTTTTGGCTACGTTGGGTCTTCATTGCAATGCGCGGGCTTTCTCTAGTTGCAGCGAGCGGGGCTACTCTTTGTTGTGGTGCGCGGGCTTCTCATTGCAGTGGCTTCTTTTTGTTGCAGAGCACGGGCTCTAGGCACACGGGCTTCAGTAGTTGTGGCACACGGGCTTAGTTGCTCTGCGGCATGTGGGATCTTCCTGGACTAGGGATCGAACCCGTTTCCCTGCATTGGCAGGCGGATTCTTA
Organism: Monodon monoceros; assembly: GCF_005190385.1. Classification (NCBI taxonomy): domain Eukaryota; kingdom Metazoa; phylum Chordata; class Mammalia; order Artiodactyla; family Monodontidae; genus Monodon; species Monodon monoceros. The sequence goes on along the minus strand of NW_021703774.1, from coordinate 67,780,717 downwards.
ACCACTGCGCCACCAGGGAAGTCCCTCAGATGTCATTTTTTTTTTCGTTACTTTTTTCTCTCTTTCTTCCTAAGTAGCAGATATATAGCACTTTTCAGTTTACTAAGCATTTCACAATCCCTTCTTTTAATTTTCGTTACAGACCCATGAAGTAGCTATTATCTCCATTTTATAGGTGGACGAACTATTACCGAGAGAGGATAATTCCCTTGTTCTGGAGCCGGGTAGAACCAGGTAGAGCCAGGAGGCAGGTTGTGCTCTTTCTCCAGGTACTAGTGCATGTTCCAATGCACAGCACTGTCTAAAGAAAATTACCCTACCTGGAGGCTTCATTTCTCTTTTTTTTTTTTTTTAATATTTTAACATCTTTATTGGAGTATAATTGCTTTACAATAGTGTGTTAGTTTCTGCTTTATAACAAAGTGAATCAGTTATACATATACATATGTTCCCATATCTCTTCCCGCTTGCGTCTCCCTCCCTCCCTCCCTATCCCACCCCTCCAGGTGGTCACAAAGCACCGAGCTGATCTCCCTGTGCTATGCGGCTGCTTCCCACTAGCTATCTACCTTAGGTTTGGTAGTGTATATATGTCCATGCCTCTCTCTCGCTTTGTCACAGCTTACCCTTCCCCCTCCCCATATCCTCAAGTCCATTCTCTAGTAGGTCTGTGTCTTTATTCCTGTTTCACCCCTAGGTTCTTCATGACTTTTTTTTTTCTTAAATTCCATATATATGTGTTAGCATACGGTATTTGTCTCTCTCTTTCTGACTTACTTCACTCTGTATGACAGACTCTAGGTCTATCCACTTCATTACAAATAGCTCAATTTCGTTTCTCTTTATGGCTGAGTAATATTCCATTGTATATATGTGCCACATCTTCTTTATCCATTCATCCGATGATGGACACTCAGGTTGTTTCCATCTCCGGGCTATTGTAAATAGAGCTGCAATGAACATTTTGGTACACGACTCTTTTTGAATTATGTCATTTCTCTTTAAGTTGGAATAAACGACCTTTATCTGTGTGGTCATCTGCTCAAACCTTTATTAACCGCATAATTGTGTCTGGCTCAGAGTAGATGCAGTATAAAGAGAGACGTATGGCCCAAGCCCTGCCCTCTGGGGGCTATAGTCTAAGCCAAGGCACTGATATGGATAAACCTGTACAGGGCATGTAGGTAGCAGAATGAAAACAATAACCTAACGTGAATCGGCAGCCAAGTATTTAAAGACTGTCTGTGCAAGGCAAGGATGAGTACGTTTTAGGGGTGGGACAGGATGGACAACTCATGCCAAGCTTCCTGGGCAGTTCTCCACAGTGCCAGACCACAGGGGTGCCTTTTCAATATCCATCCTAATTCTTTCTCCTCTTGCTATAACAAAAGTGTGTGTGTGTGTGTGTGTGTGTGTGTGTGTGTGTGAGTGCGTGCATGCACATGTATAACTCTTCAGACTGCCAGTGAACAATTGGGTTGACTGTAAGGCAAGTGGTTATGGGAGTCCTGTATTTAGATGATGATGGGGAAACTTTTAGCCCTCTTGTAGCAGTATAGTAAAATTTTACTCTCCTCCCGTATACATCAAATTTATCTCTTAACACTGAGCTTTTATGAGATGGACTGAGCACCTGTAATATGGGGCCGGGGGGGAGAGAGAGAGAGAGAGGGAGAGCAACTCTGAAATCAGAAAAATAGGAATTTTAATCCTAGACCTGCTAATATTTAGTCACATTCATGGCATTGGGCTATTTATCTGATCTGGGTGAGCCTCAGTTGCCTTGTGTGCAACTGGGAAAATTATCTCTGCCTTGCAGGGCTGTGGAGAGAATTAAGTGAGATTGTGTGTATAAAGCACTCTATAACCTGATGATCAAATGTATTTTTGTTAAATTTTTTAACATATTTTCTGTAGGTAATGCACATGGTACAAAATTTTTTTAACACAAAAGGGTAAACTGAAAATCTCTTTCCCATTGTTGTCTTCTAGCCACCATTTCTCTTCTCCTTGTGTATTTTGATCCTCAAAATCTCTGTGTAGCAGGCAGGGCAGGGTTTATCATCCCTGTTTTTTAGGAATGAAAACTGAAGCCCAGAGAAGTTAAACAGTTTGAAAATGGTGGGATTAAAACCCAGGTCCTCCTATTAGTAACCCAGCTTGTTGTACTCCACATTTCACACTAGAAGGCATGGTCAGAGATGGGCCCCAAGTTGCTGAACCTTGTGATTTTGAGGTCATAGACTCTTTCAAGAATCTTATGAAAGCCGTTGATCCCTCCCCCCCACCCCAATGCTATTCACATTCTGACATATAATTTTATATGGTTTGTGTAGAAGCCCTACCCATCCCAGCACCTTCTTTATATCCTCAACAGGGTTTTAGCTTTATGGGACTTCTCTGGAGAGCAATGGCACATTGCCCAGTGACCTGCAAACAGAGACTGCTCCCCAAGAAGCCCAGCGCTCTGGAGTCGGAAGATCTAGGTTCTACTCCTACCATTCACGTCTTACCTTTGTGACCTTAGACAAGTCCCTTAATTTCTCTGAGCTTCACTTTCCTCATCTGTTAAATGGGATTGATATTCTCTGCTCCCAAAGAGTTGGCTACTAACATTATAGTCATCTTGCAAACTGTGAAATTATAAACAAATCTAAGGTATTATTTCTCCCTGCAAAGCCCAGAGGGAGTGCAGCAAACAGAAAGTAAACTCATACTTGGAAGTTTATCCATTGGCAGGGAGAGTACCTGTCCTGCTTGGTGGAGGCTGTCCAGCCATGCTGCCCTCTCTAGAGTTGACACTAGAATCAAGGTCCTCAGTACTAGGTCTGAGTGCTTACTCATGTAGCATTGAGCATCCCGTCATCAAATCTCAGCTCCATCTGATTGTCCTGGTCCACAGTGAGTGATAACCCCGTTATTAAGACATGTCTCATTAAGACATCCTGAAGAATGGAGCCAGCAAACAGCTGGTAGACTCGAGCCTCCTGCCTGGGAAAGCTTCCCCTCCACCCCCCACCCCCCCACCCCACCCCCGTTCATTAATGATTATGGGAGGTTTTATTCCCCCCCAACAAAAGTGTTAATTAGACATTGTTCTGAACAGGGATATTACACAAATGAATTAAACTCAAACCAATCAACAAGCCAGCTCTGTGCTTCAGGTCCCCTGAACGAGAAGGGAATTGAAGGCAGTAATGGGAAACAAACGGTAGGATGTCTTCCCTAATATACAATAATAAGTAGGAAGTTTCCCTTTGGTTCTAGCACCACTTTTTGAAGGAAGATACCTTTGTCTTCCTGCCTCCGTTGTCTTCATTTTCCTTTCTCTTTATTCCTTTCTTTCTCCTCTGCTGCATGTGCGCGCGCGCACACACACACACACACACACACACACACACACACACACACACACACAGAGTCCTGGACTGCCTAGTGGACCTTGGTACTTCCCATGTAGCCTGGTCCTTAAGCTTGGGGCCAGGGTGGGGATAGAAAGAGACTCTACCTGACCCCAATTCCAATCCTTTCTTTCACTCATCATGTTTCAATGTGGATGAGTCAGTGAATCTTTTAGAGACGTTAGTTTTCTCATCAGAAGATATAGTATATAATACTTGAGTCCCATCGGTATGCAGTAGGTACTCAATAGATAATCTATTGAGTCTAAAGGACTCAACATCTGGAAACACTTTGTGGCCTGGCAGTGAATTCCTGGTTACTGGTCGCCCCCTGTGGGCAGAGAGGAAAGCACCAGAGGGAAAAGAGTCCCATTTTGAGGGCCTCCCATTTGATTGGAGGAGAGATTAGAGAAGCCTGAAAGGTCTTAAAAACATGCAAATGTGAACATGATGGGGTAAAACTAGGTATTAAATACTTGGCTTGTGATGGGAGCTGGGGGACGGGGGTCCTCTGTGGAGACTAGAGCAGGAAGGAGAAGTTGCGGGGAGGGGGGACGTTTTTCTTGCCATGGGAAGGAAGCCCCTTAACAGAGGCCTGAAGAGGATGGGGTGGAGGCTGGGTCCGTGTGGCTGGAGCAGGAAGTGTGGACCCGGAGCAGGGAGATGAGGTTGGTGTAGCTAGGGGGCAGATTGTGTGTTGGGGGGGCTCCCTGAGGGCACCACTGACTTTATCTTAGCACCTCAGTGCCTGGAGCATCCTAGGTGCTGGAATGAATGTATAAAGTTGGATGTGATGTGATGAGCTGTCAGGGAATTGGGACCTCACTCACTGTCTCTGGGGTCAGTAGGAGTCAAAAGGGTATTGAAGACAGATTTGTAAAATTATTTTCCTTAGGAATGGGATGCAGAGGGTAGAGTGTGGAAAAGGAAGTCCATTCAGAGCCTTCCCAGCATGTCTGGGGAGGGGTGAGCTCTGGATATCCCTTCCTTTAACTCCAGATCCGTCTGCCCTACTAAGCGCAAGGGCCCCTCGCCCCGCACCAAGCACCCTTTCACTAGTCGTCCCCAATCTCTTTACAGATCATCCCAGCCAAGGTTGGGGGGTGGGGGGTCCCTGCTCCCTTCTGAGAGGACCCCATCACTATCCCTATCACTCCCCTTAATAGGAAACTTCATGGCTTTCCCTGAGTGGCCACCTTCCTTCTCACAGACTTCCTCCCGGCTCCAGGCCAGATGGTGAGCTTTTTGGTCTCATTACTCCATGGTACCTCCTCTCCCTTGCTTTGCAGCTCGTTTTATTGCTGGTCCCCACCATAACCCCAATCAGGAAGTTGTTTGATCGTTGTCTCAAAGCCTACTGTCACAGAATGAGTCCGTTTTCTCTTGTTTGGCCCTGAACAAATGGTCACTAGGGCTGTAGAGCTAACACTGCAGAGACAGAATATGAAGTTTTTCTTCATCCTTCTCTCTGCTTCTAGGAGCCTCAGATTCCCATAGATTGGCCTCTCCCAATTTCCATTCTATTTCGTAGCCAAGTGCTTGGCATTCTTCGTGTCCATGAACCCCAAGCTCTAATAGGATCCTGAGCAATGCCTAAAATAGAAGGGGGTCGTTGTCAAATCTTTGTTTTCTAGTTACCTGGGTGTTTTACTTTGCGGAGTGCGTGCACATGCGTGTAAGCCACAGGTACGTGATGTTATGTTTCCCCCTAGGGACCTGAGTGCATGTGTTAGGAGTCAGGAGATGTGGGTTCCAGTTCATAGTCTCCTTTTACTAGCTGTAAGAACTTGGGGCTGTAAGTGGGCTGTAAGGTCACTTCTCTGAGCTTCAGCTTCCCAGGGCTGACTTTTTGTGATTCAAAAGTAAAATGGAAATGGTTTGTGAATTATAAAGCTGTTCGTCAAAAGGAAGGCATTTTTATTTCTTGCTAATTTTATGTTAGTCCTGTTGTCCCTTATCCAGTCCATAGGGGTCAAGGGACTGGAGGCTTTTATGGATAATCCACAAGTTGGATAGTTAGAGTAGACATATTTTAGATAATGTGGGGCTGCATAGTTATTACTGCAGATCACCCATTTGTTTTTCATCCCACCAGATATAGATGAGTATAGTTTTGCATTGAAGAAATGTATGAGATTTCTAGGGAAAGCCAACGTTAGATTCTCTCTGTATTTTCTACCTAACAAACATTGAAGTTGAACCGTGTGTATGTTTGTATTTATTTTTGCCCTTGTTTTGCTTTTCTTGCATCCTTTTCTTCCACCTCTTTTGGTATGCATCGCATCTTGGAATCTGCAAATTGAAGCAGGAACTGGTAGGAGCCATACCCCCTGCCTCCTGGCTAGGTAGCTATTCAGGCACCCTCCCTACCTCTTGTAAGGGATCAATTACTTACCATCCGTCAGTTTCTTTTTTTGTTTTGGAAGGAAACCTGTTTAGAACAGCCCCCTTGGGACTGGAGCCCTGGGCAGTGAGTGTCACAGAGAAGGGAAGTCTGTGTTGCTGAATGTACCATTGTGATTGCACGCACACATGCCAACAGCAAGGACTGCAGAGTTCTGCCCCCGTCTCTGGCATCCCCCATCCACCAGTGCAGGGGGCAAGGGTATCAGGAGGGAGACGAGAAGACCCTGACCTTCACACTAGGAGGGTAGATACAGAGGAAGGAGGGAAATCAGGAGGAGAGAATTAATGCACAATGAGTACCTATCTACTCTGCACTAGACACTCTGCTAAATATTCTACTTATTGTTGACCCATTACATTGAATTCTCACGGAACCCTATTAAGTAACCTTATTTTCTTGGGTGAGGTGTTAAGGCCCAGTTAGGTGACAGTGGAGCTGGGATTTAAGCCAAGACCTGTCTGACCCCAGATTCCTAGCTCTTTTGGCCAGTCCACCATCTCTCAGGGCCTCAGAAAACCACTCTGATAAAGGAGACAGGCCCTGTCCCTGCTAGATGGAGACTAAGTGGCTGATAACCGTAACTGGACGTTTGGGTGCCATAATCTATATGCTGTAGCAGTAGGTGCCAATAACTTGGGAAGAACATTCCTTTGCCCCTTAAAAAGACATTTTACTACCCCAGAGTCCCAGAAATCTACAGAGTCCTACAGAACCATACAGAACCAAGGGGATCTGGTGTTTCCGGGGGCAGGTTTATGCTTTGACAGTGTGTACTGCCAGCCTGCAATCCTCAAAAATTTCGGAGACCCAAGGTGTCGGGAGATACTTCCATGAGAACCAAGGGATGCTGGGATAATCCCAAAGTGTTGTGGATTGTTTGTTTTTATTAAAGTATAGTCGATTTACAATGTATTGGTTTCGGGTATGCATCAAAGTGATTCAGATATATATATATATATATATATATATATATATATATATATATATATATATATATATTCATTTTCAGATCGTTTTCCAAGTTGTTTTTTGATAGAGAAGGAACCTTGGGGGCCTTGACACTGCAAGACAAGGGGCATCAATAACACAGACTGCAATGCACAGGGCGCCCCCTGGAGCACAGAATCAGAGTGTGGAATTTCAAAATGTGTATTTATTCATTCATTTATGAGTCATTGTTCCAGACTTATTTTCTGGTTTGACTCATTGAGATGGATACTGCGTTGAACTTGTAGTGCTGAGCTGGAGCACTACATATCAGCTGGAGGTGTTCGGGGGCCATGGCAGGTAGTTTAGGTGGTTTAGGGAGTTGTGTTGGGTGAATAATGCACAGCTCCCTCGCAGACCTGGGCACGATGAAACATGCTTCATGCTCAGGTAACAAGACCATCAGTTGGGTTACCTGTACTTACAAATGGTGAAGGGGTATAATAGTGTGCTAGGGTTGCTGTAACAAAATACCACAGACCGGGTGGCTTAAACATCAGAGATTCATTTTCTCACAGCTGTGGAGACTGAGAGTCCAAGATCAAGGTGTCAGCAGGGTGGGTTTTCTCTGCTTCGCTTGCTGAAGGCTGCCTCCTCGCTGTGTCCTCACATGGTCCTTCCTCTGTGGGCACATCCCTGGCATATCTTTTGCGTGTCCAAATTTCCTCTTCTCATAGGGACACTGGTCAGATTGGATTAGGACCCACCTTCATGGCCTCATTTTAACTTAATTACCTCTTTAAAGGCCCTATCTTCAACAACAGTCATATTCTGAGGTCCTGGGGGTTAGGGCTTCAACAGAAGAAATTTGGAGGGGGATACAATTCAGCCCATAACAGGGACACAGAGAATGGGGACCTATAAGAAGGAGAGTAAGAGGGTGCCTGGAGCAGAAGATGGTAAGTTCTCCCACATGAAGCACAGCCCGTGTGAAGGAGGCAGCCTGGTGGAGGGGACAGACATCCCACTGACCGTGGAGCCTGGCGCGACCTTAGTCAGCCCGCTGGGGCGGATGTCCTCCACTGTAAAGTGAGGGCTTTGGGCTATATGTTGCCGAGGCCTCCTGATGGCTTTCATATGCCTTGGTCTAAGGCTGACAGGGGAGGAGAGAAGGCGATTTGAGGTGGAAAGCAGGATGGCTGGACAGGAAAGACCAGGAGAGCAGACCCGCAAGGGCAGTCAAACACGAGCAAGGATGCTGGGGATGAGGGTGGTGAAGACTAGCAGGCTAGACAGTGTGGCTTTGATCCACCACAGGTCTGAGGAGCCTTGGCAGGTCTGCAGTGAACCTCTGTGAGCTTTGTACTTCGATGGGGTCTAGGTTAGGTACAGTCTCAGTTTTGCCCTTGAGTGTTGGCTTTCCTATGATAGAGAAATCCCAGAGGATGCCATGGGACCCACTTATGCCATGATGTGCACTGATGACATGAGGCCCTCTGATGACATGCAGCAATAAGTCACTTTTGAAGTCCTTGACACATGGGTTCAAATTTCAGTTGGCCCTTAGCCAAGTTACCTCATTTTTCTAAACTCTGATTCTCCACTTGTGAAAGGAGTAAATATCTTCTTCTCTGGAGGTTGTGAGCATTAAATGAATCGGTGTCTATAAAGTGGTTAGCAGAGAGCCCAGCATACTTAAGTGTTAAAATGAAGACTGTTATATTTTTTGGGGCCACGCCACACAGCATGCGGGACCTTAGCTCCCCGGCCAGGGATCGAACTCGCACTCCCTGCTGTGGAAGCGCAGAGTCTTAACTGCTGGACCGCCAGGGAATTCCCAGAAATGAACATTATTTTAAATTGCTAGCTGTCAAGCCACTTCTCTCCTTCCAAACCTTATTTTCAATTCCCCTCCTCCAGGGAGCACTCTCTGGCTAAGCTTATAGGACTCCGCTCTTGCATGCTGAACCTGGGCTCCTGTGGCCTCACTTTGGGTTCCCGGGCAGCTGTTGGCTTCTTGTCCTGAGTGTCCTAGAAACATGGTCTCCAGAGCAATGGCCCAGCTCCTCTTCTCCCCACGTCTCTCCTCGGGGCCCAGAGCAGATCCCTGCCTGTGGCACATGGGGCTGAGCCCGGGGGTGCCTGACTGATTGACCCCCTGTGACTCACTCCCATTTCCTTATCAGGAAACAGTCTCCCAGGCTCTGTGTTAGGCAGACACCAGGCCGGACCAGCAAGTCAGCTGCTCAGCAGCTCTGCTTGAGTTGGGGGCTGGCTCTGTGCCTGCAGACCTTCCTGGGAGGCTCTCCTGGGGCGGCCACCCCTCTGCCTGGCTGGCGGGGTGGGAGGCCAGCTGTTTCTTACTCAGGAAGGTGACGCTACCTGAGGGATAGAGGTCTGTGCATGAGTCTCTGCTGTGCGCCAGGCACTGTCCTAGGCCCTGGTGATCAGCAGTGATGAGGCAAACGAGACTCTGCCCTGGTGTAGCGGGAACGAGCTGATTCATGGCGGTCCAATAAGTAAATCAACAAGAATATATCAGTGGGGCTTCCCTGGTGGCGCAGTGGTTGAGAGTCCGCCTGCCGATGCAGGGGACGTGGGTTCATGCCCCGGTCCGGGAAGATCCCACATGCCGCGGAGCGGCTGGGCCCGTGAGCCATGGCCGCTGAGCCTGCGCGTCCGGAGCCTGTGCTGCGCAACTGGAGAGGCCACAGCAGTGAAAGGCCCGCGTACCGCAAAAAAAAAAAAAATATGTCAACGAAGAATAAATGTTATTATGGTGAAAATAAACAGGGTGACATGAAAAAGGCTGACATCTTCCAATCCTTTTCAAACTGTCCTCTTTCAAGTAGTGCTTTTTGGTGTATAATAGGAGAAAATGTTCTCTTTTTTGTTTGGTTTTTTTTTTGGCTGCGCCGCGCGGCTTGCAGGATCTTTGCTCCCTGACCAGGGATGGAACCTGCGCCCCCTGCAGTGGAAGCGCGGAGTCCTAACCACTGGACCACCAGAGAATTCCAAGGAGAAACTTCACTTAGCCCTCAGAGACATCACAAACTGAAAACTGAACATGAATAGGACTCCAAAGAGTCTGGGGAGAAAGGGAAAATCCTGTGTCATGTGGAGGCAACAGTGGACTGGCCCAGTAGATTTAAACACTCCAAGGGACTTTGTTTCGTTCATCACCTTAACTTGAGAATCTAGAATAGTGGGGCATAGTAGGTCCTCAGTAAATATTGGCTGGCTCCAGTGGGCTGAGCTGAGATGAATGGAAGTGGACATTACACAGAGAAAAAGCTTCATAGACTATTCAAAAAAAAAAAAAAATGCTCTTAATAGCCAGAGCTGTCCAGCAAACAAAAGGGCTGCTTCAGGAAGCAGTGAACCCCACAGCCCAGGAGGGTTCAAAAGGAGCCAGGATGATCACATGCTGGGCACACCAGACTGCGGACTTCTGATTGGGAGGCGAGGTTGGGCAAGGTGACCTCCATCGTCCCTTCCTACAGTGAGGCTCTGCCATTCTGTCACCACCTCTTCCCAGGCCCAGCCTGCCCGGTGTCGCATCATGAATGTTCGGACTTTGCTGACAATGCCTGTGTCTTGCTTGCAACAGTATTGCCCATGAAGAGGAGCCCTGACTGCTCTGCATTACAAGGGAAAAATCACTTGGAAGTAGACTTCCCTTCCCTGACCCTGCAACTCTGTCCCTGTTTTATTTTTCTGCATCGAATTGCCAAGAGTAAAATTGCTGGACACACGGCATGTGCTGTTTGCTTCCTTTATGGCCCCTCATTCCCACCAGTTGGCCAGTGGAGAAAACAATTAGTGGCATTGGCCTGAGACTTGGGCTGGAGAACAGGAGAGCAGGCAGTGCTGAGCGAGCGGGCTGCGGAAGCCGGGCAGGCTGCGGTGGTGAGGGCCAGGACAAGTGGGCGCTCACATCACCATATGCCTACAACCTCCCATCCCATGCCCACACCAAGTCATCAAGCTGCTTCTCCTCCAACCACTCCGATTGTTCCTGAGTCCCCTACCTTGCAGGGTTGTGCCTGAGCGCAGTGTTCCCCTGGCCTCCCCACTCCTTCACGTCTCTGAATGGGCCGGTGATGTAAATACAGTCTGGCCACGTATTGATTTTCTACTTCTAGGCCTTCTTTCCAAATGGCCTAGATGTTGCTACCTGTGTTGGTGTGTCGGTCTCAGAGGGAGGTCCCAAAAGGCCAGGGATGTGTCTGTCTTGTTCTTTATAGGGAGTTGCGCTTGTCACCTTTGGGTGTTGTTGTTATGTTTTCTGGTTTGTTTTGACGTGTTTGGTGTTTTGTTTTTCGGGAACCATGCTATCTCCTTGAGGGCTGATGAGTTGCTCGTAGAGCAGAGTTCCGAAGAGAGGAGACAGTTGATGCTCAAGGGGTTCTTGTGCTCAGAGCATGAGACTGGGTGTCCCTTGTGTTCATTTTCCTCCGGGCCATTCCTCCATTGCTGCTCACGCCTGGGGGAGTGATGCAATCCTCAGTTCATTCATTCATGTATTTATTTGTTCAATTAACCACATTTATTGAGGGTCTTCTATGAAACTACTCCTGGGCTTGGCTTCTGGGAATGTAAATATAAGAACCAACCTCTAGCCATACGTCTAAAAGGGGAAACGGAAATGTAGACCGATGTATGCCGTAAAGCATAGGAAGGAGGCCCCATAACAGAAGTAAGAGGTGGTGAGGTGGAGAAGACCAGAGACTGGGGCTCAAATCTTGACTCCAGCTTTTACTGGTTTTGTGACCTTCTTGAGCCCACGTTCAGTGCAGTGACAGTGTCTATCTTCTAAGGTTGTTGTAAAGGAGAATTAAGCTGGATACTACATTGTCAGAGCCCTGTAAATATGGATCCCTCTTTTCCACGCCTGGGAGAATATAAAAGGAGTAACTCACTTTGCCTGGGGAAGTTAGGAGTGCTTCCCAGTGGAGGTGGTTGTTGAGCTTGATCTTATAGCACAGACAGCAGTTGTCCAGGTGGAGATGGAGGGGAAAAGGACATTCCAGGAAGTGGGAAGAGCCATTTCCTTAACTCAACACTAGTAAGGAAAAGGCCTGGCCTCTTCAGAGAAGGAGGGCTAGAGTGTGTGCTGTGGGGTCGTGGCAGGAGATAAGATGGGGAGGAGGGGGCTTCCCTGGTGGCGCAGTGGTTGAGAGTCCGCCTGCCGATGCAGGGCACACGGGTTCATGCCCCGGTCCGGGAAGATCCCACATGCCGCGGAGCGGCTGGGCCCGTGAGCCATGGCTGCTGAGCCTGCACGTCCGGAGCCTGTGCTCCGCAACGGCAGAAGGCCTCAACAGTGAGAGGCCCGTGTACCGCAAAAAAAAAAATATGGGGAGGAGGTCAGGCATCTGGTGATGGAGGGCCCTGGGTGTCCAGCTAAAGATTTTGAAGTTTATTGCAAACAGCAGGGGTGTAATAGAGGTATTTAAGCAGTAAGTAGTATGAATCGACTTTGTGCTCTAGCATAATAATTTCGGGGGGCAGCATGGAAGTAGGAGCGGAGTAGGGGAGAGATAGCAGGGTGAGTGTGGGCCCGGGAGAGAATATAGACAGTCATTCAACAAACGTTTATTGAGCAGTTATTGTGTGCCAGGCACTCTACTGAGCGTTGGGATACAAACATAAAGAGGTTCCTGAGGGTGACAGATAAATGAGGAACACACTAAGTTGCGGTAAGGGTTTTGCTAGAGAGCAGCGCAGGTCCTGTGGAGGCCTGAGTGGAGAGACAGCTAATCAAAAAGGCTGCGGACAAGGCCCCTCATTCATCCGCATGGATGTGCACACGTGACACAGTGCCCAGAGGCGTCATGCACACAGACAACTACGCCCGGTTGCCCTGGTATTGAACTTACCCACGAGAACGAGAATACGAGTTAGAACCAAGGGAGCAACAACTCAGGAGAGGAGGCATTTAACTCCAAAAAGTAATCTGGAGTTGAAATCGACAACTGCTTTGAGGTAAGGATTGAGGAAGAGGAGGAGGTTGAGCCCCTCTATGGAACAGTCCCCTCAGGAAGGTACTGAGGCTCTGATATAAGGGACAGGAATGGTGGTAGAGCCCCTGGTGGGAGTGGCTAGAAGTCTCAGCATCTCTGCTGGGGGAGACCCGCCTTGAGCAGGTACTGTGGTTTGGGCTCTTCCGTCTGCTGGCTGACATGTCTCTTCTCATCGTTTTAGACCCTAACCCCAAGGAGGGGATGATTTCTCCCCACCTCCCTCTCCTGCCTCTTCAGATTCCTTGAGTTAATCCTCTCCCAGAAGAACCAGATTCCAGCTTCAGCCCCATTACCTAACGCGTGCAGGACAGTGAAAAAAATCCACCTCCCATTTGTGCCGTGGGATAATAGGGGAAAGTGCTTTTGTACGTTGTGAAACCCTTGGCTAGTATGGGATTTTAGCCGTCATCATTGTGGGCGGCAGGTTGGTTGGATGGGCAGAGGAAATGAGTTTGGAGAGCTGGAGATGGGACTGTTAAGACAGCTGGTCAGTTTCAGAGCTTCTTTCTGGGGAAGGAGGTGAGAACAAAGTTCAAGGGCCTTCACAGAAGCTCAGAGGATTTGCTGCACTGCCCAGCATTCCCAGAGCTGTCAGCTGTGTGATGGTATGGCGCTTCCCCAAGGGACAAGTGTGTGTGTGTGTGAACTCGAGAGAACTGGTAACTGAGCAAAGTTTCCAGTGAGCATACAGGTAAGAGGGGGCCCAGCCTGGATGTTCAGGGCAGGGGGTGGGGTGGGTGACCCTTGTGTCCTCCAACCACTTCCTGGTTCATTGAGAGGCAGCTAGGCTATTGCAAAGGATTCTTTTTTTTTTTTTTTTTTTTTTTTTTTGTGGTACGCGGACCTCTCACTGTTGTGGCCTCTCCCGTTGCGGAGCACAGGCTCCAGACACGCAGGCTCAGCGGCCATGGCTCATGGGCCCAGCCGCTCCGCGGCATGTGGGATCTTCTTGGACCGGGGCACGAACCCGTGTCCCCTGCATCGGCAGGCGGACTCTCAACCACTGCGCCACCAGGGAAGCCCACAAAGGATTCTTTAACATGGGCCCAGAAGCATTTGCATCCTTGGTTATGCCATTGCCTGTTACCTGAGCCTCAGTTTCCACATGTGTAATGTGGGATGCTCATCCCTCCCTCACAGAGCTGTTGAGATGAGGTGAGACTCTGGAAATGAAAGCACTTGATAATCTGCAAGGCTCTATATTGCTTTAACCATAGCTAGTGTTTGTGGAGTGCTTACTTAAGTGCCAGGCGCTGTTCAGTGCCCGCTGCCTCATGAACCTGAGGTGGGAGCAGGTATCCTCCCCAGTTGTGTAGGTGAGAACACAGATGCAGACAGGTTGTGCAGCAGGCCGGGCAGTCTGGCTCTGGCCTGTGCTCTTAACCGCCAGCTGCCCTGTCTCTGTGTGGAATATTATTGTATGTCATGTAAAGAATTGTTACTTATTGTGGGGCCCTCCAACACCTACTGTAAGGAGGTTGATGGTGGGGAGACGGGGAGAAGCTGTATGCAGAGTGAGCCTTGAGGTCCACATTGGGAAAAGAGAGTGGATGGAAAAGTCCTCAAAAATAAAAATGGCAACACAAGTGCAAGGTATCCCGGTGACCAGCTGGCATCTCATCTCCCCTCTTATGGTGGAAGGAAAATAAGAATCCTGTCTGTAGGACTCCTCTGGTGGCGCAGTGGTTAGGAATCCGCTTGCCAATGCAGGGGGCGCGGGTTTGAGCCCTGGTCCGGGAAGATCCCACATGCTGTGGAGTAACTAAGCCTGTGCGCCACAACTACTGAGCCTGCAAGTCACAACTACTGAAGCCCGTGCGCCTAGAGCCTGTGCTCTGCAGCAAGAGAAGCCACCGCAATAAGAAGCCCACGCCCCTCAACGAAGAGTAGCCCCCCACTCTCCACAACTAGAGAAAGCCCGTGCGCAACGATGAAAACCCAACGCGGCCAAAAATAAATTAATTAATTAATTTTTTTTTTTTAAAAAAAGAAAGAATCCTGTGTCCGGCCACCCGTCCCCGCTCCCTGCTCCTGTTTTCCTCCGCCTTTTGCTTGGCCCCTTCTGCACTCCTCCCTTCCCCCCGACCTGTGGCCTCCACCCCAGCCGGGATCAGATATGGCCTTTGTCTTTCTGCCTGGCTGCTCCCTTTCAGGGCCTCTGTGTCTGGGAACACTGATAGTTCAGAGGAGCCCAAGGGGCAGCTTTGGGAAGTCAGACGGGGTTCCCCAAATAAACGCTGTCTCTCTCCACCCACTGCCACTTCTCCTCATCCCCCTCCCCTGGCCTGGGTACCCCATGACAGTTAGGTTCCAGGGGCTGTGGAGGAGGCTTCTGCTTCCCTGCGTCCCTGCTTAGGGGGAGAGGAGGAAACAGAGCAGAAAATGTGCCTTCCGTAGAGCACTGAGGAGGCGGGGCCTGGGAGCTGGGAGGTACGGAGATGAGGCCTCTACCCTCACACCTCTCCCCTGGCCCCTCCCAGACCAGCGCTGCAGGTGCCTAGAGGCTGGGGCTTCTAGCAGCCCAGGCTTGTTGGCCAGGGACTTCCTGTGAGGGCACCCTCCTGTGAGTACAAGTACTTCCTCCCAGGGAAGGGAAGGCGCCCATGACTACTAGCCTAAGGTGCATGGAGAGCCATGGTGTGGGTGACGGTAGGGCTAAGGCAACTTCTTCTCACTTTACAGTCTTAATTGTTACTAATAGCTACCATTTACATAGGATTTGTATGGCTAAGCACTTTACCTACTTTAGTTCCTCTAATCTTTTGCAGATGAAAGAAACTGAGGCTCAGAGTGGTAACTTCACTTGTCCACCAGTACATTACCAATTAGGCAGTACAGCACGGAGGTTAGACTCTTTCTCTTTGATGCCAAAAAGAGCCAGTGTTTAATCCTATTTTTTCACCCTAGAACTACAAATTCCTAGCTTTGTGACGTTAGGCAAATTACTTAATTTCTCTTAGACTCCACATTTCTGTCAGTAAAATGGGGTTAATAATATGTATCACAAAGGTAGCTGTTGAGGATTCAGTGACATAATCCATGCAAAATGACAAGCTTGATGTTTTGAATATCCATTCATTCATTTAGCAGATGTGAACTGGGTGCCAGTTTGATGCCAAGGACTGTGCTACATGCTCGATTTACAAAAGTGAGCAAAGTGGCCATGGACCCTGCCTTTTTGAGAATGAGAAATGTCTGCAAGGCGTGATAAGTGCCATGCATAGGAAGCATGATGTAAAAGGCAGCTATAAAAAAAAAGTGGCAGAGCAGGAGGTGAACCCACTTCTATCTGCCTCCAAAGGCAGGGAGGTAACACCCAACACTACTGCTTCAGAGCTTACTGTAACTTCCTCCCTGGAGGAGGGGATGGTCCTCTGAACTGCACTGGGAGGTCCATGCCAGGAGAGCTTCCATCCTTTCTGGACACCAACTTTAATGGGAAGTGGACAAACTGGGCTTCCCTAAGGGGCAGTGGTAAAGCTTCTAGAAGTCACACAGATTCATTTATCCATTCAGTACTTTTAAAGTACCAGGCACTTTTTTCTAAATGGTGAGGATACAGCCATGGGCAAAGCAGTGGGAAAAATTCCTACCCTCATAGACTTTATAAGGCTCACGTCAGGGAGAGAGACAATAAATAAGTTAGTACGTAAAATATATGGTAAGTTAGATATTGATGTGTGCTATGGGGATAATAAAGTAACAGAAAGGGAATCCAGAATGTGCTGGGGCAGTGGTGCATTTTAAGTAGTGTGTTTAGGGAAAAACTTACTCAGAAGGTGATAATTGAGAAAGGATCTAAAGGAGGCAAGGGAGCAGACATATTAAGGGGAGAAGGCATTCCAGGCCACCCGTACGTTTGACCAACTGGCTACAAATTCCAGGGTTCCCACAGCCCCTTCAGTTTCAATAATTTGATAGAACTCACAGAATTCAGGAAAGTGCCATACTTAGTTACAGTTTTACTTTTAAAGGATACAAATCAGGACCAACCAAATGAACACGCACATAGGGCAGGGTCTGAGAGGGTCCCAGGTGCAGAACTTCTGTGTCCTCTACCTGTGGAACAAAGCCATCATCCAGGTATTCCCCAACCAGGAAGCTCCCCAGTGCCCAGAGTTTTTTTTTTTTTTTTTTTTTTACTATTGAATCACTGGGCGTATGATTGAACTCAGTCTCCAGCCCTACCCTCTCCCTGGAAGTGAGCAGGACTTGTCTGGCTGATATCAGTGCCCCAAAGCCCCAACCCTCTAATCTGTTGGTCCTTCCAGCAAGACCAGCCCCATCCAGAGTCACTTTATCAGCATAAAGCCAGGTGGGGTCCAAATGCCCACCATGAATAACAAAGACTCTCTTATCATTTGGGAAATTCCAAGGGTTTAGAATCCCTGTCCCAGGAACCCAAGACAAAGACCTGAGAGATTATTACAGGACAAGGACCTTGAAGGAATCCCAAGGACTTGAGTTTTTACTTTGAATGAGATGGAAAGTCAGTGACAGGCTTTGGGCAGAAGTGACATGATATAATGTCTTTTTTTTTTTTTTTTTTTTGGGGGTACGTGGGCCTCTCACTGTTGTGGCCTCTCCCGTTGCGGAGCACAGGCTCCGGACGCGCAGGCTCAGCGGCCATGGCTCACGGGCCTAGCCGCTCCGCGGCATGTGGGATCTTCCCGGACCGGGGCGCGAACCCGTGTCCCCTGCATCGGCAGGCAGACTCTCAACCACCAGGGAAGCCCATAATGTCTTTTTTAACAGAGTCACTCTGGCTGCTATGGTAAGAATAGACTGTGAGGAAAAGGTGGAGGCAGGGAGACTGTTTAGGAGGCTCCTTCAGTAATCCAGACACAAGATGATGGCTTGGGCAACAATGGTACCAATGGAGGCCATGTGGAATGGTCCATCTCTGGAATTAGCAGGATTCACTGCTGGACTGGATGCAGGGTAAGAGAGAAAGAGCGGAGTGGAGGGTGACTTTGAAGTTTGTCTTGAGGACCTGGAGGAATGAAGTTGTCATATACCGAGAGGACCAGGTTTGGGAGTGGAAGATCTCAGGAGCTCGGTCTTGGATATGTTAAGTCTGAGATGCCAATGAGACATCCAGTTGGAGATGTTAAATAAGCAGTTTGACAGGTGTGGCTGGAGTGTGAGGGAGAGATCAGAGCTGGGCAGAGCTGCTGGAACATTAGTGTAGAGGTAAAACGTTTGACACGAGCAAACATTTTAAACTATATAACTGGATGAATTCACTGAGGGAGTGAGTGGGGAGAGAGAAGAGAGCCAAGGACAAGCCCCTGGGACCTTGGATCACTCCCACTGGAAGATGAGGAGGAACCAGCTGAGGAGACTGTGGATGAGGCAGGGGAGCTGGAGGGGAACCAGGAGAGCACAGGGTCCTACAAGCCCAGGGAGGCATTGGTCAACTGTAACAATTGCTTCTGATCCATCAAGCAACATAAGGACTAAGGAAGATTAATGGTGGACTTTGCAACTTGGAGGTTGCTGGTGACCTTGACCAGAAAAGTTTGTATGCGGTCGCCCATGGAGAGGAAATAGCAGTTTAAGAAACTATGTTTGGTCATAAGAAGAGGAGACTCTGGGGGCATGTCGTAACTCCTCACGTGCTTAAAGGACTGTCATATGGAAGAGAATTAGATTCATTTAATGTGACTCCAGAGAGAAGAGCTGGGAGGGTTAGAAGCTGCAAAGAAGAGGATTGTAGCGTAGCCTAAATAAGGATTCTGTGCCCCATTTATTTACTCATTCAAGAAATCAATGTGGAACGCCTGCTTTGTGACAGGCACTGGCCTGGGCACCAGGGAGAGAGTCATGGGGAGACTCAGTGTCTTCTGGCTAGTGGATGAGAATGACACAGGCAGACAGTTGTAATACACATGGAAAGTGCTGACAAGGGCCCCTGTGTCTGACTGGGGATGGGCACAGGGTGGGGAATGGGGGTTCAGGGAAAGGTCAGGCCGGGCAGGAGAGTCATAAATGTTCGCAGAGGATCTTCCACCTTCTGATAACTGAGAACCTATTGGCCTAAATAAATGAGGCTTAAAAAGGTACTTGAGCCTCAGTCATCAGGTACATTTTCTGGATGACTAGGCCATATAGATACAGCCTTAATAAAAATGATGGCTGATAGGTGGGTGGTGCTTTATCATTTACAGAGCACATTTAACCCTCACAACAGCTCTGCCAACATCGTTCTGTCATCCATCCCTGTTTTATCGTTGGGCGAAGTGAGGCTCAGAGCAGTGAGCCTTGCCTCAGGTCACATAATTATCACAAAGATGGAGCTGGGGCCAGAACCAAGTTCATGAGTCCAATGTGCACACCCTTCCCAGGGCTGTCAAATGCTCAGCCACGCTGATTACAACCTGCTTTGACCCATGCACAGAAGTACTTTGGGGCCAGGGTTTGGGTCTCTTGTGAAATGTTTCGTAACACGAGCCCCCTCCCCTGATTCCTTGGAGCTTTCCCCAGTCTGCTTCCCACAAAAATAATGTGCTCTGATTATACCAGACAGCTTCCTGTCCTCGGCCCAGGACTTTCTCTCCTGCTTCTCCCCTCTGGCCCTGACCCTTCCCCTTTTCTTGATCTTACTTTATCATTCTCTTACTTCCAGGAGATCTCTGGAAACCAAGAGTGGCTTAAAATGGGATTCTTTCGACTTCCTAGACCAGCAGTCCTCGGGTTCCTCTGATGTTGATGAGACCTATTGAGTCCAAACAAAGAGGCTGAGATATCCAAAAACTGTAAATAAGAAGGATGGAAGGGAAGATAGGGCAATAGTAATAACAACAACTTACCTCGGGCTTACTACCTGTGAGGAAATACTAATATCATCTCCTTTTTACAAATGGGGAACCTGAGGCACAGAGAAGTAAAGCCCACTGCCCCAGGTTGAGTAGCAGAGCTGGTTACTCGGTCGACATGTTAAGCTGCTGTGCTCTACTGCCTCGCTTAAGAGGAAAAAGGAGGAGAGAAACAAAGACTCGGGAAGGCTTTCATTCAGCATGATTTTTTTGAGGCTTCGTGGTGCTGAAGCTACGGGGGAAGAAATAGATCTAGTTCCTGCCTTCCGTGAACTCACAGCTCCAGCACCACAGAGCGGGAAGGATCTCAGAGATGTCCAAATTGGGACATGGGGGTGGGGGGTGGGTGAAGCAAAACACCTACGATGGAGAAGGGAACACACACCTTTGCCCACATACGAAAATAACATTAAGCATACAAGTCGGCAGTTCAACGCAGGCCCTTAACAATCGCAGCCAAGCACCTGTGGTAGGGAATCTGGGTGCTGGGTGCTGCCACAGGCGGCAGGCAAAGTCCTTGCCACCCTCAGCTGGAGGGGAATTGCAAGGATAGGAAATAGTATGACATTGACCGAGAGAGTGTAAAGCGCTTATGAAAGCTTTGAGAAAGAAGGAGCAGTCCAGTTTGGTAGGAGTAGAGCTTACTTTTAAAAGAGAAGTGAAAGGTAAGGTAGCGATGCTAAGTGATGCGGCCCAAACTGAGCTCAGTGATATCAAGAGAAGCAGACAGGTAGGACTCCTTAGGAAAGGCTTCCTGGAAGAGGGGACCTTTGTGTTTGCACTTGAGAAGAAGAAACACTTGGATTAGCAAGCGAGGAGGTAGAATGAATAAAATATATATATTTTTTATTTTTTATAATTAATTTATTTTTGGCTGCGTTGGGTCTTTGTTGCTGCGCGCAGGCTTTCTCCAGCTGCCGCGAGCGGGGGCTACTCTTCGTTGCGGTGCGCGGGCCTCTCATTGCGGTGGCTTCTCTTATTGCGGAGCACAGGCTCTAGGCGCACAGGCTCAGTAGTTGTGGTGCACGGACTTAGTTGCTCCCCGGCATGTGGGACCAGGGCTGGAACCAGGGCTCGAACCTGTGTCCCCTGCATTGGCAGGCGGATTCTTAACCACTGTGCCACCAGGGAAGTCCCAATAAAATATTTGTAGGACAAGGTGGTGTGGGAGGTGGAAATGGAGGAGAAAGTTACCTTTCTGAGTTCAGTTCAGTTCAACAGCTGTTAGTTGAGCAAGCCAGGCATCCTTGATAAGAATAAGGATGAATTAAAAACGTAGCATCTATTCTCAAGGACCTTATATAGTTCAGTGCTTCAGAGTCGTAGGGTGCACAAGCACCATGGGAGCTCGGGGTGGGGTCTTGGCCCAGGCTGTGGGTTTAGGGGAGGCTCCTGGGGCACCAAGCCTGAACTGTGTCTTGAAGGCTGGAGAAGAGTGAGGCAAATGGCGGGGGAGGGGAGCGCGCAAAGGTGGAGGGCTGAGGTGGGATGCAGCTCGGAAACCTCTGACATCTGGGATTTCTAGAAAGTAAAGAGCACATTGGAGAGAGCATATGAGGCTACAGAGGTAAATAGCAGCCAGGTCGGACAGGACCTAACCTAATTTTAGAACTTCGTCTGAAGTCACTGGGGAGCCACTGAAGGGTTTTACACAGGGCAATGGTATCAGATTTGCCTTTTGGAAAGCTCATTCTAGCAACTGTGTGTAGAGTGGATTTAAGGGGAGCAAGCTGGGGGAGGGGAACCAATTCGGAGGTTATTGCAATAGTCCAGGGGATCAAAGGAGAAGACTTCAACCAGGGGAGTCGGCGTGGGAGAGGGAGGGAGAGCACTGAGACCTGTGTAGGAGGGGTGTTGAGTGGTACCTGGTTCGAGGAAAGAGAGAAGAAAACATCTGGGATGCGTGCCTGGTTTAGATGAGGGTGGGAAGACCGCAGGGTCGGGGAGCAGAAGGCTTAAGGAGCCGAGGCTGAAGACGCCGAGACCACAGCAGCCACCGCCCGCTTGTCGACCAGAGTCGGAGTCCACAGCTTTTGTGGACTGAGCTGGCCTCAAGTGCTGGTGAACAATTCCTAGAAATCCTTGGATGAAGACCAAGGGCTTGGCAGTGTTTCAGGTTTAAAGCCAAAAATCAGCGTCTGGAGGTGGGTGTTGGTGGGCGGGGAGAAGATTGTGTGTGTGTGCCTGGTTGGAGAGAGTATGTAGAACATTTGGCCAGGAATTCCTGAGTTTTCAAGGACCCCTGCACCTCTGATGTTTTTTTACACCTCAGGCAGCAGCACTGCCCCGCACACACGCATGGCACCGGCAGCCTCCTGGTGAGAACAGGATCAATCCCAATTCCCTCCTTCCCAGGGTTCTGCGAGAGGTCAGGGATATCAGATAGAGCACTTGGAGGCTCACAGTAATATAGGAGAATATTGCTTATTAAAGCAAGGAATCACTTAAACTTGAGAGGCTACTCAGCACTGCAGTACAGAGGGTTCAGTTCTCAAGAAATCTTTATGGCGACAGTGAGCTGGGATGGGGAGGGGGATGGAGATGGCACCTGACTATTAGGAGTCCAGAGAGACCAGAGTTATGCTCCTGGCTTTGCTGTTGACTTTGGAGAATTCAGTTCGCCTCTTTGGGTCTCAGGTTTTTCATCTGTGAAATAAGAGGATTGGATTAGATCATCTCATGTGGGTTTCTTCCAGCTCTAAAATTCCGTGATCCTAAAGAATGCAGTCAGATAACTGCCGCCCATTTGATCCTTTCCTGGTCGCACTATCTACACTTTTTCAAAATCTTATGTTTTCTTGATTCTCGAAAACTTGAGAGCAGGAAGTCCTTCTTCATGTCTACCCTCTGTGTCTCCTGCTTCAGCATAACACTTGTTGGGGAGGATGAACATCTGCCCACCGTTGCTCAGAACAAAGGCCCCCTCCTCTCAGCCTTCATTGTTGGCTAAAGAGTGTCCTCATGTATTCTGAGGGTGGACATGGGGAGGGCCCTGGTGAGCAGAGAGCAAAGAGCACACGGCAGCTGTAAAGTTCGCTCACACTCACACTCAGTGCCTTCACGGTCCTTCCGCCTCTGTGCCTGTGTTCATGCTCTTCCCGCTCCTTCCCATGGCCTTTCCTGAAGCAAGGGGAGACATGAGAACCCTGACTCCCAGCTCCGGTCATCTACAGTCACAGGTGACAAGCTTCTTTTATTATTGGTTCATGGCCACACAACAAATACCTATAGATGACACAGTTGGTGTTAATGAAATAATAACAATGGCTAATATTTTTAAAGTATTTACTCTGTGTATACCTCACTTAATCCTCACAACTGTTGACACTACCAATAACCAAATCATAGCCACAGTAATGCCAGCACTAGGGTAACTGTCACTACACTTGACTTCCGGTTATCTCTTCTTTGGAGGGACACGCTCAGTGGAGGCCCACTGTCTTCCCCCTCCCTCCTCCTAACTCATTCTCCTCTCTTGCTTACTCTTTCCCTGGGATGGGTGCAAGAGTCATTTTTTTCTAAACGCCACCCTTCAGTGGCTCCCCATCATAAACAGGATAAAGTCCATTCTTCTTAGAATGACCTTGCCTGGCTGCCCGGCCATCCACACCTCCCCACCCTCCTTCTCCAGGATTCCCATAATTGCCTTCACCCACTCTCTGGTTCCCCAAACCGAACATGGTTTCCCTTCCCCTCAGCTTCCGCATTCTCCCAACCATTAAATCCTGTTGTTTCTACCTCTTTCATGTATTTCATATCTATTCCATTTCAGTTTATCCACTGTCTTAGTTTTACATCCTTATAATTTCTCTCCGGGAGCAGTGATGCAGTTCCCTGCTGGGTCCACCCTCCCCAACAACTGGCAGAGAATTTTTTGTAATTCTTCATTTACTCCTCTCAGCCACTGTGTTAAAATCCAAACTCTCGATCCCGCGTGTAAAACTCTATATGATCTGGCCCCAGCCTACCTCCCTTGCCCCATTTCTGTTTCTCTCTCTCTCCCTCCCTCCCTCGTCAGAACCAGTTGCAGAGGGAACTCCCTGGCGGTCCAGTGGTTAGGACTCTGTGCTTCCATTGCAGGGGGGGCACGGGTTCGATCCCCGGTCACGGCCCCCCCCCCCCAAAAAAACGAACCACTTGCAGATACCACAGTCCACCAAAAATCCTTGCCTCTGAGCCCTTGCTCACATTTGCATTCTGCCTGGAAGAATTCCTCGACCCTCACTAGGGCCCATTTTTCAAATCTTAGTCTAAGTCATATCACCTCTATAAAGCCTTCCTGATCGCCACTCCCCACCCCCCTTGCCCAGGCCAAATTGACTCTTTCTCTGTGCATCCGTTATATCCCTTCCATTCTTTCATCGTTGCACCTATAACCCCATGCTGCGTTCATATGAAGTCTGACTCCCCTGCAAATTCCTTGAGAGCTGGAGGCACGTGGGGTTCTACTTGCTGTCTCCAGCCCCCTGCACCATGCCTGACACCTAATAGGATAAATGAGCATTAAATGGTGAGTGGATCAGTGAACAAATGACATTCAAGACCTGCCACAATCTGATGCCAATCTACCTATTCTTTCTTATGTTCCATAAACAGTAAAAATATGGCCCCTTATAACTGCCATGCACATGTAGCTTGCGAGTGCATTTAAGGGGATTATCACTTTTAATCCTCACAGCCCTGCCCTTCCACAAGTACCCAGAGCTCCAGCCACGCCAGAATATTCCCCAGACACACCATACTCTTCCCCGCCATTGTCCTCAGTGTGCGTTGTGCCCAGAATCTCTTTCCTTCTATACCTGCTGGTTCGGGACTTCATTTTACCCTTTGCACTCCCTCCTCTTTTCCTGCCATTGGAATTAATCACTTCTCTCCTAAACACCAAAGCTGCTGATTGGCCTGAGCCTTAGATTTAACTAAAAGCGGTTTATTATAAATGCCTCAAGAGCAAGGCGGTGCCTTGTTAGTCCTCTTATCTCTATGGTAAAACTCTGGCACATAGTAGGTCCCCAATACTTGTTGCTGATTAGAATAGAATAGAATTGAACTGGATCAACTGCTTAGGTTTCAGGATTCTCCCAGTTTTTGCTGGAACCACAGGCAGAAGGGGATCAAAGTGGCAGGAATGGGTTGGAGCTGAGGGTGAGTGAGGGTGGGACCAGGGGCAGACTGCTTCAACTTGACAGAAACTCTTCCCCAGAAGTTATCAATAGGATTCCTCGCCAACGAGTCGCCTGTGGATGCTTACGGAAGCATGATTATTGCTATTATGTAATTTTTGATGCTCCCAAACAACATGCTGAGTGCCGAGCGACGTGCCAATGGCCAACCTAAGCCCGTGCCAGGAACTCCTCATGACATTTTCTCACGGTGGTTCTTGGAACCCATTCCCCATCCTCCTACCATCTCGGGGGTTGGAAGGCTTCTTACAGATCTTCTGTCCAGCCCGTGCTCTTTATATGAGGGATCAGGGGCCTGGAAGGAGTGCTGGCCCCACCACCGTCTCCCTGGTTGTAAATGGCAGAGCTGGAGTTCAAGCCAATTCTTCTGATTTCCAGCTGATGCACTTTTTGCTACTCCCTCTACTAAAACCTGCCCCCACCAAATTGCTGTGAGAGTCCCTCGTCGTCTTATCTTCCTCCATTCTGTTCAATTCAATAAATATTTATTTTATGGAGTATCCACTCCTGCAGAGCAGCCTGTGCTGGGGAATATTGAAACAAGAGAGAGAGAGATGGGGAAGATGAAGTTCCTCATCCTGACAAGTTTACTGCCTAAACTGTGGGTGGGGGTGGGGTGCGATGGGGGGCACACAAGGGGACCTTCCTTTCCTAGAGGACTTCATGTTGCATCGTCAGATTCATTTCTTCGGGCTATCTTGCTGCCCCCTTTCCCGGCCCATCCACTATCCCTGTTTGACCACTGATGAAACGGGCTCCGGGAGGCAGAGCTGCCACTCGATGGAACTGAAGCCCCAAGAACTTGCCATGGCGCCATCTGCCTTCCCCTCTAGATGAAAAAGAAGGAGGGAGCTTGGGGCTGCCTAGCCTATTCCTGGCCCACCTGAAAAAGGTGGGAGCTAGGGAAGGGACCACACTCAGGGAGGGGAGGGAGCCTTTCCTGAGGTCCAAGAGCCTGACATTTGCTGTCGTCCCCAGCAGCTGTTCACAGCTCTGCAGCTCTGTGTGCCTTGCTACCCTTAGGCCCTCGTCCACTTCCTTCTGGAAGAAACACAACTTTAAGTTGTGTTTCTTTTCCTTTACGTCTGTGACCCTAACAGAGTTGAGGGTTCCAAGAGAGAGAAAGTGGCTGGTCTGGGGGACCTGAAGAGTAGACAGCTTTGAGGAAGAACCGAGGAGGAGTTTGCGTCAGCAACCTGGGCTCCTCCAACCTCTTGGCCAGAGCGGCAGCCCCTCCCGGTGCCCTGGCCATCCAAGCACCACCTAGGGAATGCCAACACGCCATTAATTTGTGTGCCTTGCAAATACGTTATTGGCATCTCGTGGTGTTGAAAGTCATGTAATTATGAGCAGAATTTATATGTCGCCAGAGCCGTCTGGGCGCCTTCCTTTCGTCTCCTTCCAGGCACTGCAAATATTGAAGGCTGGCTTAGAAAAGAATCAAACCCACCCGCCTTTATATCTTTGCACCCTGTAGATAAGGTTTTAATTGAAAATCGGTTCGTCTGTTCCCCGTGCCTAATTACAAGCCGCCTGCGCTGCTAACGGAGCACACGGACACAAGCCCAGCACCCTCCAGGAAGACCGGGCTGGGTCCTGGGATGGGGATGGCAGTGACTTTGGCAGCTTCTCCTCTTCCACATCTGCCACGTGAGGTCCTCTGATTTCTTACTGATGAGTAGACACTGGTCTTTGCAGGCAGGACTCTCCCTCACCTCCCTCTTCCCTCCCTGTTTCATGGCTGGCGATTCCCAGTGAGGACAGGATGCAGCTCACCGCCTGCTTCCTCCCTTCTGCCGAGGACATACTCCTCCCACTGCCCCCATCCTGCCCGCTCCTTTCCTTCCAGCCCAGTTGGGCAAAACACCTCCCTGTTTGTCAACATGGTTCTCTTTTCCATTTCTGGACCTGCCTGGAGGCCTCTCACCCGACCCAGAACACTCATCCCAGGTCCTCATTGCTCTCCTTCCCCAACGCGCTCCGTCCCATCCTCTTCCGTGTAGCCCCTGCAGTAGTGACTTAGAGCCCGTCGTCCTTCTAGATCTGCCCCTGTGTGTCCATCCTGAGAACTTGCCTCTCCCATCAGACTGCAGCATCCTCCACCCTCTGTAACTCCTCCTGCACCTGAGGAGGTGCTCAGCAGTGTCCCAGGCTGAGGGGCTGGGTCACAGGCTCTGTCTGCCTTCTGCCAGGGACTCGTGAAGGTCGATCAGGTGGGAAAGGCAGGGGTCAGCTTGGCTGCCTTGCCTGGGCGGAGCCAGAGTGTTTGATTCAAGTCCCCAGGCACAGGAGGAGCACCCCGGGACCTGCTGGGCGTGGGTGCCCATGGCCTCCACCCTCAATGCCCTCTTTTGGCCCCCGGTCACATGTCACTGCTGTCACATTTGGCTCCAACAATCATTCCCCTGCTGGAGAGCAGGAGGAAGAATTCATTTCCCAGCTTCAGCCAGGAGACTGTGAAATATGATTTCTGAAGTGTTAATAATGCATCACGTTTAGATAGCACTTTACATCTTGCAGAATGGCTGGCTGGGTAGTGGGGGTGCTGGCAGCCCGGGCTTCGGGCTGGCTGCCGAGTTTCATTTCAGTACTTCTCCTCTGGAACACATGCCTACTCCTTGGTGCCTTAGTTTCTCTTTCTGAGACAGTCTTGGCCTTCTGCCAGGTATGGAGGTGCCTCCCCTTGTCACACCCCAACCCCTGCTTCCAGACCTGCATTTCTCCTTCATTTATCGCCTTCTAGAAAGCCCCCAACATTTCTTTATTCATTCATCAAACGCTGGTTAAGGGACTGTTTTGTGCCAGGGCTGGGGATGCAGAGATGTTACCGTCTATGGGGGCTCTTGGGATTGGATGGGATAGAGGTGTAAGTCCCCCACCCCCCAGCACTGCAGCCTAAAATGAAGGCAACTGAGGGATTGACACCCATCCTCCCCTCTGCTCTATTTTGGGGATATGGGGTGTGTGTGTGGGATGCTCTCTGCAGGCTGCCAGACCTCCAGTAGCTAACTCACTGCTATGGACTTGGAGGGGAGACCCTGCTTTGTCTTTGGTGGTCTGCTTAGAGCCACTAAGCTTTTAGGGTCCTTGACCTCCCAAGAACTGGAACGTTTCTGAGCCCACACACATCAGCCCCCGTGCCTTTCACATATGTGTTTGATAAATAGCCTTATCTTTTCATTCCGTTCCAAGGCATTTCATAGACCTAGAATATTCCCCTCTATCCATGTCACTGAACCCTTTTGCACTTATCACTCCAAGGGCTTGGGAAATCTCTCCATTTCCCAGGCCACATCCATAGCCACTGCTTCCAGGAAGCTTTCCTAGAGTGATCTGAGGAAAAGAGAAGGCATATAATGGTTATGATTGTTACCCCAAGTTCCCTCATGGCTCTCACCTAAAAGATAGCTGCCCTTGACACACTGGAGTCCCAGGGTACCGCCCTCTCTGTAGCAGTTGGCCCTTGAAAAGTATATGGAACTTGTTTTTATAAAATCATATTTATTTTTTGGAGACCTGGATTTCTCATTTCTAGGAGTCCTGCCCTGCCATCAACTGTCTTTGTAACATCTTTGGACCACAGTGTCCTCATCAGGAAAATGAGGCCATTGGAAAGGGCTTTCTCTAACAGTGTCTTTGATGACACCCCTACTTCAGACAATTCCTTGGTGAATTATTAGGTCAAGAGAAGGAGCCCTTCGGGAAGTGTGTAATTGCCTTGCAGCTAATTGACTTCAGAGAGCAAGTTGGGGGGCTGTGTTTTCCTGGAGGGTGGCTTGCCTGTGCTGTCTGCAGTGACTTCATAGATTGCTCCTGTTCTCAGTCCTGTCTGTGACCCGTGGGTCTGATCCTGAGTGGAATCTCCCAGAGGGCCAGGCCTGGGGCTTTGTGACCTTGTTTGCACTTCATCCTGCACCACTGGCTGGATGCTAACTCAAAGCTTTGAGCGGCCGGGG
The DNA here is from genome assembly GCF_005190385.1 of Monodon monoceros. Classification (NCBI taxonomy): domain Eukaryota; kingdom Metazoa; phylum Chordata; class Mammalia; order Artiodactyla; family Monodontidae; genus Monodon; species Monodon monoceros. The sequence goes on along the minus strand of NW_021703774.1, from coordinate 67,752,002 downwards.
ATGAGGAAGACGCTTCTCCTTGCCCTCAGCCCTTCTGACTCCTCTCACTTCCCAGGAAGACAATTCCTCACAAAATTTTCCCAACGGGTTGCGCTGCCACTGCTGTTGAGCTGACACCGTAGCTGATGAGTTATTAAAAATCCTTCATTATTATTCTGTACTGTCGCTCTCCCTCCTCCCTCCCTGCCCTGCCCCAGGCTTCCAAGGCCCATGGCTGTCACTGAGAAATGCCTGGAGGCCCCAGCCAAGCAGAGGCAGGCTTTTCCACTCCCTCCCTCAAAGTGGCCCCCACAGATGCAGCAGCTGGCCAGAGGCACTAGGTCTCACCCAGGGCTGGGGATTCTCACACCGGGGTTCCGATCCTGCTTTCGGCAGAACCTGGGGAGCTTGTGCAGGCGCTTCAGTGCTCGGAAGTCTTTATATCAAGAAATGGTTGGAGAGGAATCTCCCGAGGATCTTGGTTAGAGAGACATCTCAGAGGTGTGCACATTCCAGATGACATCGGGGACCCGATGCTTCATCCCCTGGGGAAAGAGGGACAGGCTAACTCCATCATCTCACTCCCTGAGCTGTGGGTCCAAACCCAGCTCACCCATCACACTGTCCCGATAATCAGATTTGGCTACAGCAAGAACAGAGCAGAATACTCAGCTCCTCTCCCAGGCACCGCTGCGACAGGTCCTGAGAGATGGGGAGAGTCTTGCCTGGTGGAGGAAGGAGAGCCCAGAGAGAGCTGTCCCTGTTCCAGAGTCAGGTGGCAAATAGGCAGAGTCTCCGAAGCAGCTCTGCACCTTCACAGCACCCTCCCTGCTGCAGGGCTTCCCACAGGCACCCTATGAAGGGTTCCTGCACCCTGTGTCTGGACAAGTGATTCCCAAGGTCGGAGCTGTGAGCGGGAACATAGATGTTGGGTCTCTGGCTCCTGAGCTGGAGTCCATTCACTTATTCTCTGTCGCATTTCTCTCTGCTCACTCTTGCCTCTTCAGATCTGAATCAATCACTCTTCTTGGGGTCTCAAGCATTAGGTTCCTTTTGCCCCGAACCTTATAGGCATGCTCCGTCCCACTTTCTCAGACCGTGGGGCAGAAAGCTCTGGGCAGCTGGGCCAGAGCCGAAAGCATCCAGAATTAGCCTGAGAATTCAGGGGCGATGTTCCCACCTTGTTTTGGCCTCCAGGTTGAGTTGATGTCTTTTGTCTGTCTCTACCTTTGTTTGCCCAGATGAATTTGAACCATCTATCCAGAGGTGTGGAGGCAGAAAAAACGGAGATTGGAGTTAATGAAGTGAAATTGTAGTTAAAAATGGTGGCCTTTAGGATTGGGATAGGGATATAGTGAGAGCTGGGACTTGGGATTGACCAGTGCTCAGTAGGGGTCAGGCTGGAAACAGGGGTGACTGTTAAGGGCAAGGGTTAAGGTTTGGTTTCTGTGTTCACGTATTCAATAAACATCTGTGGATCACTTCTGCTGACCAAGCCCTGAGGGAATTGGAGATGTGTTGCCTTCAAAAAGCTCATGCTCTAGTTGAGATTTGGGGTTAGAATGACTGTTAGGACAGGTCTGGATTGGAATTAGTGTTGGGTTGTGGCTGGGTTCGGGGTTCCTTCTTGGCGTGAGTGTTGAAGGAGAACTGAGGGTTACATGCTGTGTGATCATACAGATTGGTGTGTGGCTCCTGTGTAAGTTCCCTCCTCCAAGGCTCTGCTCCTAAATTCCCCCCTCCCACTGCTTACCCAAGCCTGTCCCTGCTGTCTAAGACATCCCGGACTTACTGGAATCCGTTTAATGACAGCAACCATCTGCTACCCCTCCTGGTGATCAGCCCCTTCCCCTTTCCTCTTTTTTTTTTTTTTTTTTTTTGCGGTACGCGGGCCTCTCACTGTTGTGGCCTCTCCCGTTGCGGAGCACAGGCTCCGGACGCGCAGGCTCAGCAGCCATGGCTCACGGGTCCAGCCACCTCGCGGCATGTGGGATCTTCCCAGACCGGGGCACGAACCCGTGTCCCCTGCATCGGCAGGCGGACTCCCAATCACTGCGCCACCAGGGAAGCCCCCCCCACCCCTTTCCTCTTCTGTTCCTCCTTCTGCCTTTCTTGGCGGGGGTCCTGCATCCTGCCTACCTGGGGGGTGGGGGAGGCCTGATATTCCTGTCCTCTCTCATGGCTCATGTCCTGGGAGTCTCTGTCCCTCGCCCCTCCACCATCTCCCTGACATAGGCGCCCACCCCACCCTCCTTCCCCTGTACACTGCCCACCTGGCCCAGGCTCTCCCACTTCTGTGCTCACATATGTGGGACCCTCTGTCTCCAGTGGAGTTCTCATGATTCTCTGGCCTCCTCTCATTTCCTCTCCTGCCCTTAAGCAACATTTCCTCATGACTCCCTCCCTCCTTCTCCTTTGATCCGTTTTCCAGGGTCCTGTCAGCAGTCCCCTGTGGCTCTGATTTCACTCTGCCCTTCCTTCTCTGTTGATTCCCTTCAGAGAACCTCCCGCCCCATCCCTCCAACTCACTGCCTCTTGGGCTGGAGAAATTTCTTTTCATCTCCCCTCATCAGTCATGTGGGGCCGTTCCCTCACAGGACACCTGCTCCTTCTGGCAGCCCAGCCAGGAGCAAGTGATTTTTGTTAGGAAAAGTCATTTCCGTGGGATGCAAGGGGCTGAGGAATGCTGGAGTCGGGGCATGGGGTAGGCAAGTGGCTCTTCCTCCCTTGTTTCATTCCAGGGTGAAATAGCTGGACTCCAGGGCCATCACTCTCCTCTCTCCGTTAGCCCCATGCCAAGATTTAGGGGGTGGCTGGATGAAATGCCAGGATCTCAGGAGTGGCTTGAGAAGGAAGTTCCAGAATTATCTGAGCAAAGGTCACACCGCTCCCATCACCAGCTTCCATTTCAGAGAATCTGCACATAAACCTGATGAGGGCCGGGTTTCCAGAGGCTTCTATCTGTTCCCCACTGTCCTCCCTGTCTTTTTCTTGCTCTTGGAGCCCTCCTGTGCTCCCATGAGAACCTTCTTCCACCCCACACTTCCATCCTTCCTTCCCAGGGCTGTGAGCTTGATTGACTCTGATACCTGGGGAAGGCATAAGCCGCTTGTTGGAATGCACGGCGCCCTGTCCCCCTCACAGGGAGATAATCGAGGAGGAATATTGGCTGGTCCAGGAAACGAGGTGATAAATTTGTTGTGAGATTGGTGTCACAAGCAATCAGAGGGAGCTTCTCCCCATCCACGGCTGGGCAGCTAAATGAGAAATCATTAGGTTATTGCAGAGACCAGGGACAACAGAAGTGGGGGAAGGAGAGGACTCCCCTTTTCACCTCCCCATTTCCCTGGGGGGCAACACAGGGAGATCAGAAAGGGAAAGGAAGAATCAGATACAGAGAGGCAGGCTGCTTTCTCCAAGGCTTCTCCTATACCTGAATGTCTGTACCTCCATCAGTGATGTGCTCCTGGCATCTCCTCTGGCGTCTGGGCCGTCCTGAGGCTGACACAGAACACAGGACAAAGAGACAAGTGAGCAGGGTTGGGTGTCCCCAGGTCAGTGAAATTTTTGTAGAAATTTTGTAGTAGAAAAGTTGAAAAGGGCACGTGGGAGAAGCTGATGCGGGCACAGGCCAGAGTGGCTGGTTTGGAAGAGATGGGAGAAGAAAATCAATACCTTCTTTACAACCCCTCTGGGAAGACTGCCTGGAGGAGAGGGATTTGAAGGCTGCGTAGCAGACACTGGATGGGTGTAGGTGTGTAGCAGACACTGGATGACTGTAGGTGTAGACCTGCTAGGAGATGATTGGGTGGTTGGCATGTATACATGTAGGGTGCTCTCCCCTTTCTGCTAAATTCCTGCCTCATTCATGGAAATAAGACCATAGAGCTGCCCTGGCTTTCACATGCTTTGGGGTCCTAGGAACAGACATCAGTTTGCATGGCCTTGAAGAGAAGGTGTCTCCATGAACCCTTGCACTCTACTCCCAGTTGGTCATCAGCACCATGTCCGCCATCAATATCCTGTAAACTTCCAACAGCGGTTAGATGAATGGTTTTGGTGTCCCTGTGCTTCCCCTGTTCTTGGGGCATTTGCGTTTCAGCTGACAAGCAAACTGAGTCAGGTGGAACAGGAAAGATGAGGAGCAAACTGTGAAACCAGCGTTCGTTAGCCCTGAAGACCTACCTCTGGGTGCTTCCTGCCCTATGCCGGCTGCTGCCGATTGAATGCTGCCATACTGAGACCTTGCCCCTCCAGCTGTTAATTACAGAGCCTCCACTGCCAGGCTCCCTCAGCCCCGTGCAGCAAATTAACATTCCGTGCCCCTTGCACGTGTAGAGTGAACCGAGTTAGACGGATCGATTGAGCTACCGGTTGGAGCTGCTTTTACTTTTATGCAGGATTGATCCAGATGACCCCAACTTGGGGCCTCTAGAAGCGCCTTTGCGGGAAATCTTTTTAATGGAGATTAATTGGAAAAGCCTCGAATGTCCTAGTTACAGGCAGAAAGTGCCCCATTCTCGCTTTTGGTGGCTACGTACCAACACTTGTATGTAGATGTGCAGTCACACGCACAAGTTCACTAGACACAGGAATGCACACAAGGACACACACACCCTCACACCACCAAACAGCCGCCTTAGTCCTTCTGATTCTTCTAAGCCCATCCCCGAACCTTACCAGGTGGACACGTGGTGGCTCTGTGGAGCTTGGATCAGCCCCAACTTCTACTTTTGTCTTTCTGAATCTGGACCTCTTTCTATGTCTATGTCCAGTCTTTGTCAGCAGCCTAGAAGTTTCTGGAGGGCACAGACTGAGGAATGCCCAGAAGGAGAAAGTGTTTAATTTTTAAAGAGGTATGACCTTGGTTCTGACTTCTTTATGTGCCTGAATTCCAGCCACTTCCAACTGCTTGCCGGTCTTTTATGTCTCCATGTCTTGGTTCATGCAGTTCCCTTTGTCTCCAATGCCCTGTCCCCCAGCTCTCTGGCTGTTGAAATCCTTCTTGTCTTCAAGGCTCAAGGCAGTTCTAATCAGTAAATGTGTATTTATCGGATACCTACTGTGTGCCAAGCAAGGTGTCCAATGTTTAACTTGTATGATGTAGAAAGGACCGAGAGCTAACAAAGTCCAACAAGATAGGGGTCTCGGCCCAAGGGAAGACCAGGGTGGAAGTCAGACATGTGAAAAAAATGCAGTCTATCCATTGATGTAATGCCCTTTCCTCCACATCACTCCATCAGGACTCTCATCATGCCATACTGCCCGGATATGCGAGTATGTCCACCAGACTGTAAGCTGGGTGGTGGCAGGACCAGGTCTGTCTTGTTCACTTTACATCCCAGAGCCCAGGACAGTGCCTGGTTTGTAGTAGACACTCAAAAAATATTTGTTACATGAATGAATGAATGTTGAATTGACTTGACTTTCTCTGGGTGCAGGTGCCTTATCCATTAATTCAGAGAATCAAATGACAAACATTTATTGAGCACCTGTTGTGTGCAAAGCACTTCTGTACTAGTCACTTTGGGAGACACACAGCTAAGATCACATCTGTTGCCTCAAGGAGTTTACAAGCCAGAATAAAATACAGTATAGCCACAGATGAAACTACAGGTCTCAAACTACACGAAACGTTGACGTTTCTTGATTAATTGCCATGGGACCAAAGTCTTATTTATATCCTTGACTGCCAAGCCTAGACAGTTTTTTGAACTGTTCTTTTCCCTGTAGATGGCTCTGTTCAGAATTCCTTCCTTTAAACTTTAGTTCTGCAAACCATTTCAGTCCACCTTGATCAAACTGTTATAAATTGATTATTTGTTAGGTGTGTGTCCAAAGTAAGAAGAAAATACATGAGGTGTGTGAATAGAATCATAAAGCACCAGAATTGAAAGGGATCTTCAGTATTGCCCAGGACCTTCTGGAACATTGCTGTCTGGTGGTCATCCACCCTTATCTTGAACACTTTTAGTGACAGGAGCTCACTGCCAGGTGCTATTAGATAGTTCTTATATGAATTAAAAAATCTGCTCCCCTAGGGGTCACAGCCATTAATGTCTGTTCTGGGGGTTTGTAAGGAGGGCTCGGTGATGGGGCCTGGGGTCGTGGAGCATGTCTGCCAAGGCAGACTTTCTCAGAGGCACTAGTGCAGAGCCAGGGCCAACGTTGAGAGCACTCATCAGAGCCCCATGCCTTCCCAAATTAGTTGCTCACCTGGCTCATAGAGTCAGACAGTCCATCTGGAAGTCCTAGAGAAATCTGCAAAGTCATCTGTGATGAAGGGTTCCTGACTCTGGAAGGATATTAAGATCTGACACCTGGATCCGATCTGCTGCTATTTCTTTCTCTTTCTTTCTTTCTTTCTTTCTTTCTTTCTTTCTTTCTTTCTTTCTTTCTTTCTTTCTTTCTTTCTTTCCTTCCTTCCTTCCTTCCTTCCTTCCTTCCTTCCTTCCTTTCTCTCTCTCTCTCTCTCTTTCTTTCCTTCCTCCCTCCCTCCCTCGCTTCCTTCCTTCCTTCCTTTCTTTCCCCTTTAATTTTGAGGTGAACAGGGGTCTGAGGTGATGCAGACATATAACAAAGATGATTAAACTTTGAAACGGAGAAGTGTTCCTAAGAGCTCCTGTCAGGCCTCAGAAGACCCGGATTTCCTGCCGGCTCTTTTGGCTTCAGCGGAAAGGAGAGAATGCCCTCCTTTCTGCTGCCCCAGCCCGTACCTTTCTGGATTTCTCAGAGTTAAGGCTCTTTATTCTGGAGACTGTTCCTAAAAGTGCCAGGAGACCTCTATGGACAGGGTCTGGAGACCAGCCTTCATTTCTTCCTGGGCTTTGAGCCTGCTGGGGGCTCTCAGGGGTACAGTTCTCGCTACTCTCAGATTGTACTCTGAAGCCATATTCATAGCATGGTAACTAAGAATGTTAAAGCCAGCTGAGGGAGCTTTCAGAGCAGAACTTGCAGGGTGCCTGCGCCCATCTGCCTGAGGAGGAGCCAGAGGGGAGGGGTGCACTGTAGGAGGGGGGAATGTGGTCAGACCCCAGGATGAACTTTTTGTTTGCCTGGGGAAAGGCAGGGTGGCGGGGAGCTGAGGAGTGGCACATTGGTCACCTTCCTGGTGGGCGAGGATGCACTAGCTGCCCGGGGGCGCCTGTGGGAAGGAGACGAGGGGCAGCAGTTATCTGGGCCCCACTTCATTTGTGGGGAGACACCAGGGCCTTGCCCTCGGCTGCCTTAGGAATTACCTCAGATACAGCCCACCTCATCCTCTCCTCCTCCCCAGCCTTGGCTAATCCTTTCAAAACTCCCTTCCATTTCTCAAGGATTTCACTCCTTTCCTTTGACCTAAATGCTCAAGACCTTTCGATGAGGCCCTAGGGAGATGATCCACCCCAGATCTCCCCGCCCACCCGCCTGCACAGCCCCCAAAGCTGTGCTGCCCCCTGCCCTTCTCCGATTTCTTTCCTTCTCCTCCTGTGTCCTTATCTTCATCCTCGCTTTCCGCTCCCAGATGGTCCCAGTACTTCTTTTCCTGACTCTCACTCCCCATTTGTATCCATCGTCCCTGCCTTCTCCATAGCTTCTTTCTTGCAGTTCCTTCCTCCCCATCCCCATCCCCCCTCTGTTCCTTTTATACCAGTGTCACTTCAGCCCTTCCTTCCTTCCTAACTTCCTTCCTTCCTTCCTTCATTCCTTCCTTCCTTCCTTCCTTCCTTCCTTCCTTCCTTCTTTCCTTCCTTCCCTTAAAGCAATCTTTTACAGCGGGCTTCCCTGGTGGCGCAGTGGTTGAGAGTCTGCCTGCCGATGCAGGGGACACGGGTTCGTGCCCTGGTCCGGGAAGATCCCACATGCCGCGGAGCGGCTGGGCCCGTGAGCCATGGCCGCTGAGCCTGCGCGTCCGGAGCCTGTGCTCCGCAACGGGAGAGGCCACAACAGTGAGAGGCCCGCGTACCACACACACACACACAAAAGCACTCTTTGACAGCCTCTTTGTCACTCTTCCTGCCACCAGCTTTCTCCTCTTCTGCTTCGCTCTCTTTTTTTCTGTCTGACTCCCTCTCCCCACCCTTTTCTCTATTCTCATTTTGTCTTTGCACGTTGGGCCATCTCTTTCAGCGTCCTGCCTTTTAGGACTTGGGGACTGCTGGAGAGCCGGCATTTGGGCCCCTCCTCCATTTGGTCTCCTTCCTTTCCTGCCTCCCAACCCTAGCCCTCTGGGGCCTTACTCTGTCTCCTTCAGCCTTCTCTGGCTTTGTGACTGTTCTGCTCTCTCTTCTCCTTCCCTCTCTCTCTTCATCTTTTGCTGTCTTTCCTCTTATCCTCTGTCTCTTATCTGAACTAAGTCCTTGCCGGCCACCTGCCTCCTCTCCCTGCACTGCCCTTCCCCTTGCCCACTGAAGCCAGATGGAAATTCAGTTTTTCAGCAGAACTGTCCACCATCCCTGCCACCCCCCTTTCTCCTCCTGCCTGTCATACCTGCTCCAGCCAACCCCACTTGGGCTCACAATGCCATCGTCCTTCCCATAAAACACTCTCAGGGTCCCCTGCCAGGGCACATTTGCATAAAGTTGTCAGATCAGGTCTGGTCCCGGTGCCTCCGGCTGGCAGCGCAGAGGGGGCTGGAGGCCCAAATGGGGCAGGGTGGAGGGAGCGTTTCCAGCTGCACCTGCCTGTCTTTTTTAGTCCAGGAGCTCAGCGTCCTTGTGAGTGGGTCTGGGCTGGCAGGTCACTTTGGAGACTCAGGATTGCCTGCTCTCTATCCTCTTTTTTTCCACCATGAACCTAGTGGAAGGTGGAAGGGGACGCAAGGAACTCTGATGGGGAGTTCCTTACAGAGGAAATCAAAGAATGGCCTTTCTTTCTGATGCTGGATGCATCCTGTGGGTTCTCTCAGCTGCTGTCTTAGTGTCATAAACCTGCAGCCCTCCCTCTACACTCCTGCTGGAAGGAAATGCCAGGATGGCCCCAGGTACACCAACTCTCGCACTGTCTGCGGTACGGGGCTGAGTTCTTGGGAGTGTCAGCAAGGTCTGGCTGAGGCCCCAGGAAAGCAGGAGATGCAGTAGAATGTTAGAACATCAGAGCCAGAAAGGTCCTTCCGTGCCTAGTACTTAGCCCCCTCTCATTACAGTTTAAGGAAGCTGAGACCCAGAGAAGTGAAGTGATGCCCCCCACAGTCACGCAGCTGGATGGGGCAGAGCCGGGACCAGATAAGCCCACGCCTCCTGACTTCCGGCCCAGAGTGCTCTTGTCTCTGCTGGCAGGCGGTGCTGGGCCAGTTCCCCTGGCCTCTTTCAGGGTTCTGTTCTTGCCTCTTTCGGTGAGTAACACACTGGCCCAGACCAATGAACTCCTGTGCCCTGTCACTATGAATACCAGAGCCCCACGGCCGGCCTCTGCAGCCAGCCTCTCTGGTCTGTTCAATGCAAGGAAACCAGGCCAGATTGTGGCCACTTGTAAAAGCCCATCTGGTCCCTGGAAAGATTCCCCTTCAGCTGTCCCTACCATACCCCAGCCTTGGAGATAGACATCGGGGTGGCTTGGCCAAGCAGTTTGTGGGGAGGGAGGAGAGACTGCTTCTCCTGCCTACGGCTTTGGCCTCCTGGGATGAGAAAGGACCAAAAGTGGGAAGGGGGTGAAGGTAGGTGGGCCAGTGGAGCCGAGGTGTCCGCTTCTGAGGCCCCTGCTGCCCACTGTGTCTTTTTCACTTCACACTGTGAGATACTTTGGTATGGTAAATGCTGGTGGGCAGCAGATTGGGGGCCATAATAGTCCTTGAATGTTGAGGAACTTGTCTTTGGGGTGTTCATCTGATGTCCATATCACAGACCTCTACTCACAGCCAAGCCTGAGCTTATCTGCTGGGAGCAAGTAGGTGCAGCTTTCTGACCCCTGACCCCTGACCTCTCAGAGGAGGGGCTTATAGTCTCTAGGTCACATCACATTTGGACACTTTTGGATTCTGGGCTGGGCTCTGTATAAGGCAGAGTCAGCAGACCCACACCCCTCATGACCAGTCGGCTGGGCAGGCGTGGTACTTCCCTTCTGGCAGCTTCTGGTCTAAGGGTTCTGAACCTGCTTCTCTCTCTGCCTCTATGTCTCTGCTGTGGGCAGCCGGGGTCTCTGTCTTTCTCTCCTGTCCTCGTCCTCATTCTGCCCGCCCCAGCCAGTTCGTTCTTCCCCCGCCCCCCACCCTGCCCCAATCTCCCTTCCTCCCTTCTCCCCTGCCTCCTCTGTCAAAAGTGCAAATCTCCCTTCCTCCTCTCCTTTCCCCTTTGCTGGCCCAGCCCAGAGAATTGCAATCCTCTTTTCTCCGTGAGAGAATCCAATGGACAGGAGGGGCCCTCTCTGGCTGTTGTATTTTTCATAGAGCAGGAAGGGGATGGCTGGGATAGTGGGGGAGAAGCTCTTGGGGGAGGGTGGGAGAGCGAAGATGTGAGGGCAGAGAGAGGGAGGGAGAGTGGCAGAAGGAACAGTAGAGTGTGGAGAGATTTAGTTCCATCTGAAAGCTGTCGGTGCGAATCAAATTCTTCCCTTTGAACCAGCAACGATCTGGAGTGGAGAGCATGGGGACTGCTCCGGCCCAGGGGGTTCATTACTTCTCATTTGATAAATCCGGGGAGACAGGGCTCGGCCTCCACCACCCCTGTCTCCTGCAGCCCGGCTTCCTTGGCGTCTCCTGTGTTTGCCTCCACTCCCTCTCTTGTTCCCAGCTGGCATAGCAGGCAAGGCTCCGGGAACACGACCATCAAGGTACATGTGCCAAGACATGAGTGCAGAAACTTGTACTTGAATGCAAAGATGCAAAAGACTGTGTGTGCGTGTGTGTGTGTGTGTGTGTGTGTGTGCGCACGTACGCACGCACCAGTGAACGTGTGCTTATGTGCCGTGGTACATATGTGTCCACAAGAACTCCACAGCTGTGTCTGAGAATCTGTAAGCATTCCCAGCCTCTCTACGATAGATGTAGAGGTCAATTCCTAGTTCTCAGTCAAAAATGGGATTCAACCTCTCTGTCCTCACCAGGCCTTTGTGGGAATCTAGTCCCCAACCCCGGGGATAGGCCCAGCAGGAACAGGAGATGTGTTCACACACAGAGATGGGGATAGGTGGCCTCTCCTGTGCTGTGCTGAGGACGGAGCAGGGAGGTGGAGAGCAAGCAGAGCTGGAAGGCAGTGTCACCCCAGGAAGATCAGCGTTGGGAAGGAGAGGGGGGTGATGCTGAGAGACGAGGAGAGGGTGTCCTAGTGAGGGGACAGCGTCAAGGGGAGACAGAGAGGCCCCAGTTTGCACAATGGCCAGAGTCTGAGCTAAGAGGCCCAGGGGGTGGTGAGAGGTGGAAGGCAGCAGTAGCCACGCTGGCGAGATGGCATTCCAGGGGAGCCAGGTGTTCCAGCCCCTCGCCTTGCTTACAGGCCCCGACACTTACCAGCTGTGTGCCTGGGAGGAAGTTGCTTATCTCTCTGAACCTTAGGTCCTTATGAGGGATACTAATGGTACCTCCCTCATCATGTTGTTGTGTACATTGAGTGAACTAGTCTTTGTGAGGTACTTGGCACAGTGTCTGGCGCTTCATAAGCAGAGGCTATATTATTGCTACCACTTCTACTGGTGGGCGTTGGCGGCTTAAAGGGTGACATTTGCAATTGACTGAAAACCTCTTTAGGTGCCACTGATGGTCCTGCCAGCCTTTGGAACCACTCTCCCTTCATGTAGGAATATTTACATCAAGCCTTCTCCGATGGTTGGTTGCAGCATGCGGGGCAAGTCCTGCGTGGCTATAGGGTACAGGCCGGCCCCCAGATCTCAGGAGGGAGCAGCGCCCTCCCAGGAGGTAAACACAGTGAAGATGCAAGTCTGAGTATAGAGTGGAGATCAGAAGTAGCAGATGGGCGCAGAGCTTGGGGGCACCAGAAGTCCTCTGGGGTGGAGGCCATGAGTCCAGTGTTTTCAGGAAATACTTCTTGGATATTCCCATAGCACGGCACAGTGCCTAGAGCGCTATCTCTGCCACTTCCTGTCTGAGTCTTATTTCCCTTTACTGTAACATGGAGACCATAACCGCCACTGTGCCCTGTATTATAATGATGGGAACGGTGTCTCTAAGACATCTGCACTGGTGCCCAGTACATAGTCAGCATCTTCTAATTGGGAGTTAGCATTATTAAGGAACATTGCTGGGACTGAAGGGACAAGAAAGGTAAATCCAAGCAACTCTGTTCTCCAGGGACTCCCAGGAGACCGGGAAAGACAGAAACGCACACACATGAGTAACTTTTAATCCAAGGCAGGCTGTGATAAGTGCTATAACCAGAAGCCCAAACAATGCGGAATAAGAAGAGGGGAGGGAACCATTCCAAGGTGGAGGCCAGAGGAGCTTTGTGTTATGGGGTGGGATGGTGAGGGCCAGGGTTAACCTAGAAGGAAGGAGGGCTGGGGGGGAAGCTGGTGGGAAATAGGGGAGGAGCCCAGAAGCCCCACCCCATGGCACCCATCTGGAATCTGAGACCCCCCAGCCTTCTGGCAACACGTCTGAAGGACGGAACCAAGCTGGAGATGAGGTCCTGGCCCCCTGTGGCCACATTCACCATCACCTTCCTGCCTTGGCCTGGGTCTCTGTGGCGCCTGGGCGTCTTTGTATCACTGGGCCTTTCCCAGTGCTTTTCTCTCTGTTTCTCTGCCCTGGGCCTGTGTCTTTTTCTTTCCTGGCCTCTTTCTGAGATCTCCTCTTCCCTTCCTGCTTCTCCTCCAGTCTCCTTTTTCTCTTTCACTCTCCCTCTGCCTGGTCTGTCTTTGTCTCCGCTTCCCGGTGTCATTGGCGCCTCTGCCAGCCTCCCCATCAGTCTGTAAGTGTGTGAGTCTCCGTGTGGCTGTGTACAGCACACTTCTTCTCTGTCTGCCTTCACAACGGCTGCTTGAGAGCTCACCAACATCTGTGATGGTGTCTGAAGACAGGGAGGCAGCAGGATGAAAGCAGGCGAGAATTCACTTAAAAACACACACGTGGATTTGCACTCGCCCCAGACTGGAGTTGCCAGGGAGGCAAGGCTGCTGATTCAGTGCTGCTGCTGCTGCTTTGGAGGCTGGTCTTTTGTCACCATTCTGTTTGTGTTCAGGCTCTTCCTGAGTCCCATCCCACATCCAGCCAGTCCCCTGCATTTTGGTTTGCCCTGGTTTTATTTCCTGGAAGTGGGGTGTCAGCATCTGGCTGACATTTCACCACCACCCCTACCCCCCAGGTTCCAATGCAGACTCTGCTCCATGTCACAGGTGTCGCAGACGTCATGGCCGGTGGAAGGCCCAGGCCCCCGGGACCTCTGAGGCATGTGTGTGTTCTCTGATCTGTGTGTGTTCTTGTGAGATCACTGATGATGGTCCTTGGTGCCTTCTTGACATGTACCCAGTACCTCCTTTGCATTGGTAACGCCACCTCTGCCCTTCCTGTTGTGCCTGTCTGATGCCTGCACTCATGGCTCACTTTCTAGGCTCTTTTTCTCAGCAATCCCCGTATCCCCTCTTCACCCATACCCGTCATTGCACCAGAAACTTCCAGAGTTCTGTTTCCCCCCTACCTGTCCCAGCTCTGCTCCACACTCCCTCCTTCAGGGAGCCTCCCAGGACTGCCCCCAGCACCGTTCCTCCCCCCCCCCCCCCCCCCCAGCAGGGAGAGCCCTGTCCCGCCCCTCCACTCTCCTGCCCTGTCTGCCTTTACCGAGGTCTGTGAGCCTGACCTGGGGAACGGGGTGTTTTGCCTCCTTCCCTCGATGGGGTTGCGCAGGCAGGACTGTTCACTCAAGCATTTGCTCACTCTCACTCCATCAATCCACAGACATATTCGCAACACCTGCTGTGGGCCTGGCAGCCAGGCCCTGTGCTGGGTGATGGGACTGGTGCTCTGAGTGACACAGTCCAGACGCAAGGAGTTTCCCCTGGGCTGGGAAGGGGTGGGCAATGCAGCGTGGACCTACTATAGCAGAGGTGGGAAGTGAGTACAGAGAGCTCTGAGGGCATGCAGGCAAGCAAGGAGGACTTCACAGAGAAGGTGACTATTTGAATCCCAAGGGAAAGGGAGGGAGCAGTGTTCTGTCCAGGAAAGGCCTGTGTAAGGACCTGGAGACAAGGAGAAAAGCCTGGAGTGGGCAAAATAGGGAGAGTGGGACTTGGCCATGGCAGGCTTGGGGCTTTCTCTTAATCTTGATCCAGGTCAGGACAACCCGTGGGCATCTGGCCTCTCTCTCGGATACTGTCTTGGCTGCAGGGGCTGTTTTGGGGCCAACCAACATTGCTTGCCACTTTTGCAGGCTCAGGATCTACACGGCCTTTCCATCAAGTTAAATTCCTGAGACCCCTTGTTTCCCCTCCTCTCTGGACTCTTTTCTGGGTTATTGCTTCCATTCCCCCGTCTCCAAATTGCTTCAACCAGGCCTATGCCAAGAGGCAACTATTTCAAAATCCGCAGGACGACAGATATCTTCTTTGTCATGTCATTGCTCATGTTTCCACCGGTCCCTCTGATTATCTAACTGCCCAGGATAAATAGGGTCATAGCTACCATTCAGTGGGCACAGGCAAGGGAATGTACCAGGCATGTCATCCAGCTCATCCCATTTAACTCTTCAGCAGTCCAGGTAAGCGTCATCATCCCCCAGTTTACCAGTAAGGAGAAAGAGGCTTAGAGAGTAACTCGGCCACAGTCATACTGGTAGGAAGTGGCAGAGGCACTACGCAAACCTAAGTCTGTTTCCTAAACCTCTGCTCTTAAAAGGGAGTTTGCAATACTTAGTCTAGACTTGTCACAGGTACAGGCGAGCACACGGAGGAGGCTGGGATGGGGCAGTGACAGCCCAAGGTCACACCACTCCTCCCTCCGGCAAGATGCCCATCGCTGACTCTGACTCCACTCTGACTCCATCCTGCTGCGGGATGAGCTGCCTCCTCGCTCCCAGTGGATGGAACCAGCTTCTCACTGTCCTCGGGAGACTTCAACAGGACACCAGGGTGTCCAGGCCCCACGCAGAAAAGCTGTGAATATAAATTCCATCTCTGAGCCAGGGCTCACAGGCCACTCTACTCGCAAGCCCTTGACTTGGGCTCCGGGGGCTGTGGGAAGGAGAAACGTGAGTGTGGAGAGTTTGCAGCCTGTAGCTGCACTAGAGAAATGCGCAATGGTATGAATAAATTTGAATAATAATGAGGGCAATGCCTGAATTAGTAATGCCGGCTTACTCACCTGACCCACCCCTCCCCCAGGATCTCAGCTTCTGCCACCCTAATCCCAGGAAATATGGGTGAGCCTTTTCCTTTCCTTTAGAAGACATGGATGGGCCGTCAGGTCAGCAGAGTTGGGGAGCTGCTGTTTCTAACTTCTTGACCCCCTGCAAACCCAAAGAGCTGGATTTGCACACTTAACCAAAAGAGGCTGCCTCTTTGTATTAAATCATATGCTGGCATCAATCCACTCCTATCTGCGCCCCCTCTCTCAGTCCTCTTTATGTGCAACTACCAATCTGGTTGTCGAATGTCCAGGGAGGTTCAGAGAGAAAAGACAGCATGGCCCTTGGCCTTGAGGAGAGGTTCCCATTCTAGTGAAACAGATAAGGCAAACACCGTCACCCACCAGCTGCCCTCTACCCCATGGCAAACAAAAGCATGGGCATAGACTGATAGCGTGAGACAGGAAATGCCATGGATAGAACTGTGACAGCAGGGCTGAAAGATGGGACAAGCTGGAGGTAAAGATCAACCTGGGAGGACTTCCTGGGTGAAGGGAATATGAGGCAGGTTTGGAAAGAAGGGGAGAGATGGAGCTGGAGGAGGAAAAAGAAGGGAGGTGATGAGAAGACGAGGGTCCTGATTTTGGTGTCTTAGAGGGAGGTCTTGGAATGGCGGGGGGACAGTTCTGTTTGCTTACACACGGGAGTGATGGAGGATCAGAGAGATTTTGCAAAGCTGGGTTTGGGAAGAGTTGGATCTGGGGACTGTGGCCTCTGCAGAGACTTGGGAGCTGGGGAGGGAAAGAAGGGGGAGGAGTCCCCAGAGTTCCGGGTAAAACTGATTTGGGTTACAGTGTGTGACAGGTTGGGGACGTGCGTGGGAAGCCCCAGACCTCTCCCTGTGCTGTCCCGCAGCCCCTCCATTTCCTGGGGCCCAGCGCGGGAAGCTGATGGTCACAGCATGGTACCAGGACTGCCCCACCACCGGGCTGACCAGCGTTGGCTGGAGTGGGTGGGTGGGAGCAGTGGGGGGAGAAGAAACCCGCAATCCAATTCCCTGCTCCATTTAGGCTCCACAATTAAAGGCAATTACTCTGCAGTTCTCTAATCAAATGCTCCCGGCCGAGCTGCCAGTGGGCAGCCATGTGTAGCTCCCGCAGCCAGAGGGAGAGCGGAACAAAGTCACATGGCCTGTCAGCTCCCACGGGGCGGGAGGCCGGGCGTGTGCAGGTGTATCCGTGTGTATGCACTCATGCCCTTGGAGCTTGGGCGTAAGGGGTGAACACACGGAATGGGGAAAGTGTGCAAGAAGTGGGTTCAGAGCTACTTTGTTTAGGATTCACCGTCATCCAGGAAGCTCATATGCGTACACGTGGACGTGCCCGTCCCTTAGAACCTGCCTTTATGTACCTGATGTGTTCAAGGGGGAATTGTACCTGGCATAGTTGTACACACACGCGCGACCTCACGTTGGCCACGTACACAAGTCCAAGTAGGGGTACGGTGGTATATTCATGTCTCAGGGATCGTGGGGGACCGTGGCATCACCACAGCATGTGTTATGAAGGTGCCACCCATTGACGGGGGGCTGGGGGCAGGGGAGCGAGGCTCAGGATTTATCCCTGCTCTGTCCTTAACTCACTGGGCGTCCTTGGGAAAGTGAGTGTCCTCTCTGGGCCTCAGTGTCCTCGTCTGTAGAATGAGAGGGTTGGACTAGCCTGGTCTCTAAGGCCTTTACGTAACACTGCACCACTTTCTCTGCTTGCTGAGTACTTCAGTTCCTGAAACCCATTCCCATGGGCCACGGAGGGAGGAAGCAATCCAGGGCGAGCACACGGCATCTTGGAGGGAAGGGGTTGAGGCTGAAGTGGGACGGGGGCTGGAGGGTCCATCTTCCCAGCCTTCAACTCTCTCTCTCTCGGGCCCGGTGCAGGGTGGAAGTGGAAGCCTGGGAGGCTCGGCCTCTTAGTGGAGCCCTCTCTCCTCACTCATCTCCTTACCCAGTACCGCTTTGGCCTTGCCAGGGACCCAGACCCGCTTCAGCCAGGAGCCAGCCGACCAGACTGTGGTGGCTGGACAGCGGGCCGTGCTCCCCTGCGTGCTGCTCAACTACTCGGGGATCGTGCAATGGACCAAGGATGGGCTGGCGCTGGGCATGGGCCAGGGCCTCAAAGGTGAGTGGGCCATGCAGCCAGCCAAGTGTCCAGACTACCCCATCTTTTCATCCCTCCCCCACCAACAGAGACCCCTGGACCCAACATCCCTTCGTTCCTCACCACGTTTCTTCTCTGTGCTCTAGCCTCCCCTCTCCCATTTCTGTGTGAGTCAGTCTCCCTCCCTCTCCTCCCGAGCTCTGTCTCCACTGCTTTCCAAAACCCACAGCTCTGCCTTTCCTCCTGGCTGTGGACTGGCTCGTGAAAGGCCACGGGAAGCCTGAGAGATCAAGAGAAACCAAGAGACCTTTACATAAGAGAGCTTCAGACAGACAGACACCACAAGGGGAGCTGCAGGCAGCCAGGTGAGGCAGGAGGTGCTGGGAGGCTCCAGAGCCCCCCTGCTCTTGCAGGGGGAGGACACAGTAACTTCTATGTTCTATGTTCCATGCTAGGCTGGCTTTGCTCCAGCCTCTCTCCTGCCCCATGCCCAGGCAGTGTCCTCTCAGTGGTTACAAATTCATTTTACTATCAGCCTGAGCACTGTATTTATTCATTCATCAAGCCTTTATTAAGCACTATGGAGCCACTGCGGAAACAAACATAATGTGCTGGGGTGGGGAAACCCTCCTATATTCCAAAACAAGTAAAGATACTTTTGGAAAGGCCGCCTGGCGGAGTGGATGGGGAGTCAGGACCTGCCTCTGCCACCTCCCAGCTGGGTGACCTTAGGAAAGCCGCTTCACCTCTCTGGGCCTTAGTTTACTACTGGGTAAAACAGGCATAATAGTTGTGGGTCTGCCTGCCTTATACATGCGTTTGCGAGTTTTGAACCAAATGAGACAATATGCTTTGTGAAAACACATTGCGCACTGTAAAGCAGTGTAATGGTGAAAGTAGGGAGGGATGGCGTATTTTTATTCTTATTGTTGTCCAGGACTTGAGGCTATTTGCTGTGGGCTCCGTGTATGAGGACAGGCAGGGGAAATTTGTCTGTATAGAGCAATCTGTATGAAGGAAGGAGATGGGGCTGGCGGATCTACTGATGATAGAAAGAGAAAGAAACAGGGAGAGAGAGAGAGATCAATAGATATGGAGTGAGTGAAAAGAATCGATAGCCTCTGGACAGAGGGAGATGGTGGGAGGGAGCTGATGGTGGGGACCACGGGAGAGGAGGACAGAGTGTGAGGGGGTGGGCAAGAGCCTGGAGGACAGAGGGCGAGGGAGACTGGATTGCAGAGGCCAGAGGCGTGGCTTCTGCAGGGGACGGGACTCTTGGTTTCGGGGCTCCTTCAGGGAGCTGGCAGGACCCTGCCTCGTGCAACCCTCCCTAGGCAAGTGATGGTGAGACCTTAGCCTGCCTTGGGCTTCCCTCTGGCCCTGGTGAGCTCATGTCTGAGCTGTGATGGCCTATATTTCTTAACGCCCACACACCCTCCCCTCTTTCTCTCCTTTTCTCCCTGCTGTCTCCCTTTTTTTTTTTTTTCCTCTTTCTTTCCTATTATTATGGGAGACATTTGTCTGCAAACAGCTTCGGAGATTTCATCTGCTTCTGCTCATCTCCCCCTTCTGCTCTCCCCCATCACTCCTCCTGCTTTGTGGCTCCCATCCTCACTGTAGGAGGTTGTGACGTCACAGTGTCTGCACGGGGACCTCTTCCTCGTCAAGGGCCCCTGGTGGGGGGGGGGGTCCCAGGAGAGGGTGGAGGGAGGAGTGGAGGGAGGAGTGCTGGCCCTGGAATGGGATGCGGACCCTGACGTGGGGAGAGGACGCACCCTTGTGGGGCAGGGTGGTCCAGGTCGATCCTCAGGTTGGGGCTGGGCTCACCTGGGCTCGCCCATTCTGTTCCTGCAGCCTGGCCACGGTACCGGGTCGTGGGCTCTGCAGACGCCGGGCAGTACAACCTGGAGATCACAGATGCCGAGCTCTCTGACGACGCCTCTTACGAGTGCCAGGCCACGGAGGCCGCCCTGCGCTCCCGGCGAGCGAAACTCACCGTGCTCAGTAATAACCCCCGACATCCTGCAGGGCCCCCAGCCTCCTGTCTCTGTCTCTTGGCATCCTGGTTGTCCCCCCTTCTCCAATTTCCTCTTTTATTTCCCAGCTTCTCCCTCTCTATTCCTGGCCTCATGTCTGCCCCCACTGTCTCCCTAGCTTTCCCTCCCCAAATCCTTTAAACTTCTTCCAAAGCCAAGTTCAGATAGAAGAGGAAAAAATGGGCATGTGGGCACCCACTGCTGGACACGTGGACTGTGTGAGCTCTGGCATCCTCCCTGCCCCTGCCTGTGCCCAGGCCACGCAGGGATGGGGCTCAGCCTTCTGGATACAAAGCTCTCCCCACCAGAGTGGGGGCATGTTGACCATGGGGACCGGGCCTCTCCTGGCAGATGGGCTTGTTGGAAGCTTCTCCCTTCCTCTCCCTCTCAGCTGCCTCGGAGCCCCAGAAACTACCCCCTCGGCTCCTTTTCCTCGAACTCAGCCCCTCTTCCCTTCGCTCCCTCCTTTCCCCGCTCAGCACACACCCCTTCTTCTCTGCTTCACCTAGAGCCCTCCTCAGGGAACAGGGAAGCAGGACGGGGCTTTGAGGGCTGAGAGCGGGGTGGGGGGACGGGGCGGGCAGGGGTCCTGGCTGAGTCTGCAGGAGCTGCTGGAGGAGGACTTGTCTCGGAAGCCGAGCCCCCCACCCCCCCACCCCCTGGCTGCTGCCCACGGGATACAGAACAGATGTCCCTCTATGGCAACACCCAGGGCCATTTGCATAATGAGGGGATTCTCTCCTGCACGCAGTACGGAATGAGGCCAGCTCTGACACGCCTTCGCCTCCTCTGTTCCGTGCCTTCCCCTCCCTGGCGGTACCTCCAGCTCCATCAGTCTTTCTGTCTCCCTTAAGCTCTGGTGCTCGGGCTGGGCCTCTGCCTCTGCTCTGCTCGTCTCCGGCCTGGCTCTGTCTGCCTGTGACCCTCTTTCTTCCTCTTTGTCATCCACTCTGTCCCTTTCTTTTTTCCTGCCTCCACTTGATCTGTCCTGCTCCCTCTATTTTCTCTCCCCAACCCTGAAATCATTGAAGTGGGGGACACCCCCAGGAGGGATGGAAGGAAAGGAGGGGGGAGCTGAGATGAGTGAGTGTGGATACAAGGAATGTTCTTACTTGGGGGAGAAAGGTGAGAACATGACAAGTCATCTGAGTGTGGTGGGAAGAGGCCTGGAATGGGAGTCAGGAGACCTGGTCCCTTTTGGCACCATGACCCGGAAGAGGTCATAACCTCTGGACAACAAGTTTCTCATCGGTAACATGGGCTGCCAGCCTTTTCTTAGCAACTGCCGCTTTGCTGCTCCCTGAGCAGGGAGTTGTAAACTCCGAAGGTCTGGGCAGATGTGAGGTGTCAGAAGAAGTGAGGACTGGAGGGACCCGACAGCCAGTTTCTCTGGATGCAAAGACCCTGAAGGACTAGGACTCGGGGCTGGTGGATGACTCGCTTTTCCTCTCTGGTGAGGACAAATGGGAAGAATTAACAAGAAGCAGGATGGAGGTTAGGAAGCAAGAGTTAGCTAACCACCAGGGCTATAGGCATGGGATGCCAAGACATCCGCTTCCATGCCTCGTTGGAGAGTGTATGAGCCCCGACGCCGGACCAGGCATTCCAAGGGAACGTGAGATTCTTAGGAGACCTTCTGTCTTTTTCCCTCCCTAACTGCTTTTGGCTTGGATCCTGGAACGTGCTACTTCTAGACTGGAGAACTCCCATTCTAATGAGGGCCCCCTGATACTCTCCCTTCCCTCTCCTACCCCAGCACAGAGACAGAGAAATAGAGAGAGATGAGTAGAGGCCAACCAAGCCGATAGATATCCCAGGAACTTCATAATGGCATCCAGTGTCTTGGTTCAATCAGGGAAGGCTTCCTGGCAGAGGAGAATATCGATGGGAACACTAGATGGAGGAGTACCTTGTTTACAAAAGCTTGCAAGTCAGCGAGGGAGGAGCTGACTGACTTGTCCGCAGGGCACGGTCAGTGTTGAGGGTGTGGGCCTTCATAGCCTGTCTGAGTGATTTAGGTGGATGAGGGGAACAGGAGGAAGCCCCAAGAGTAAAATAGATGAAAGATGAACCCGGCTACTCCTTTCCCCTCCCTCCCCCTCCTTGTCTCTCTAGAATTCTCACACTCCCTGCCTCCTGCAGCCACGTGGAAGCACTGAGAAGGCAAGACGTCTGTGCATCCTCCCTGCTTACCTGCTTACACACAGCCTTCCTTCATGGCAGCCTGGGGCTCAGAGACGGGGCAGGGCCGAGAGTGGGCTGTGTTCACTGCCGGGAATCAGCCTCCCTGTACACGGCCAGCCTCGTCACCTCGCCTCCCCTGTAGCCATGCCCTTCAGTGGCCCACCCCAGACCAGCCCAGGTCACAGAATGGCCTTTCATTCTTCCCGCCTCAGGGCTCGGAGAAGCTGCCTCCTACTCCCTCGCAGATGCGGACGCAGGCATAATATTTATCTACAGACCCATGGCTCCCTCATTACTCACAGCAAGAACTGCTCGAGTGCGGTGGTGATGGTCATGGCTTCGGCGGGCCTGGCCCACACCCAGCCCTGATATTCAGCTCACTCTCCTGTCCCTGAGCCTCAGTGCCTTGTCTGTAAATGGGGGTTAATGGTATTTACCATGAAAGGATTAATGAAAAACACTTTGTGGTGAGGGTGAAATGAAATCGTATACGTGAGGTGCTTGAGCTGACATGGGGTGGGCGTTCAGTGAATGGTGGAGATGCCGTCGATCACGTTACAGTTTACAGTCGGCTTCATATCCTTGGTCTCCTTTCACCTTCACAGTAACGACTCTGGGGGACGGATGTCAATGTGCTTTTTGAATTTTGCAAACAAGGAAGCTGAGGCCTCAGACACATGTACATATTGATACACAGATTTAAGTCACAAGCCCTAAAGATGTGTTCATAAACATACACAGGGACACGCGCCTAACTGAGCATGGTAGTGATGGATAAGCAGACCCCTCAACAGCCTTAATTTCCTTTTTGCCCCAGATACGAAGAGAAAGGTGGGCTAGTGGCAGAGGTGACAGGTGGGCGGCCTTCCCTGAACAAAGGGCGAGGGTCAACCTTACAAGGGAAGGGAGAGCCGATGGAAGGAGAAGCCTTCCCCTCCTCTGCCCATCCAGAACTGTCCTCCTGGGGTGTGGCACCAAGGTGTGACCTTGGAGGGGCCCACGCAGACCAGGAGACCCCGAATGGCGGCTCTTTATCCATTTCTCTCCTTTCCACCCTGTTTGCAAATCTGCGCCCATCTGGCATTGGAGCCAGGTACACCTGGTGAGCAAAGAGGAAAAGCCCGGGATTCAGCAGTCATTCACCAGTCAGGAGTTGGAGGCACTGCTGCCTCTTGTCCGAGCAGTAAAGTGAACACACTGCACACGTCACGCGCGCGTGCCCTACACACGATAGGGCATGTACAGCCCTCATCTGGCCTTCATGAGGGCCCCGGGAATGAGCACCGTATGTCTCTGTTGAAGAAACTGTGACTTGAGGGCTTCACCCAAGATCACATGACACATGCCAGGATTTGAAACTGCGGCAGCCTGATTCTACAACCCATGCTTTTCACACCCTCCCACTTTACATGCATGAGTTGAGCAGAGTACTGGGATGGGCTACAAGTGGTTCCTTTCTCTTAGAAACCCCAGCATGGAGACTGTCATTTCATAAACTACAGGACCGCCCTGCCCACAACTGGACTCATGGGCCCCCCAGGGTCTCCTCTCAAGGGTTCCCTCGGAAAGGCCCCTCTGAGTCTTTCTGGTTTTTCCCAGCAAAAAGCAAACAAAACCCTTTCACGTTGCTGGCCAATGAACATGAGGTGGACCAAGAATCAAAATTATAATCCAAACCCTTCTGCCTTTATTTCATCAATCACTTAGCCACTGATTCAGCTAATATCCCCCAGGATGTGCTATCAACCAGCCTCCGCACTAGATCTTGGGGCTTTAAGAGAAAATAAGAAGCAGCCCCTGCTCCCAGGGAACTTGCAGCCTGGTTCACCTGAGCATTTAGAAGCCTATGGGAATAGGACAGGCAGAGACCCCCCTATTTCCTAGTATCAGACATCTGATGGATTCAGTTCCTTAAGCATTTAGCCAGAGCCTGCTTTGGTCATGTTCTAGGCGCTGGAGACTGTATAAACATTAGTGAGATGGAGCTCCTGCTTTTTCAGGGATGACAGTTTGGGTTGGGGAGGGGGCGTGGATAATCATGTTAAGTAACACAGACACAAGGTAGATAGTGCTTGGCGCTCCAAGTGACTGGCTGGGAACCACCAAGGCGGTGATTGTGGGGGATGTGGCATGGAGGGCCCCGTGCAGCAGCTGGGATGTGAACAGGATGGACAGCAGTTCAAGAGAAGCCCTGAGGGAAAGAACACCAAAAACGAGCCGAGGAGATGCGAAAGTGCAGGACTTGGCCTGAGGAACCCTGGACGGCAGGCAGAGATGCTTGCAACTCATGCCCATGACAGCTGGTAGACATGGAATGTGTTTGAGCAGGGAAGTGGCACAGTCTTACCTGCTCTCTAGAGAAAATAACCTGCCAGCATGACGGATGGCTTAAGGCCACCAGGGACTGGAGGCGGGGAGTCCATTTCGGAGGTTGCCGTGATAGACCCCCTCATCTGGCTGCCCCGGGGCAGAGGCGCACACAGGAGGGAATGGACATAAGAAACTCCGTGGAGGTAGCCACCTTTCTGTGCCAGGCCCCCCAGGCCACAGGAGCAACAGATACAGTGATTATAAGTTAGGGGGTAAGGATGGTCCTGCCCTGCCAAGGGGTGGACATGCAGAGGGAGAGATGCCTCCAGGGGCAGGGGTTTTGGTCATACGGGCAGCGTTGGCTGCACCCTGGACTGACTCTGCTCTGCTCTTCTCCACAGTCCCCCCGGAGGACACCAGGATCGATGGTGGTCCTGTGATTCTGCTGCAGGCAGGCGCCCCCCACAACCTCACGTGCCGAGCCTTCAACGCCAAGCCTGCTGCCACCATCATCTGGTTCCGGGATGGGACGCAGCAGGAGGGCGCCGTAGCCAGCACGGTGAGACCCTGCCTGTACCCCCAGATCCTCCTGGGCCACATCCCAGTTCACCTTTCCTTTCCCACATGGATCTGACCACAGACTCGGGGAGACAGATGTGAGCGGGGGCCTCAGAGACCATCTGGTCCAATCCTCCCATTAAATAGTTGGGAAAGTTGAGGTCCGGAGAAGAGAAGTGAATTCCCAGGTTCACAGGGCCAGTCAACAGTTAGCAGAGACTAAGAATAATGCTGAAAATAGCTACATTGATTAAGCCCCTACTGTGTACCAGGCACTGTGCATGCTAAGATCTTTATGGACAGCCTCTCTTAAACCTCACAGGAGTTTCATAAATTAGGTGATATTTCCAACTCACAAAGAGTGAACTGATGGTCAGAGAGGTTGAGTGACTTGCCAGGGTCACAAAGCTGACATGCTGCAGAGCTGGGGTTTGTGTCTGCATCAGAATGTGACCTCTCGCTACTGAGCCCCTCGACTTTCTTCCCCCAGCCTCTAGTTGGTATGTGTTCCCAGTCGGCGCAACTAAGAGCTTGGGGAGGCAGGGATTACGTGTA
Source organism: Monodon monoceros (assembly GCF_005190385.1). Classification (NCBI taxonomy): domain Eukaryota; kingdom Metazoa; phylum Chordata; class Mammalia; order Artiodactyla; family Monodontidae; genus Monodon; species Monodon monoceros. The sequence continues at coordinate 67,727,021 of NW_021703774.1, read as the reverse complement.
CATGTTATAGATGAGGAACCTGTGGCAGAGAAAGACATCAAGTTACTTGCCCGGGATCACATGGCAAAGTTGACGGTGGAGCTGGAATTAGAATCCAGATCTCAGGTTTGGAGCTCCTCCTGTCAGCTGGGGACAAGCACATATGTACCCAGCCCTTTGCTAGATGCTTCAGGAGACAATTCTCATTGAGGGGAGAGAGAATGCTCACCTGTGTGCCTCGGAATGTGTGGCCCCAGGGAGTGAGTACCCGGATTAGCTCTGCCCTTGACGCTCTGTATGACCTTGGACAAGTCACTTGTCTCTGGCCTTCGATTCACCCTTTGACAAGTGGCAATTTGGCTTCAGTGGTGCTTAACTTTTTCACTACCAAGAACTCCGTTATTTTTTTCCTCTAGGGCTTCATGTTTTGAATATTTTGGCAACCAAACAAACTGATTGGTTAACGGCCATTTGTCATCCACCCCCCTTTTTTATACTCGTTAAAGACACGATGGAGCTTTGAAGCAGCAGGAGGGGGCTGCTGTTACTGCACTGGGCTGGTGCTGTTCCGGTACCACATCGGGCCCAGCAAGGATGCCTATATATTGCTGTCAAACCGTGGGCCCCTACTTTGCTTAACTGTATGGTTTCCCTTAGGCAGTGTACAATATGGAAAACAGCCCAAGTGTTCCTATGATCATGTCCAGGGACCTCAGGTTGGATATCACTGAGCTGGTATGAGATTTTGAGCCTGTGAGTCCCTTCCCTGCCCTCAAGGAGTTTACGGTCTAGCAGGAGAGACCCAGCACTGAAACACACATGCACGGTGCCTAAGAGGCAAGGCCGGATGTGACCAGAGCGGTGTGGAGGACAGACTGCCTGCAAGGGGCACAAGTTCAGGCTGGGGAGAGAGTCCTGAGGGCTGGGATAGCAAAGGAAGACTTTCCAGAAGAGGAAGGACTTGGGCTGGACTCAGGGGATTCCAGGAATGGGACTCAAAACCGTGGGGAAAACTGTACAACACACAGAGTGAACTCTAATGTAAACTATGGGCTTTCGTTTGTATTGGTACCAATGTTGGTTCATCAGTTGTAACACATGTATCACACTAGTGCATCATGTTAATTAATAATAGGGGAAACTGGGGGGCCAGAGAGGAGGGTATACAGGAACTCTCTGTATTTTCTCTTCAACTTTTCTGTAAACGTAAAACTTCTCTTTAAAAAATCATAAAGTCTATTAATTAAAAACTAAACCAAGCCTGGGGAGGAGGTAGGGGCTGGGGGAGGGTTGAGCTTCAGGTTAAATACCCCTCCAGCAAGCCAGCTCTGAGCGGGTCACCCTGAGAGCAGAGGAGGGGGCTTTTAGCTTAACCGTGTCTCCCACCCTTGTTTCCGCCGCCCCAGGAACTGCTGAAGGATGGGAAGAGGGAGACCACCATCAGCCAGCTGCTCATCAACCCCACAGACCTGGATATTGGGCGTGTCTTCACCTGCCGCAGCGTGAACGAGGCCATCCCGAGCGGCAAGGAGACGTCCATCGAGCTCGACGTGCACCGTGAGCAGGGTCCTGGGGTGGAGGCAGGGATCCTGGGGTGGGGGGAATGTGCACCTTGAGTGGCGTCCTGGGAAGGAGCCCGGGAAGGGCGGGGTGGGGGGCAGCACCCTTTGAGAAGCACAGAAGAATCCCCCAGGTGCCCTGGGACAGATGCTCCATTTCTTCGTCGTCTTGGATTCCCTGGTTTGAACCCTTAGGGCTGGTAGAAGAGGCGTCAGCTGTGAGCCAGGCAGTTCCCGGGTTTAAACCGTGTGACTTTGGGCAATGACATAATCTCTCTGAGCCTCAGTTTCTAATTCGGTATACGTGCAGAAAATAAAATGCAGGCCTACAATCCCTTATCGGAAATTCTAAACCAAAAGCGCTTGGGTGGCAAAACCTTAACCGAGGCTCTTCGTAGTCTTTTATTTAACCCACTTAATTGGAATAGCTGTACATTTCACTGCAGATGTATTAATGCGTGTGTCTGTGGGATATTGCCCAGACTGTGCTGGGGGTCTTACACAGTAAACGGTCTGTGCCCACCGTTACCTTTCTAACCCTTGAAATATCCCAAATTCTGAAACACATCTAGTTCCAGGGGGTTCAGAAAAGGGGTTGTGGACCTGTACCTGCTTCTCAGGGTTGTGAGCATTAAGTGAGGTATAGTGTAAGGGCATCTAGCATGGAGTATGCTACTAGGTAAGTGCTCAATAAACTCCCACTCCCCAGGGAAGGGTGGGAGAGTGGCAGAGATTGGAGAGATGTCCCACCCCCATCCCGGTCGGTGAGCCTAACGAGCCCACACTGACGCCTAGTGGTCACATCCGTCAATACACCTTCTGACTAATTTGTCCCTCTGGTATCATCCTTGGTCGTCACCCTAGCCGGCCCCTAGAGGCTCCTGGGATAAAGGTGAAGAAGCCTTGTTTATTGGAGCTGGTACACTGCAAAGTCAAATTCCCGGGTCACCACGCGGGTGAGGTCTGAGTGTGTGTGCTAGAGAGAGCAAAAGAAATTTGAGGGACAGAAAAGACCCTGACTTCCAGTCCTCTGCTTTGCAGACCCTCCTACGGTGACCCTGTCCATTGAGCCACAGACGGTGCAGGAGGGCGAGCGCGTCGTCTTTACGTGCCAGGCCACAGCCAACCCTGAGATCCTGGGCTACAGGTGGGAGGGGCAGGGGCTGGGCACACTCTGGGGAAGGATACTGGGCGGCCCTTGAGGCCAGGAGTGGGGGGCTGAGGAGGACAGGCCACTGGACGTGAGTGAGGGGGCTCCAAGGCCTGACCCCGCTCTGTGTTGCCTGTTCCCCCAGGTGGGCCAAGGGGGGCTTTCTGATCGAAGACGCCCACGAGAGTCGCTATGAGACGAATGTTGATTATTCCTTCTTCACGGAGCCTGTGTCCTGTGAGGTTTACAACAAAGTGGGAAGCACCAACGTCAGCACTTTAGTCAATGTCCACTGTGAGTAGCTGCAGGGGCGGGGGTGGGGACAGAGGGCCAGGGCTTTAAAGGGCCTGGGGTGGGGTTGGGGGGACTCCATGAGGCTGAGGGGGCGTGGAGAGGAGGCCGGACAGGAGAAGGAAGAGGACAGAGATTGGAGCTGACCCCCAGGGAGACTCAGACCCTAACGGGCTGTTCCTTTCTACCTCAGTTGCTCCCCGGATTGTAGTGGACCCCAAACCCACGACCACAGACATTGGCTCTGATGTGACCCTCACCTGTGTCTGGGTTGGGAATCCCCCCCTCACCCTCACCTGGACCAAAAAGGACTCAAACATGGTAAGAAGCTTGCTGCCTCTCCGGGATGCTGGAAGGAAGGAGCCTGGCCACAGGCTGGGGAGAGAGGGGGCAAAGGAGGTGCAGCATTATTTTTCAAGTTGAACCTGGGCTATTTCCAAGTTCTCAGGATTTGGAAGAGAAGGACGGTGCTTGCAGTCAACCCCACCCTCCTCGGCAGACAGCTGGCCGCCGCAGTGGCAGTGGGAGGGACGTGATGACCTGTGGGGTGGGAGGGGGGCAGGGGCCCTGAGTGGAACTGCTGCGGTGGCAAGAGACCTGGTAAAAGAATGCTGCATGGGAGGGTGGAGAAGCTGGGATGACTCACTAGAGGAAAGGAGGCTGAATTGTGCCGCTCTACAGCGACCTGCCTTGGACAATTTGGGCCACAGTTGCAAAAAGAGGGATTTCAGAGTGAAACTTCCTACCTCATTTGGCACTAGAGAAGCATTAGGACAGATGACCAGAAGCGGCTGCATCCTCTGTACAGATCGACGGCAGCCTCGCCTGCCCTCCTGAGCCTCCACCCACTTCTGCCCGCTCTTATAGAGAGATGATGTGTCTAAACGCCAACCTGTTTAGAGCCAGGGGATGGACCAGATAGACTCGGGACCCTGTTTCCCTTCTGGGAATTCACTTGTGGCCCTTCCTGCTTTCTTTCCAATGCCTCCAATGCGGGGGCCCGCACGGATCTAGGGGCCCAGGCCTCCTGGCTCCCCACCCGAGGCTGCTCTCTCTGCCCAGGTCCTGAGTAACAGCAACCAGCTGCTGCTGAAGTCGGTGACCCAGGCCGATGCCGGCACCTACACCTGCCGGGCCATCGTGCCTCGGATCGGAGTGGCCGAGCGGGAGGTGCCACTTTATGTGAATGGTGAGTAGCCTGAGGGGGGCGGGGGGCCTGTGAGGGGGAGGCAGGCACTGGAGGTCCCAGCTGGCCCTGACCACGTCTTCTTACTTGCAGGGCCCCCCATTATCTCCAGCGAGGCCGTGCAGTACGCCGTCAGGGGTGATGGTGGCAAGGTGGAGTGTTTCATCGGGAGCACGCCACCCCCAGACCGCATTGTGAGTGCTGGGCCTGGCCTCGGGCCGGCAGCTGCTTGCTTCGCTGCTTGTCTCAGCCTCCTCCCACTTTCCCCAGGCCTTTCCTGCGCCCTGTGCTTCTCATCCTCTGACTCTGTCCCTCCGTCCCTCTTCCTGTTCAAATGCCATCTCCTCTCTTCATTGTTGTGTGACCCTGAGCCAGTTACTTGTTATTTGGAACCTCAGTTTCCTCATCCGTAAAATAGGGGCAGTGATCCCTACCAAACAGGGTTGCCGTGAGAAGCGATGTGACAACACGTGTGAAAGGCCTGGTGGAGCCTCCCTGGATATGCTGCTGGTTCCCCTGGGCTTTCAGAAAGCCTGCTCTTTCCTCTCCCTCGTCTCCTCCCCTTTCCTCAGCCTCCCGATCTCTTCCTTGCCCTCTCCTCTGCCTTCTGCCCCTCCGCCCTGCCCCCTCAGTTCTGTCCCACCCTGTCATCCCCTCCTCTCCCTTCTCCTGCCTTTCTCCTCCTACCAGCCCCCATGCTGCTCTCCACCCCCCTCCCTCTCCCCCACACCATGAACCATTAATTCCTCCCGTGACCATTAACCGTCAAACCCCTCATCACACTTAATGACCATTTGGCTAACTCCACGGCTGCCCAGAGACACTTCATTACCATGGCCACCTGGGCAGCGGGCAGCTTGGCTCCCGGGGGGCTTTCCTTGCAGAGCTAGGAGGACTGATGCCTGGAAACGAGCCAGTTCTCAGTGGCTTTCCCTCCCTCGGGTTCCACTCTGAGGGAGGGGGACACAAAGGGGGGGATGCCCCGGCTAGGGGGTAGAGGATGGAAGAGCCTGGGAGAGACAGCTCTCCGGTGCCAATTCCCACTCATTATAAGGGTCTGTGGATGAGTCTCCAGAGCCACTGGGCTATGTAGGGCCAGCTGTGGAGTGGTTAAAGGTGAGGTTGAAGGTTAAGTTATGTTTAGTTAGAAGCTCAGACTGTCGGAGCTGGAGGAGAGCTGGAGCATTGTCTGCCTCTAGCCTGGTCCTCTCCTTTTATAGGAAACTGAGACCCAGAGAGGGAAGGGGAGGCTACACAGGGCTTGAGGGGAGAGTCAGGCCTAGAGCCCAGGGTTCTTGGCTCTCCACCCAGGATTTGTTTTACCACATCAGGGGTCCCACATGTTGCTTCATTTGATCCGCTGGGGTTGTTACAAAAATAGAGATTCCCGATGAAAGAAGCCTGAATTCTAACTTGGAGAAGGTGGGTCTCTGGGACAGTAGTCGACCATCTTCTTGGCCTGCTGGCTTTCGGAATAAAATTGCTCTCCCTTGCCCCAACAAAGACAGCAACAACAAAACAGAGATTCCTGGGCCTCTCCCCTGGAGAGTCAAATGAAGGAGATAAGCCCCGGGAATCTGCATGTTAAAGAGTGTCTCTGAGCATATTTGAATGGTCCCAGCACATGTCGCAGGCATGCTTGGGAGCCGCTGCTTCTCCTAGACTGGAGGTTTGATGCTAGGGTTTGAGGCAGCAGGTGCGACTTGGGCTTGTTTCAGGGCAAGCGTGGGGCTGGGCTTAAGAGCACATAGGGTGAGGATGTAAGGATACCTGGAGGGTGGGTCAGGTGTTTCTGCCACCTGCCTCCCTCTTCCTCATCCCGTGCTGCCCTCCCCACCCCAGGCATGGGCATGGAAGGAGAACTTCCTGGAGGTGGGGACCCTGGAACGCTACACGGTGGAGAGGACCAACTCAGGCAGCGGGGTCCTGTCCACGCTCACCATCAACAACGTCATGGAGGCCGACTTTCAGACCCACTACAACTGCACAGCCTGGAACAGCTTCGGCCCAGGCACAGCCATCATCCAGCTGGAAGAGCGAGGTGACAGCAGTACTGGCTGTGTAGCCAGGGCGCAGGGCAGCCTGGGGACTCTGCTCCCTCTTCTCTCTGGGGACACGTCTCAGAGAGACAGCTCCCTCCTGGGTCTGCCCACCAGAGCCTGGCCTTGGTGCTCAGCTGGAAAACCCACTCGCATTTTTAAACGTTTTTGGAGCATCTGCTATATGCCAGCCATCCCCTCTAGGAACTGCAGGGACAGATGTGAACGAACACAGTCCTTGCCCTCCGGGAACTTTCAGTGCAGTGGAGAACTTACAGAGTGGTAGCAAATGACTTCAGATGGAGAAAAATGAAATGATCTGTGAAAGGGAGTCACACTCCCTACCTCACTGGGTTGGTGTGAGGATTAAATGAGAAGATATTCATGAAGTACCTGGCATAGAATAGGTGCCCAGGAAGCTTCGGTTCCCTTACCCCTTCACGAATCCTTAGTCTGGTAGGAGACACATATTCCCTCCCTTAAGGCACTTCTAGTGTGATGAAAGAGGCATCACGCCTTTGACGTTTTTGGAAGCTCCCAACTCTGATGAGGAAAGAGCGCCCCCCCACCCCCGCTCCTCTTTTTTTTTTAATGAGGACAAACCATTTGACATGGGAGATGGGGGAAAATAACTGAGGGTGCCCTCGAGTCTTTCTTAGCTGAAGACGCCAGCAAGAGCAAGGGGTTGGTGGAGAAGAACAGAGTAATAGAGTGAGGCGGGACTCTGCAGGGAAGGCTTTCTGGAGGAGAAGAGACTTACATGGATCTGATCCATCCAGGACAGCCAGGAAGGGAGAAGAAGCTGGAGGCAGGATTCCTGGGTCCTTCTCATCTCTGGGGAACAGGGGGAACCAACCAGAACCGTTTGAGCCCTGGGAGGGTAGGTACAGGTGGAGCAGTCACAATGGTGTGTGTGGGGAAGGCAGTGAAAGGGGTCAGAACACATGGCAGATGGGAGAATGTGGGGACAGCTGATCTCAGACAAGAGCCCAACCCAGGAAGGAGAGACCAGCCTCACAGACAGGTGGGCTGCAAGAGAGGGACAGACGGACCACCAAGGCCAGGGTCAAGCTGATCCCAATTCTGATGAAGCTGAAGCACGGGTCTAAACCCAAACAGTGCAGACTTCCTCTCAAATCCCACCTTGACTTTAATTGAACACAGCTCCGCTGAAACATAAAACCTGTGCACGATCCAGGGGCGCACGGAGCTCAGCTCCTCCGTGTGCCCCCATCCTCACCCTCCCCCTTTTCCTTCCCTCATCTGAAGAGGTGTTACCTGTGGGCATCATCGCCGGGGCCACCATCGGCGCAGGCACCCTGCTCACCTTCTTCTTCATCGCCTTGGTGTTCTTCCTCTACCGGCGCCGCAAAGGCAGTGAGTATGGGCCCTGCTCAGGCCGCGGCCCTCCTGGGGGTCCCCAACAGGCAGGGCCTGGGAGAGGTGAGGGGGTTGACAGCGGCGCTCCCCAGGCCAGGTGGGTCCGGAAGCAGCCTCTGCAGAGGCTGGCAGAAAGCGTCCAGGCTGCTCCTCCTGTCCCAGGTCGCAAAGACGTGACCCTGAGAAAGCTGGACATCAAGGTGGAGACGGTGAACCGGGAGCCACTCACGATGCATTCGGACCGGGAGGACGATGCTGCCAGCGTCTCCACGGCAACCCGTGTCATGAAGGCCATCTACTCGGTAAGGGTCCTTCCTCCCTGGCCCAGCTCTCCCCACACTCTTGGGACCGGCTCCTGCCCAGCTCACCAATACTGTCACTCTCTCCTCCCTCAGTCATCCTACCTTGGCCCTGCTACCTCCCCCATATGCTCACACGCTCACACACATACATATATGTGCACATACACATTCATAACCACATTCACGTGCCCACGCTCCCCAGGCTAATTTCCCTCCATTACAGGACAGGCAGGTGGGGCCTGCACAGGCTTCCTTCACCCCAGCCTCTGCCTACAGAGTGTCAGAATTGGAAACCCCTAGAAGTTTTCTGGCCCAACTGCCTCATTGCTCAGATGAGGAAAGAGCCCCAGAAAGGGGCAGGGACATACCCAAGCATTGCATGTTAGCGACAAAATTGGTGCTGGAACCCAGGTCTCTGGCCTCTTCCCAACACATCCCAGAGCCTCTGCTGGGAGAGGACACAGAGTTCAAGGCTGCCCATGACCCCAGACCCTTCTCCTTAATAGGTGACCTCTGGGTGTGGGGATAGGGTAGGCAAGGGAGGACAAGAGCAGGGTGTCCGTCTCCTGATGCCCCACTCTTGCTGCTCTGCAGTCCTTCAAGGATGACGTGGACCTGAAGCAGGACCTGCGCTGTGACACCATCGACACCCGGGAGGAGTATGAGATGAAGGTGGGAAAGCGGGGAGGGGCCAGCGCACGGGGACTGCTGGGAATGGGGGCTCTGAGGGCCTGCAGGGTGGAGGTGAGGGCAGGTTTGGGGAAGAGCGGTCAGGAGGTTATTGAGGAAACAGGAGGTGGGGAGCTATTGGCTGAGAACCCAGGGCAGAGCCAGAGAAGGAGTCCCAGAGGGCCATGATGAGACGACACCCTTCCCCCAAGAGAGACTCCCCTTCTCCATCCTCTTCTCTCGTTGCCCCCCCAGGATCCCACCAATGGCTACTACAATGTGCGTGCCCACGAAGACCGCCCGTCTTCCAGGGCAGTGCTCTATGCTGACTACCGTGCCCCCGGCCCTGCCCGCTTCGACGGCCGCCCCTCTTCCCGCCTCTCCCACTCCAGCGGCTATGCCCAGCTCAACACCTACAGCCGGGCCCCAGCCTCTGACTACGGCCCTGAGCCCACACCCCCAGGTCCTGCTGCCCCAGCTGGCACCGACACCACCAGCCAGCTGTCCTACGAGAACTATGAGAAGTTCAATTCCCATCCCTTCCCCGGGGCAGCAGGGTACCCCACCTACCGACTGGGCTACCCCCAGGGCCCTCCGTCCGGCCTGGAGCGGACCCCGTATGAGGCATATGACCCCATTGGCAAGTACGCCACTGCCACGCGATTCTCCTACACCTCCCAGCACTCGGACTACGGCCAGAGATTCCAGCAGCGCATGCAGACGCACGTGTAGGGCTAGAGCCTGGCCGGGGCATCTCTGCGGGGCAGAGGAGAAGGCTCTCACAGCTGTTCCCTGATATTCAGGGGCATTGCTCGTTGTTGCTCCCGTCCTGGACCAGCCTTCCTCCTCCCACCGTGGCAGGCGGGGAGCAGGTCTCCCGGAAACACCCCGTCCCAAGGATGGTGCTCTGCGCATGCCCCAGCCTCCTGGGCCTGCCCTTCCCTCTTCTTCGGGAGGATGTGTCTCTGCTGACCTGCACTCTCGCCTGGCCCCAGCCTGGGGACAGGGAAGGGGAAGGTCGCGAAGAGCAGAGGGGGCACTTTTTAGCATTCCCTTTCTATCCCACCCCTCTGATCTCCCGTGAGTAGACAGGAGGTCATGTGGAGATGAACAGGCTTTGGCCCAGGGGGCATGAAGTGTAGGGGTGGGTGGCTGTGGTACAGATAGGTGGAAGTGGGATAGCCTGGCCAGTCCATCTGTCGTCTGCGTTCATACCTTGGATGCATCTCTCCCACCTTGGGACTGCAGAAAGGACCTTGGATTTATTTTAGTCCTGGCACCGAGTTCAGGTCCAGCCCTCCTTCAGCTGGCAGTAAAGTGCCAGTCATCCTGGCTGCCCATGGGGACACCTGTCTGTCTGCCTGCAGAGGGATCCAGGTATGTCCCGTAGTGCTGCCCCCTTTTGCTTCTCTTCTGTGCTGGGCCGGCCAGATAAGCCAGGGGGTCGTGATGGAGAAGGAAAGGTCAGGAACCATGTCCTGAGTCACTAGCCAGACAGCAGGGTGCTATATAGCAGTTTCCAGAACCCACGCTAGAGTGAGCCCCCCCAAGCCCCCTCCCCTCCCCAGTCTGCCCCACTTCCTGGCTTTAACTCTCTAGCATGCCTGGGGAGTGGTGGGGTGAGGGTGGGAGTGCTATAGGCTATTTTTCAAAGAGAACAAAAAACAATAAACACCTCATTTGGAGAAAAAAAGCAAAAAAGCTGTAGGGAGTCCCCCGCCCAAATACAAGTCCCAGTGGAAAGGAAAGGGGGCATCTGTTCTTCACCAGATTCCCAACACCTTCCATTACTCTTTCAATCTCAAAGCACTTTGAATCCATTTTTAAACATTCAGGCGGTGAGACCTGTCATCCGATGGGCCCTGATAGGACAGGGAGGGGCCCTGGCTGTCATGCTCTGCTGTCCTACCCTAGGGCCAACCAGCTGGTTAGAGAGGCCACCTTCCCGGGGCCATGGGAGATGTTCTCTTTAGGCGGGTTTTGGTTTGTTAAGCGTCTGTTTTTTTCTTGGACCAATCAGATTCCTTCTTCCAGTTTCAGTGCCTTGAGTGTCCAGCTTTGGTTGACCGGCCCTGGGTGGGTGGCTGCGCAGGGAGCCGGTATTGTGAGCGCAAACTCACTGCCAAGTGTTGCAGAGTTTAGGGGACAGACGGGTGAGGGGGCCTGGTAAGAGGAAGGGCGGACCTGGTAAGGTCACGCGGAAGGGCACTGCAGGCAGCCACAGCCCAGGTGGCCCCCCACGCCCACCCTCACCTCCATCTACACACATGCACGCACGCCTGCACGTGCATTCCACATTCTCAGCCGCCACCTCCTGACCAAAGAGAACCGGCGCTCCAAAGAGAACTCACTCCCCTGCCCCGGCCTCCCCTTCCCAAGAAGCAGGGTCTGCTCTTCCCCTTGCTGGGCCCTGAGCGAGCGGGTCCTCTGTTGCAATCCCCAGAATGCGCTTTGCCCTTTCTCATGGTCGCTGTTCATTAGTCATGTTCGCTTTAATGAGTTACATGCCCATCAGTCACGGGCCATCGCCACCTTTGCCGATGGCTCTGTGGGGTGACATTCCTCACCATCCCTTGGCTGGTAAGGACCCGCTCATACCCAGGAAGAAGGTAGTTCCAGTTCCAGCCTCTCAAACTGCCTCTGCATCCTCCTCCACTTTACCGGGGGCAAGTCCCCAGGACCGGCCCTTCCAGAGGCATCACACAGGCTCCCAGCGCTATTCCACCCTCACCCCTGGAAGCTGGCTCCTTCCTGCGGATTCCTTTTCTGTGAGCTCAGTGACAAGGTCTGTTAAGGATGCAGGTTCCTGTGCAAATTCATGCATGTTTTGATGATTTTCACAGAAGCCATGGGTAATCTAAACAGTTAAAATCTAAAGATGGTGGCTTTTTAAACAGGAATATTCCAAAAGACATTTACTTTTGTTAGGGGTTTGGCCACATTCGCTTGTTTACTCCTTCTTGGTTTTAGTGCGGGGTCCATTCTGTTGATGGAGAGGAGGAGGCCCTGAGGTCACTCGGTAACTCAGCTGACACTGCAGGAACCATGGGTTTTGGAAGCCAGATACAGAGCCACTTCCCTGTTCTCTGTTCCTTAACACATCACAGTACCTGGGTATCAAGCAAGCACCATGCAAGGCACAGGGAGATGTCAGCGACCAAGGCCATCTCTGCCCTCTGCAACTTGCACTCTGGTCTGACCAGAATCTGAGTTGGGACCGACCTGTTAAGCCAGTAGAATTGCTTTTCTGGGGAGTGGCAGGTGCCCTTGAGCATGGAGGGTTGCCGTCTGAGGCTGGAGTCCCCCAGCATGGTGCCTCAGTACTTGATGTGGTCACTTTGGTGATCCTGACTGCCTTTGCCATTTCAGTTTTGGTGGGAAGAGCAAGGGGTCAGGAGACGTGGGACCCAGTTCTGAAGCTGCTATTTACTGAGTGACCTTGGCGTAACCTCTTTAGGTTCATTGCCCCCTATTTTCTGGTCTGTAAGATGAGGGGGGGAGAGTTGCACAAACCTCGAATTATCCTGCTCTTGCTGCATTCATTTGGTGAGGTGGAAGGGCCTGCCATCCCTAGCAAGGATTTGGGAACGGTGACTGAGCAGTGGAGGGATGGGAGAATTGAAAGTTTCTCCTATCTTGAAAGAAGCTTTCACTGCGGGCTTCATCACCTTGTCAGAAGTGCTGTGAATGAATTTCCACTAGAAACCCCTTGATCCCAAACAGCAAAAAAAAACATATCCTCAACCTCAGTGAAATTGATGTGGGGTTATCCTTTGGCCATTGCGCTGCTCCCCACTCAGAATCCTGACAGTTTTGCAAAGGTGTCTCTGGCTACGTCAGGGCATGGTGAGTATCCTTCACTGTGCACCTAGGTTTCAGGCAGCCTTCTCCGCATGGAGAAATGAAAGCAGCCACCCTCCAACCCGGTCCTCGGGAACACTCCCGTGGCCTGGGGACAGCCAGCCTCACTTACTGAGCAAGGGGAAGCCTGCAGGCTAAGGTGTCTTGAGGCAGAGGGCAAGGCGTGAGAACAGCTGGCCTCTCTGCAGGAGCAGTTCGGAAGGGCAGCTGGTAGAGTGAAGAGGGAGTCCAGCAGTTTTTGACTTAAGTTCTGGATCTTGAAGAGGTTCTTGTGATTCTGGATGACCCACAGTCTCCTTGTGGAGGGCCCGGCTTGCATCCTAAATCCCAGATCCCTCCAAGTCTAGCCTGAAAGTATGCATGAAGCAAAACCCACCATAAGTCAGAAAGGAAAGCAGCCAGGGATGGGAGCAGCGCTATACTCTCACAGATGTCCCGCACGGGATGAAAGAGGTTAGTTTGATTCCCACTCCATCCCCACCCCGTCTCCAGGCACCGCACCTTCTCCTTGTCTCAGCAAGTGCTGCTTTCCTTATAATTTTGAGGGCAGCCTTTTCTGATTTGCAGGATGGAGCCCTGGAGTCTCTTTCGCCCTGGTGCCCTCCCGTTAAACGGGTGGTGTTCTGTCAGGAGCCACAAGTCCTGGGCTCCTTCAAATGGAATCAGATGGTCTCTCAGTGTACTTGACCCATGTACATAGCAGTGTTGGGCCATTCGGGTTTGGAGAAAACCACGTTAAATCCAAGAGCCCAGTTGCACTGAACTGGCTCAGTCACTGCCTCACTCTGCCGTGAGGGTGGTTCTCTCCCCACTGCTGCACGCCCAAGCACCCCAGCCTCGGAAACCTGGCTTCTCTGCCAACTTAGTGCTGTGTGTCCTGAGTCAGGTCACCACTCTGTGCCCCTACGGGCCCTTCTGCATGTCCAGGGAATCACCTGGAAGGCGTTAGTGAAGCTTCTGATCCCGGTGGGACCAGTAAGGAGGTGATAATAGAACATTGAAGTGCACAGACCAAGGGATGTAATTGGAAAGGCATTTATTTTTGTGAAGAGGCTATAAAATTAGCATTTAAAAAACCCATCCCCTTCTCCCTGCCTCCCCCTTATCCCCCCATGATACCTCTCCTTTCCTGGAGGCCAGCCTCTTTCTGTAAGTCACTGGCCTCACTTACCAACTGGGTCCTGACCTTCCACTTCTGTGCTGCTGGAAGAGGATGGAAAGATGTGTGGCTCGGGAGATTTCCTCAGTTTGGGAGATGGGGGGGGGCGGGGCAGAATCCCATTTTCTTGCATCACTGTGAGGGAGCTCCAGGCCCTGTCCCTGGAGGAATAATTGCTGCGCAGAAGTCACAGGCCATACTGGGTGGTTCTGGTACAAGCCTGCCCTTAAAAATAATAACAATAATGATAATAATAACTCTGTTTGCATAGAGCTATCACTCATTCCTACCAATCTCCTGTCTGTCCCCTGATCCTGGCTTTTTGCTGTCCCCAACCACTGGCGTTTGCAAGTGTTGGTGAGCCAGGGGTTCTTCTGTTCACTTCTGGGGATCATCAGATGCTCCCCCCTGGGAGTGTACCCCTAATTCTGGGGAGAGAGCAGCCAAGTTGCCAATACAATCAAACTCTCAACGCAATCTTGCTAGCCATAGTGACCCAGAAGATTCAGCTGCTGCCTCCAGTTACACCAGAATGAGGCCCAGGGCTCCCTGTGGTCCCCTTTTCTACCCCACTGTTCTTGGGATTACAACCACCGCTTCTGGCTCCAGTAAAATTTTCTCCACCCAAACCCTGATAATAAATGGATCCATGATGATAATTAAGAGAAGAGGAAAAAAAAAATATTATTTTTGTTAGGACAAACCATCGTAGATTTTTAGCAATGTGTATCTGTGTGTCCCTCACACTTTTTCCTATTCTGCCTTTTTTCATTTTCCTTTTTTTTTTAAATATTATGTACTATATTTTTAGTCTCAAGCACACTATATATTATATATATTTAATTTTTTTATATATATAAATATAAATGTTTTTAAAAGTACCATGTTTTGTGTTGTTTAATGCACGAGCAGCTCTACTTACTTAAAAGCTTGCCTGATTCGGGGTGAAATGATATAAGTTGGAGGAAAAGATAGATTTTTGGATTGAGATGGCAGAGACGGACGATATATTTGTGTCACCTCCAGGCTGTGGGGCAAACACATTTTATTCACCAGTTTGTGTCTGTTGCAGAAGCCTGAGGCCAATTATGGCAGTTCAGGGATAAACAGCCAGAGGCTCTGTGCTTTGGGAACACAACATCCAAATGCTCTGTGCCAAATCTGATTATGGGGATAGGAAATGGGGGGGAGAATGAATCGGGGATGCAAATCCCGAAGGATTTGGGAGTGTGGGGATGAACAGGACTGATTTCACTTATTTAAAATGCAGTGGTTTGGGTAAAAAGCAAAGTTACCAGGTCACCCACCCTTTGAACTTGAAGTGAAACAGAATGAAAAAACAGATGGTGCAGCGGTACACACACACAGAGGCCATCCTGCTGAGAAATTCTAAATTCTCCGAGTTTAGTAGAATTTGCAAAGATTTTACTTTACTCTTTTCACAGGAGTGTTTGAGGATAACTGGGGAATAAAATTGTTTTCAGATAATGTTTTGGAAAGCTATAAATCACTAAAGAAATACAAGGGTTTATTGTTTCCCTCATCCAGTTAACAATCCAGCAAACTAAAGATGGTCCACAGTAGCCTTTTTGTACACAAGGGACACAGAACACAGCCAGAGCTAGGGATGTAAGAGAGCTGAAAAAAAATACTTTAGAGATAATGTAACCCATTTCCAAGAATGTTGTAGGGCACAACCCAGAGCTACTACAGAGGGTGGGGCAGGACACAGTGGGGGCTGCAGTTTGCGGAGTGTGTCCTGGACCAGAGCCTGTAGGTAGCTCAAGGGGCGTCCAACCTGGATGGGAATAAGAGGCCTCTGTGCAAGGTGAATCTCGAGGCTACAGCCAGGTAAGTTGAACTGGCATAGGTAAAATATGGCATGATAGTTGGACTCCAGAAGCAAACAGAGTTAGAGAGAGAGAGAGAGAGAGAGAGAGAGGAGAGAGAGAGAGAGAGAGAGAGAAAGGAGAAGAAGCAAGTTAGTGTAAACATGGAGGCCAAGTGAATTCTGTTAGGCCAAGTAGTGTTAGGCGGGGTGTTTCCTGTGCTTTGTATCTGCTTGGGATGAATTGTATTCCTCTCTGCATCCCCAGAGCCCAGCCCAAGGTCAGCAGGTACTTTGGGACAAGTCTGTGAGCTGTACAGGGCACGACACGATACTTGTTGTCAAACCCAAGTTCATGTGCCCTACATACGGTGAGCCCAAACAAACTGAAACATTGGAGTTTGGGGCAGAGAAAGGTTTATTGATCAAGAGGACACTGACCAAGAAGATGGGAGACGTTTCTCGGATTCATCTTACTGACTGGCCAAGGTGTAAGGTTTTTAAAGGCAGATGACGGTTGCAGGGAACATGACTTTTTTTCTTTTTGTTGGTGGTGAGATAACAGAGTTGTGTTCTGGGAATCTTAATTACCAGCCTTCTGGTTCCAACCAGTCTGGGGTCTATGGACTTGTGGTCAGCATGTAGTCACCGTCCTCCACCTGGGTGGGCATCTTCGTTCCCACAGAACAACTCAAAGATGTGTGTCAAATTGTTAGGTGTGCCCCTCGAGGAGGAACTAGGACTCTGTCTATCACTGAACTATTGTTTCTTAACTGCTTTTCCTTTGTTTCTGCATCCTCTCACTTCCCTAATTAGTAACTGCTTGAGTCTGCTCTTTGGAACTCAGGGAAGGCCTACGAGACTAAAGCTTTTTTCCACACATAAGAAATGAGGGACACAGAAATGCTTCTGTACCCAGGAGCGTCCTGCAGGGTCTTGCTCAGTTTCAATTCCCGCTTTTCTTTGATATTCCCCAATCCTGAGGGGAACAGGGGTGGGACAAGAAACGGAATAAAGTTTTAGATGGAGAGGTTAGTCATAAGCTTGATGGGGACTTGGTTTTAGGGGGAACCTACTTTCATATCTAGGCACTAGATAGGCCGCAGGAGCCTGTCTCATGTATTAGGCCTCTTCCTGTGACAGGGTCTCAAGCCCTTCCCTTAAATCACCCCCATCCTGAAGACAAGTTAGTAATGTTGCGGGAAGGGGGATCCCTTCCAGGTCCCTAGAGTGGGCTCTTGTCTAACACTCGGAAATGAATTATCGGAGGAGACACACGTGCTGACAAAGCAAGAGGCTTTATTGGGAAGGGGCACTTGGGTGGAGAGCAGGAGGGTAAGGGGACCCAGGAGAACTGCTCTGCCACGTGGCTTATAGTCTCGGGTTTTATGGTGATGGGCTTAGTTTCTGGGTTGTCTCTGGCCAATCGATCGTTGTGACTCAGGGTCCTTCCTGGTGGCGTGCACATCACTCGGCCAAGATGGATTCCAGCGAGGAGGATTCTGGGAGGTTGGTAGGACTGGTGTCTCCTCTCTCCTTTTGACCTTTCCTGAATTCTTCTGGCTGGTGGTAGCTTGTTAGTTCCGAATTCCTTACCAGGACCTCCTGTTTAAGATAATTCATGCAAGTGGTTACTACGGTGCCTGGCCAGGGCGGGCGGTTTCAGTCAGTGGTTCCCCTAACAGTAATGACACCAACAGGCCCTTTATCACCACTCTTTGCAGAGTTTAACAAGCTACTCCCTCCTTGGGAGGTCTCCTGCCTCGCAGCAGGAGCTCTTGCCCTTGGCCCAAATGTGCTCTTGTCTGTACCTTCACACCAAAGGGGTGAACTTCAAAGTCCTCCGAGACCTACCCCAAGATCACCTTTCCAAAGGATCAGACCGTTCATTCCCTTTCACTTACCCAACATTTCAAGACAGTCTGACAGAACCATGCCTTATTTGGCATACTCCTGCACTTTGCTGCCTCTGTGATTTTTGTCTAAGCTCTTTTCTTTGCCTGGAATGCCCATGTCCCTTTACCTTCCTATTTCCAAATTTTGCATATCTTTAGGGCCCAGCTCAAAGGCCAACTCTTCCAGGAAGCCTTGCCTGGTTCATTATGTACTCACCTCCTCTCCCTCCTAGCAAGTCTCAGGGCAGGTGAGCTGCCTCTCACTGATCTCATTTGTAACTGTTTGCTTTGATCACAGGGTTTTGTGTATAACACATTAGTACTGTCCTCTTAAAATAAGGGCACTGGAAGGCTCATCATCTAACAGAGTCCCTGGCATACAGTTGCTCAATATGTGCTAAAGGAATGCAGGGATGGAGGGAAGGGAACCAAACCCACACACATAACGCATAGAGGGAATTTACCCTGGAGGAGTCCATCCTTGATGAAGTGGGATGGCATGGTGATTAAAACATGGGCTCTCAAGTCAGTCTGCCAAGCTAATAGACACTACCAGTACTCACTAATATTGAGTCCTCTCTCTGAGTCCCCTGGCTATTGGACAAGGCCAGCCTGCCTAGTTCTGGCCAGTGTTCTATAAACAAAAATGACATGTCACTTCCAGACCAAAGCATTTAATTGCTAGCGTGAGACCCTCCAGCTCTTTCTTCACCTGCCATAGCTACAGGAGTTCATTTATTCCAGATGGTGCAGCTTCATAAAAGTGGAGTCGTTCTCGGCCTGGGCCGCTGAGTGATGATGTGATGTGAGCTCCTCTGACGACCCATGATAAACACGTGGCTTGAGGGAGAACTGAACCTTTGTTTTGTTAAGATATTGAAATTTTGGAGCTGTCTGTTACTGCAACATAGTGTGTCCTATCCTGATTAACACACAGCTTCACCTCTTGCTCCTGCTTGACCTTGGATAATGTTGGGGATGAAGACATTTTCTTCTACCCTTCTAGGTTCTTCTGGCTGGTCTAAGAATCAAATTGACGTCAAAGCAGTTTAACAGGAGAAAATCAAACAAAAATTTAGTAACATGTACACAGGAGAGAGACCCAGGAAAACTGAGTAACTCACCAAAATGACCAAAGCCCTTCCCTTAAATACCATCCTCAGCTAAAGACAAAAACCGAGGCTGAGGGTGGGGAGAGTCAGTTATGGGAGGTTATAATCACCCAGCAAACAAGGGTGGTTATGATGCTGAAGTCTTTGCCTTCTTCTTTGGTAAGAACTTCTAGAGATTTGGTCATCCTCCTCTTCCCGCTACAGGGAGGGAGACATCCTGACAAACGGAGATTTCCCTTACAGATGTATTTCTTACAATAGGGCAACGCCTACTTGGTTTTCAGAGCCCTTCCCAAGTCTACTGTTTCACAGAAAATAACAATATGCTAAAAACATATTTTAGGGTGGCAAATTCTGTTCCCCTACAGTAAGTTCCTTTATCTCTCTGTGTCCCACCTGTCTCCCTGTGAAATAGACTAAGACTTCCTATCCCATATAACGTGCTTAGTCAAGTTCCCAGCATGTGAGTACTCAGTAAATGTTAGCTTGTGTTAGCCTGGAGAAAGAACAGTGGGCATCTGCCTCCCTCCCCTTTGCCCCTCTCCTTAGAGACATCGCTAAAGATGTCAACAATTGCCCAGGGGTTATGAAAAGAGCATGGAATCTGGAATGAAAAGATTTAGGTTAAAATCCCAGCAGTGCTTGGGGCTCCCCTGGTGGCGCAGTGGTTAGGAATCCACCTGCCAATGCAGGGGACTACGGGTTTGAGCCCTGGTCCGGGAGGATCCCACATGCTGCGGAGCAACTGGGCCCATGCGCCACAACTACTGAGCCCGTGCTCCTAGAGCCCGAGCTCCCCAACAAGAGAAGCCACCGCAATGAGAGGCCTGCGGACTGCAACAAGGAGTGGCCCCCGCTCGCCGCAACTAGAGAGGGCCCACGCGCGCAGCTACCAAGACCCAAGGCAGCCATAAATAAATAAATTGTTAAAAAAAATCCCAGCAGTGCCTCCTGGAACTCGGATTCAGGGCAGGTAGGCACATCTTTCCGAGCTGCCTTTTCTTTATCTGTAAAATGTTGTGAACACACAATGAGATGAGGGTACACAAAAGCCCTTTGTAAATTGCTAAATGCTATTCAAATGTGAGTTGATTACTTGGATCTATTAGCACGCTAGCATCCCACCCCCACCCCATGCCATCACCACTCTGCAGCA
The DNA here is from genome assembly GCF_005190385.1 of Monodon monoceros. NCBI lineage: Eukaryota > Metazoa > Chordata > Mammalia > Artiodactyla > Monodontidae > Monodon > Monodon monoceros. The sequence continues at coordinate 67,707,455 of NW_021703774.1, read as the reverse complement.
TCCCACGCCACACACATTGCTCCTACAACCGTACCCCCCACCCCTACACGTGCACACAAGATACTGGCAGCTTTAACAGTGACCTGCTATTGGGAGAATGTGCCCATCCAGCTGGGACAATAGAGAACATCTTTATGGTCCCCAGGGTTCTAAAACCAAAAGACCAGCTCTTTGCAAAGCAGGAACCTGGGGGAGGAGAAAGATCACTTCATCAGCACTCACTCTCCCACTTCCTTTACTCATTGTAATTAGCTACACAGAGACAACCTCCCGGGGAGAGCAGAGCCTGTCAGTTTCCAGAACTGAACCGGGGGGCTTTGTCTTTCTGTTCCTCTCCACATAATACTGCTCTCTTGGCAGTCGCTATGCAAACACATCCTGCATTCGTTTGCAAACTGGGGAATATTTCATATTTTGAGGCTCAGATAAATGTTCCAACTCCCCAAAAGAGACACAGCTTAGGCTTTCTTTGCAAACAGTATCGTGTCAACCCTCCTAGTCTGGATCCTCAGTGATGCTATAGCCTGAGGGGTGACCAAAATCTTGCTCTTCTCAGAGCCCATACTAAAATAGATGCTTACCTGTGGTGAAGAGAATCTCAGAAATTGAAGGCATCTCTGCTGCAACTATGGACCCAAAGGAGGAGCCACTATTCGGCCTCAGAGACAAGTGGGTTCTGCGTCAAGGCCATCAGGGGACTGAAAAGCAGGGTGGCTTTTTATGGAGTCTGGGCTTTGGAATCTGAATGTTTGGGCTTCCCTCCAGCTTTTCCAGGCACCAGCTCTATGCCTTTGGGAAAATCATTTGACCTCGTCGGGACTCAGTTTCCTCCTTGATAAAAATCGTTCCTTCATTCATGCAAAAAATATTTATTGAACATTCACCATATGTCTGGCACTGTTCCAAACCCTGGGGGTACAGCAGGGAACAATGCAAGGTCCCTGCTCTTGTAGCATTTATATTATAATGATGGGAGATAGACAATAAACAAATAGGTGTATGTCAGATAACGGTAAGTACTCTGAAGAGACTCAGAGCGGAATACAGGGGACAGTGGGGGACGGAATTTATGTTGGGTGGTCAGAGAAAGCCTCTAAGATAAAAGGAAAGGTAAACTTGGAAAAAGAATATTCTAGGCAAAGGGAACAGCAGCTGCAAAGCCCTGAGGCAAGAGATGAGTTTAGAGGGTTCAAGGCTCAGCAAGGGGCCTGTCCAGGGGGAGTAGAGAGAGGTGGTAGGAAATCCTATTAGAAAGAAAGGTGGGGTCGAACAGATCCTGTGAGGGCTTGTAGGCCATTAAAAGGACTTTGGAAATTATTCTGAGATGGGAAAATGTAGTAAGTCAAGCCATATGAAATTGCTGTTTTTGTAGATCAGAAATGGTCGAACATTAGCAAAGTTATATGGTTCAACCTAATAGATGTAAACATGCAGTATTGTTAATTTATTATTACTACTTAAAAAAAAACAAAACAGGCTTTTCTATTATTTTGGCAGGATTAATCGGAAAACATTTCTTCCTTCTACTGAGCATGAATCTGCCTCCTTGCAATTTTCTCCCAATGGCTATAATTCTGCCTCAGGGCAATGCTGTCTGTAGTCGCCACCCCCTTTGCCCAAACGACCCTTTTGATATTGAAACGTAGTTATCATGATGTCATGTCTCTTCTGAGATGCCTCTTTTCTGAGTTAAATACTTCTGATTCTTCAGACCATTTCTCTTATGGTTTCCTGTCTCTTCCACATCTTGCCTTCTGAGTGAGTTCTGAACAACTGGTAGGAAACAACCTTCCCCATTGCACCCCACTAGTCTGGGGGAGCGTTCTCCACCTCAACCCAGTAGGGTTCTCTGCGTTCCTTCACCTCCTAACCATCAATAAGTACAGACACTGTCTTCTGGCTCTTCCTCAAGAGGGAGTTGGGGGCCCCTTGATCTTCCAATGGCCCTGAGAACCATCCCCTCCACTGCCGTGGGACATAGTGCCAGATTCTCAGACAAAAATCCCTAGGAGATGGAATAAGAGGGGTTCCCAGGTCCAGCAGCTCGGCCATCGCCATATCTGGCACCTCAGCCTAGGTTCTTTGGTGTCCCAAGACTTGGAGTGCTCTGTATGATGAGCCTACTTGGAATTTTTTAATGGTTGGCATCACAATGTCCCAGACCTGGCTTCCAGCATCTAGATCTGTCAACTGTACAGTTTGAGAATCGGGAGATATGGGTTCTAGTCCACGCTCCATTTATTAACCATGTGACCTTGGACCAGTTACTGAAACTTTCTGAGTCTCAGTTTTCTTATCCATAAAATGGAGATAATAATGCTACTTCATCAGCCGAGGGAAGAGCTGGCACAACTGGATATTAAATGAGCATGTTTCCCCACACCCACCACAACACATGGCCTCCACCGCTATCCTCTAGTCCAACGGTCCTTCGGCACTGCCGAGACTCTTGCAGTGGCTAAGTGGTCTCTCTGCTTCCATTCTCTGTGCCCCTAGAGTCTGTTCTCCACAGCAGGGCACTGATAGTGATTCCCTAAGGAATTGTTATCCTACTTGGGGAAAAAAAAGAATCTCTTCTTAGTTTCACCATCAATACTGTAAAATTAGACTTTAACTAAAATAACAGAACCCGAGTAATCCTTTTAAAATGTAAATCACATCACTTCACTCCTTTGCTCTGGGCCTTATGGCTTCCTATTCCACTTAGAATAAAATCCATACTCCTTTCATTTCCAGCAGGCCCTACCTTAGCTGACCCCTGCCCACCTCCATCCTCACTTTGTCACTTACCACTCTAGTTCCACTGACCTTGCTCTCTTGCTCCCTGGACCGCTTTCTTCAATGAAACTACCTGAAGTTTGGGGGGTGCTTAGGATAGGGAAGAAGCTAGCACTTATTAAGTAAATGTGCCAAGCACTTTCATAAATGTGATTATGTACGACGTTCAGAAGAATGGGCCTCTGAAGCTAGGCCTTAAAGGGAATTCCCCTATCCTCCATCCCAATACCCAGTGGGACAGCTCAGAAGAGCTCAGCAAATAAACCCAAGAAACTTCTGGCCTCAGAGCCCCCAGGCCTCCAGCTCTCTCCTTCTAATAACCCAAAGGGTTATTAACAGTCTCTTCACTTATTAAAATAATTTTTTATTGGTCTGTCTGTATGCCAGAGAAAGGAGCTGGAATCTCAGATCCTCCTTTGAAAGGGCAGCCCCTCACTAGGGTAGGAAAAGAGAGACAAACCTCATTGTTCATGAATTGCCCCTTCCTTATGGGAGGACACAGCACCTCCAGCACTGGACACAGGTTTCTCTTGGATTTAAAAACTCCATTGGGGGAATAAAAAAACCTCAGGGCAAATGTAGAAACATTGGGAATTCTGGTCTATTGAGGACAAAAAGCCTTAATATTTGAGTTCAGGCCTGTGGGCTAGTTCTGCAGCTCTAATTCAGGGAGCTGGAGTCTGTCAATGACGATGAACTCCCTGAGGACAGGGAAACACCTTCACACTTTATATCTGTCACACTTCTTATCTGTCAAAAATCAGTGAACTTACACGACCAGAATGGCATTTTTACAAGGCAGGGAATTGGACCACTGATCTTTGAGTTTTCTTCTAAGCACTAACAACCAGGATTCCATGTTTTTGATGTCTTCTATGGATGGATACCAACCTGGTGGCAATGAAGCAACTCAGATTTTCAGGGCAGTACATTTACAAATGCTCCTCACCATTTTCCATTCAGAACCCTTGGCTTCTGTATAATATTTATGGCAAACCAGTGGCAAGAGGAAGGATTGAAGTTTTTGACCCTAAGGTTTTCCCACCACAGCTTGTTTCCTTCATACTTGGCATGGGCTCAGCACAACATCTCTGACTCCTTCTGGGACTCCATAATCACAGCAAAGAAAAGAAAAGAAAAAAAAAAGACTCAACTGACTCCTATTTAAAGACTCATACCAGGAGTTATCTTTTCAGGGAAGACCTCCACCCCCATGTCAAATTAAGTGACCCTTTTTTGTCATCCCATAGCACCCCATTCTAGCCACCCCCCCGCATTTGTGCTTCTGTCATGTTTTTATACCCAGCACAACTTACCAAGGTATTGACACTTTAAAAAGGAATTGTGGTGCCAGCCGTAAAAGAAATACTTCTTTCTTTCCAAAATATGGTGCCCTCCAGCTAATACCCAATCTCTCTCCTTCCATTCCCAGCCAAGTCTCTGGAAATCCATTGTCTGTGCTTCCTCATTTTTATCACTTCCCCACCTGAACACACTACAGTCTATCTTCTGATCCTGCCAAACCTTCCAATGAGATCTTGCTCTAGTCATCAAATCTAATGGTCGCTTTTCAGTTATTTTCTTCTGTTATAGGATCATTTTTAAACAAAGGTTAAATGATGATTTGCATACAAATATAAAATGAATGTGTCAAAAAGTGTATTTAATCCATTAATTAACGAGAGATCCAGTAAAATGTTTTAACGGATTCAAAGGAAAATTCAAAGTACCACACTCAGGTAAACCAGGAATTCCGAAATGAATTTTTTTAAAAATTTATTTATTTTTGGCTGTGTGGGGTCTTCGTTGCTGTGCACGGACTGCACGGGCTTTCTCTAGTTGCGGCGAGTGGGGGCTACTCTTCATTGCGGTGAGCAGATTTCTCGTTGTGGTGGCTTCTCTTCTTGCAGAGCACGGGCTCTAGGCGTGTGAACTTCAGTAGTTGTGGCATGTGGGCTCAGTAGTTGTGGCTCGCGGGCTCTAGAGCGCAGGCTCAGTAGTTGTGGTGCATGGGCTTAGTTGCTCTGTGGCATGTGGGATCTTCCCAGACCAGGGAAACTTCCCAGACCAGGGATCGTCCCCTGCATTGGCAGGCGGATTCTTAACCACTGCACCACCAGGGAAACCCCCTGAAATAAATTTTTGTCCACAAGGCACTAAACAGTTGCACTCTACCATACACAACTGATTTGCATTTCTATGGACAAGAATCCTTTGCATTAACAGTTTTCTACAAATTAGAGGGTTGTAAAATAGCTGATAGACAATGAAAAGCAGAGATAACCTTGATGGGGAAGTTAGACAGGACATCCAATAACCATTTTAGTCCCTTTTAAAGTCTTTCCTGATACTTCCTTGTCCTGTCTGTAGCATTTCACACTAATGGCCATTCCTAAGACTCTCCCTTTTGCTCTGTGGTGTCACCTCGAATTTCCCCCCACCTCTCTGACTACCCCTTCTCTGCTGAAGTGCGCTCCTCTTCCTCTATCTGTCCCTTAAATGCAGGTAGTATCCAGTGTTTTGTCCTGGATCTTCTCCCTCCTCCCTCTACCCACACTTTTGAAGGTAATGTCATCTATTCTTTTGTCTTTAAGCCACCAAGGTTACGCTGATGACTCTCAAACCTCTATCTCCAGCATAGCTTCCTTCAGAGTTGCAGACCTACATTTTCTTACTATCCCCCCAGCACCTCAAATACAACATGATCTACCTACGAAACCCACCTTTTCTTCCTTGGATGGGGTCACCTTTTACCCAGCTGCTTAGCCTAAACCCTTGGGAGCCAGGCTTGTCTTTTGCCCCTTCCTCACGCCTCATATCCAATCAGTCACCAAGACCTGCTGATTCTGCTTCCTTGCTTATGCTCCAGCCTTGCTGCTCTTCCCCATTTCCATTATGGCTGCCTTAGTTCAGACTTTCTTCACTTCTTGTCCGGATTAATATAAGAGCCTCCTATCCAATCTTTCTGTCTCCAGCCTGACCCCATCTAATCCATACTTGACTCGGCTGCTGAAATAATCCTTCTAAAATGCAAATCTGATGTGATACTCTTCGTCCCTGAAATCATTCCATGGCTCCCTGTCAAGGTCAGGACAAAATTAAGCCCATTAACAAGTCAGTCGAGGGCTTCCATGAGCTGACCCCCTCTGTCCAGCCTTGTGTCTTGTTGAGTCCCTTCCTAGGGTTTAAGGAGACCACTTGTGAGTCTACTTACAGTTCCCCATCATGTGGGCCATGCCATTTCCTGCCTCCTTGGAATGGGTTCTCTCCTTGAAATACTTGTCCATCCCCTTTCACCTTTTCCTAGCTAACTCCTGAGCTTTGCCTCCTGCCTGGAGATTTTTTTTACCTCCTGCCCATGTCTGGATTATAGGCTCCTCCTAGGTGCTCCTTTCCTGTGTCCCCATCCCTGCACCCAGGGTCACAGACAAGTTTGTGATTGTTGGCCTATCTCAGGGAAAACTCTGGCTCCCCTGCTTTTCTCTTTCTATGTACTTAGTACGCGAGGTTGTCACTGTTTATTTGCATGGCTTCCTCGTGAGTCAGGGGCTGGACTCCACATGTATCCTTTTCCCTCCTCAATGTCTTCTTCCTACACAGTTCCTGAGGATGGCTTATCTCCCCTGGGAGGTTTTGAAGCCATGTAACTCAGATTGGGACTTGAACCCCCAGTCTTTTAACTGAGATCACACACCTGGTCTCAGGACTTAATGAAGCTCAGGTTCTTGATGTCTCATCAAAGAAAGAATTCAGTGAGACAAAGTGATAGGTAAGAAGTGGATTTATTTAGAGAGAAGCACACTGCACAGATGTAGTGTGGGTCATCTCAGAAAGCAAGAGGCCTTGGGAGAAACACACTCCATAGACAGAGTATGGGCCATCTCAGAAGGCGAGAAGCCCTGAAATATGGCATGGCTAGTTTTAATGGGCTGGGTAATTTCCGAGGCTAATGAGTGGGAGGATTATTCCAACTATTTCGAGGAAGGGGTGAAAACTTCCAGGAATTGGGAAGTCTTTGATGGTCCTCCTCAGAACTGTCATGGCGCTGGTGGGTGTGTCACTTAGCATGCTAATGTATTACAATGAGCATATAATGAGGCTCAAGGTCCACTGGAAGTCAAATTTTCCACCATCTTGGACCTAGTTGGTTCCAACCAGTTTTTGTCATGTCCTATGGCTATGCAATTCTCCCAAAGGTTGTACCCTGCCCCCTTCCCTCCTGTTTCAGCTTCACCTAATATATAGCATCTATATATAGCCCCTCTGCCCTATATAGGATCTCAGATAGGGCAGAACAGAAATTGCGGGAAGCCAATAGTAAAGGGAGGAGAAGAACCTGTGATGAATTGATCTGGACCTCTAGTTTCATTTTTTACACTCATTCATTCTTTCATTCAATGACTCAGTACTGGACACTGTGCTAAGTCTCTGGGGTATGGAGATAAGTAAATAATGCTTTCTGTCCTTCAGAAAGGTGCAGTCCTTGGGGCTTCCCTGGTGGCACAGTGGTTAAGAATCTACCTGCCAATTCAGGGGACACAGGTTCGATCCCTGGTCCGGGAAGATCCCACATGCCGCGAAGCAACTAAGCCCATGCGCCACAACTATTGAGCCTGTGCTCTAGAGCCCGCGAGCCACAACTACTGAAGCCAGCACACCTAGAGCTGGTGCTCCGCAACAAGAGAAGCCACTGCAATCAGAAGCCCACGCACTGCAAGGAAGAGCAGCCCCCGCTCGCAGCAACTAGAGAAAGCCCTTGCGCGGCAACGGACACCCAACGGAACCAAAAATAATAAATAAATAAATTTATATATAAAAAAAAGAAATGTGCAGTCCAATAGCAGAGACCTATCTGTGTCCAAATAAATGTAATATGTGATATAACTGCTAAATACTAGGAATCTGAACACAGCGCCACCTTAGCAGAAAGAGAAAGCTATTGCTTGTAACTGTTGGGGGTTCCGAGTGAGAACTGCTGCCCTCTGAGCAGGGACTTGAAGGATGAGAAAGACAGCCTAGTTTTTCACAGGAAGAAAGGCATTCCAGGCAGAAGCAAGTGGCCCAACAAAGACACGGAGCTCTAGGTATGGTTTTCCTGGGATCAGCCAACAGTCACAAACTTGTCTGTGGACTGGATGCAGGTTGGGCATACGGGCAACCCGGTATTTAAAGAGTTCTGAGATTCTCCCGGACCTATCCCCCCGCGCCCTTGACCCCTCGGGCACCCGGTGCAGCCACCCACACCCGGGCAGGATCTCCAGGCTCCGGGGGCGCCTGGCGCCGGCGGCGCTGCGGACCCGGTGGTAGCAGCGGCGCTGCCTCTGCCCACCGGCAGCCGCGGCCTCCTCCGCGCGCCTCTCCACGCCTGGTTTATTATGCACGAGGCCGGCAATTTGCCTTCCGCCCCGGGGACCCATCTCGGAGACAAGAAGGTAGTTTGTTCTCTGTAATGGCTTCTGCTGGAGTGTGGCGGGGCCGAGGCGCGAGCGGGGAGCCGGAGCAGGGCGGGCGGGGAGCGGGGAGCGGGGAGTGGGGAGCGCGATGCGCCGAGCGCCCCCCAGCGGCCGTCTGGAGCCCGAAGCCGGCGCCGAGGAGGCTGACTCTTTTTCTCTACCCTTCTTTCTGCTGCTTCTTTGCTTCTTAAGCTCCTTTGTTTCTCCCATTTCCCCCTGTCTTTCGGCTTCATATTCCTTGCGCCTTACTTAGTGTTTCCTTCCTTCTCCCTCGTGTCCTCCCCATCACGCTCTTCTTTGTGCGGAGGCCGGGGGTGAGAGGGGCAGGAGGGATACAGGGATGATTAAAACAGTCATCTCTCCCAGCACGGAACGCAGCCTCGCCAGGAAGTTTGTCTCACTCCCCTCCCGTTCTAGGCCATCTCTGCCTCTCTTTTTCCCTTTAGCATACTCCTTATCAGTTTCTTAGCCAACCCTAACCTCTGTCCTTGTGCCCATGGGAAGACACCCCCAGCACCCTGCCCATCATATTCAGGTGGTGAAAATCGAGACTGATCCCAAGAATGAGCACCCATTTCTCCTGAGATGTTGCCCATTGCCTCCTCATTCACCAGAGGTGTTTCCTTCCTGAAGCCTAAAGTCTCCCAGGAGAGAGAGAGAGAGAGAGAGAGAGAGAGAGGGACTGGCAGGCTGGCACCTCCTGGGATGATCTCTTCCCAGTGAGGGGTGACTAAATCAGACAGTTGACCATCTTCTCAGCTGTAAGGTTCTTCCACAAGGCTCAGGAAGAAGCTGGAAGCTGTCTGTCCCAGGGGTCCCCATGAGGAATTATTCCCCGATTTCATCACCCCCAGCCCTTAACCTGCGCCATCAACACCCCCAGGTCAGGCAGTGGAACTTGTGTCCATGCAGACATCTGCATAGCAGGATATGAACACTGAGGGAACAGTGAGTGCATGCTATTTACATTCAGGTGAATGAGCTGTGTGCTCCTAATGGCTTATCTCCCCTCTGAATCTCAGATCTCTCATCTGTAAAATAAGGAGGTTGCACTGGATGGAGTCAGAGATCTACAAACTGTGCTAATCCATGACTCTATGTTAGGGGTAGAGACTATCCCAGAATACCCCAGGCAGGGGAATGTCCTCTGTGCTCATGGATTCAGAAAGTTTCCCTGTGCAAGGGGAGTCCGTGAGTCATCTGAACTAGTGGAAGGGGGTGGTGGGGTAGGCTGGGGCAGATTCGAGTCTGAAAGAAGCAGGGGAAGAGAGGCTGAGCTGGGGTACAAGTGTAGCCACAGGGAGAGAGTGTGGGGACTGCAATGGTTAGAAAGTAAAGGGGTGGAGGGCTGAAGCCCAGAGCTTGAGGACACCTCAGGTGATGATCTCAGTGTGGAGGAAGTCGAAAGGCTCCTGGGCATCAAGGAGGGAGTGGCAGGAGGAACCAGAAGGGCCCCAGCAGGCTGGGAAGAAGAGAACAAAGAGGTGCCCAGGCCAGGAACTGAACAGGGACAGTGGACAGGAGCCTGAAGGACATGTGGCTTGGAGAGTGAGGGGGAGCTGTGTGGTGGAGGACCAGGACCTTGCTGCTGAATCTCCTCCAAGCCTGTTGTCATCTGAGGACCCTGTCCCCTGTGGTTTGCTGGACTTACCAACAGTGCAGGGGCACCTCCTCCAAAGAACTTGAGGGTTTATGCTCAAGGCATCGCCTCTTCCTTCTCAGGAAAGGATAAGCGGCTTCTAATTGAAAGGCAGGAAGACCCTGGGCATGTGTGTTTGTGTGGGGGCAAGTGTGTGCACAGGGGAGCCTGTGTAGGGGATGGGGTGTGCCTGGGCTGGGGCAGGGGACTGTGCAGGAATGGGGCTGCTGCTGGGGCTGCGTGGGACTTGCGAGTACCTGCCAGAGTCCAGCCACAGCTCTGGGGAAAGAGGGAGGAGTCAAGGGAGGGCTGAGAACCAGGGAGAGGAGCCGGCCCAGGCTGTGTGCAGTGGCTAGAGGAGAATGAATGGGCCTTTCCTCAGTTACAGATCTTATGAAAGAGAACAAAGGAGCAGGGGGGAGGCACAGCACGGAGGGAGAGAGATGCCAAATGGAGGAGGAGGTTGGAAGAGAGAGGGCAAGTAGGAGAATGACAGAGCCCAGTTCAGCTCAGTAATACTTGTGTACCTGCTCTGGGCACTGTGGGGAAGGAAGAGGCAGTTCTGGCCTTTAGGGTAGGGGAGCAGATGCAACCACAGGTAATTCCACTATGAAATGCAGGGGCGGTGGGGGGGAGCTGCTAATCTCGCCTGGGGTTTCAGAGGAGGCCGCAGGGAAGAATGAGCAAAAGACTTAGATATACTATATAGATACAGTGAGAGGAGGAGTGTGGCAGGTAGCAATCTGTTTTGAGGGGCCAAGGAGGCCAAGCTCAATGCTAAGGAACGTGGCCCAAGAGAGAATTATTGGTCACGGAGGTCTCACGAAGGCTCTCCCTGCCTCTCAGCGGAGGAAGTCAATCACTCTGCCTTGGTGGGCCGCCCGGGGACGCTCACATATTCTGCTCTGCTCTTCGGTGATACAGACCAAACTATGTCACACCCAGTGCCAGACCTTCCATTGGTGCTCAACAGATGCTCCATGAATAAATAACTGAACCACGCAGCATGCCTTGCACCAAGCAAGACCCCTCCAAGGAAGACAATTATTTTTTCAATTTTATTGACGAGGGAGTCGAGGCTCTCTCTCAGCTTTGGGAAGAGAATTTAAAACTAAATTCGTAGTTTCCCTGGGCTTGAGCAGTCTGTTTTTCTTTCTTTAAAAAAAAAAGAAAGAAAAGAAAAGCTTAATATGATCATAGGTTTGATTTATTTTTATTAGCTTCCATCCTGGTCAAAATAAAATAATTATAAATTCAAGATTACAGTGAAAATCACTACCATGTTAATTTTTTTTAAGAAGTGTAAGAAGTTCGTAGGCTATATACATTGCCTTCCACGTTTTCTCCTGTGAATGTTAAAAAATAAATAAAATAAAATCCGGGACTTCCTTGGTGGCACAGTGGTTAAGAATCCGCCTGCCAATGCAGGAGGCACAGGTTCTATCCCTGGTCGGGGAAGACCCCACATGCCGCGGAGCAACTAAGCCCATGTGCCACAACTACTGAGCCTGCGCTCTAGAGCCCGCGAGCCACAACTACTGAAGCCCGTGTGCCTAGAGCCCGTGCTCTGCAACAAGAGAAGCCACCGCAATGAGAAGCCCGCGCACCGCAACGAAGAGTAGCCCCCACTCGCGGCAACTAGAGAAAGCCCGTGAGCAGCAACGAAGACCCAACACAGCCATAAATAAATAAAAAAATAAAAATAAATAAATTTATTAAAAAAAAGTCCTGTCATGCAATAGAAATGGTTTTAATTGGAAGGGGAAGGAAAAAGGGGAAGAGAGTGGGAGTGGGGAGAATGCAGGCAGGAACCTGGGAGATGGGGAGACACCCCCGCGAGAAACTGGAATTCTCATCAGTTCCCAGAATAGAACCAGGGGGGCCAGTTGAGGCCCCTCCAGGCTGTGGGCGTCTTCTCCTCCAGGGGGCGCAGCAGAGCACCCTGTGTCTGGTCCGCACGGCCCCTGGGGGTCTGGCCTGTGGCTTCCCATAGAGCAACTAGCTTTGGACCAGGCACCGGGAGGGCACTGACTCTCCCTGCGTCTGTCATCGTCTAAGAGAGCCACAACACAAGTCCAGAAAAGCCTTTGCGCTTCAGCCAGAGCCCGCCGCAGTCCCTCCTGGCTTCACTGTCCTCCCAGCTGTGGATGAGTAATGGGTCAGCCGGGCTCAGCATCACCCCCTCCCACTCTTCCACGCACCCCCGCGCCCTCCTCCCCTCCACCATACGCAGGGTCTGGAGACCCTTACCGGGAGAAGGGGAAGGCAGGGCACAATTTGTCTTTCTGTAATTATCTGTCAGGTACAGCTTGTGAAGCCTCAGCCACCTCCCACCAACCATGCAAGAAAATAAATTACATACACACGGAGACACGGATGGCACGGTCTTGCCCTCCACCGCCAGACGGCTCAGCTCCCGGGAGAAAAGCTCTGCTCAGGCGAGCCCAGGACTGCTGATACCTGCACTGCGGGCCCCGCCGGCCAGACACGCATTCTCCCTCCTCCCGGCCCTGACACGTTTGCTTTCATCTTTCAGCCTGAGTTCCTTGCTGGCGAGAAGGGGAAGATCCATTTGGCCACTAAGAGGTCGTGGTTGCCGAGAAAGAAAGAAAAACACATTTTTGGCCATTTCTGGTGAGAGGAGTTGGAGGTGGGAGAGAGGCCTTAGAGTTGCCTGTAATTTCTAAAATGGACTGTAAGGCAAGCACAGTGCAATGACTGAGTCTCTTCTCTGTAACGGTGATGGCAGCCACTGTACGTAGGGCCAGCGGATCCAGGCACCACGCTAAGCTCTTAACACATGTTGTTTCATGGAGCCCCACAAGGAAACCCAGTGGAACGGGTGTTTTTATCCGCATTGTGGAGATGAGTACTCGGAGACTCAGAGAAGTCGAGCGACCTGCCCTCAGTCACATAGCTGGTTGTGCCTGACTTGAGGCCCAGCTCTTCATTGTTATGGGGTGGGGCTCCGTGGAGCTCTAGCTCTTGAAGGCAGAGGAGCAGGGGGTGGGCTCTTGTTATTTCCTCTTTAAAATATGCATAATATTGGGCTTCCCGGGTGGCGCAGTGGTTGGGAGTCTGTCTGCCGATGCAGGGGACACGGGTTCATGCCCCGGTCCGGGAGGATCCCACATGCCGCGGAGCGGCTGGGCCCGTGAGCCATGGCTGCTGAGCCTGTGCATCTGGAGCCTGTGCTCCGCAACGGGAGAGGCCACGTACCGCCAAAAAAAAAAAAAAGAAAAAAATATGCATAATATGATCATCTTCTCTGAATCCCTGTGACAGTTAAAGATAGCAAGTCTTGGTATTTGTAGGGGCTGGAGAAACGAGGTACCTCACCCTCTGCCCTGTCTTCAGTGTCCCTCCATAGGCAGGGAGCTAGGTGCTGTGAGCCTGGTTGGACACAGACATCCTTGAGGACTCAGAGGAACATTGTGGGTCAGGGGTCCTGATCCTTTCTGTGCGCAGGACCCCTCTGTCGGTTTGGTGAAGTCCTCGGGCTCCTCTTCACAACGTTCCCAAATGCATACACTGAAATACGTAAGATTACAAAGGAAGCCAATTATCCTGGAATACGGTTATTGAAAGAGTCACAAAAACCAAATTTGTGACATAGTAATCTACCACCTACTTTAACAGTGCATTCAATAACCAGGTCTAGTAACCTGGTAACCAGCAGCAGACCTAGTAACTACCGTAATTTCCAGGTTGTGACGAGTGTAATGATATTTCAAGAGATCGGTGGCAACTGATAGAATATGAAGGCGTCTTGATTTTTATTAGCACCAGAAGCACAGGTATTGCTAATCCTACTGGGGCTTGTGGAGGAATACTAAATTCACTTAGCGGTTCATGAAAATGTATCTCTTTCCCCAATTCAAGTTCCCAGACCCCCCCCCCATAAATCTAACCATGGATTCCAAGTTAAGAGAGGTAGCAACTAGCTGACATACATGTTAATACGAATTAAAAGTGCAATTTAGGGGCAGACAACTAGGGTGATCAAATAAAGCCTTCCTTCAGACAGAGAGGTTTGACAGTACTTGGGCCTTCCTTTGGCTTGGGTTGCCCAGGACTTTCTGGAATATTCGAGGTGTGTCTATGAATGAAGCAACCAAGGACCAGCGTGTTTCAGGGACCTGCCTGACAGCCCTAAGGAGTGAGCCACGGAAGTTAGCTCAAACTCTTCAGTGCCCCTGACTCTGCTCCTAGGTGGTCTCCACCTCACCGTGGCCGCTTTTTCCTCTGCCCTCTGCCGTTGAGGTAAACAGCCCCCCTCTGTTGGGCTCTGCTCCCCTCGCCCCTCGGCCCTGCACTCTACCCTCGGCTACCATGTGGCTCGTGTGGCTCCATGTGGCTCCACATGGCTCACTGCTGCACAGCTGTGAGGAAACTGGGAAGTTCTGGGCTGGGTGGCAGGAGGGAGCTGGGCTCAGAGCAGTGGTGCCGGGTCCTCCACGCTGAAGAAAAAGGCCAGTTTGCCATTCAGGTGGGACAAGAAAAAGCAGCTGGCATTTACTAGAGGGTGAGGAAGTGGGGGCTGGGAGCCCTCAGGCTGGACAAATGGGGCCATGCAAGGCCTTTGGCGATGAAGCTGCCCACATAACATCCTCGGGATTTGAAATGGAGGGGATTCCTTCACTGCCCTAGTCTCCTGGGGCTGCACCATGGAAAGAATGCGAACCTTGGATTCAGAGGGTCTGGCTGTACCCCTGACTTGCCATGAGACCTTGAGCAAATTACTTGACTTCTTTGTGCCTGTTTTGTCAACTGTGAAAGAAGACTAATGAGAGCATCTTCCTCTCTGTTCTCAGGAGGAGGTGGGGCGGTGGGGGGAGAATGTAAGGCAAAACTGCTTTGTAATCTCTAAAGTGTTTTATCGGTGTTAATTATTATTAACGGGAAAGTACTCTTCTTCCCAGGTCATATTTGTATGGTTGTCTTCTAGAGCCATCTTATTTGAGATTTTTTTTTTTCTTTTTTTTTCTTTTTTTTGCGGTACGCGGGCCTCTCACTGCTGTGGCCTCTCCCGTTGCGGAGCACAGGCTCTGGACGCGCAGGCTCAGCGGCCATGGCTCACGGGCCCAGCCGCTCCGCGGCATGTGGGATCTTCCCGGACCGGGGCACGAACCCGTGTCCCCTGCATCGGCAGGCAGACTCTCGCCCACTGCGCCACCAGGAAAGCCCCTGAGATACATTATTAAAGGGCTTATAGCACCTCTGACTTCACAAGGATTCTTTGCATCTTTCTCCTTAGAGCCTCGTAATCCTATGAGATGGGTACATTTTTTTCAACTTTACTGATGAGGAAACTGAGGTTCACTTATACAAGGATTTAGTGGCTGAGTGCGTCCAGGAATCCATCTTAGGACTCCTTCCAGCATTTGCTTTCATGGTAATTGAGACGGGCTCATTGGAGGGTGGAGACAGCAGTGATAAAAAGGGCCTGGGGAGGTAATACGACGTTGGAATCCTTACTCGAAGGAAAACCGGTAACTGGCACTCTTCACGGTTGTTTCTCATGTTCTTGGTTTATCATCCTTGTGGCCAGGTCGGCTGCCCTTACGTACTCGTTGATGGGGAATGTCACGGAGGCTTCAGGGAGACACTCTCTGGAAAGTGACTTTTTCTGTTCTTGAAGCGCCAAGCTTATTTTTTGTCTTGAGCTGGCAGTGCTGCCTCTACTTGTGGGGGCATGCTGCCCTCAGGTGGTAACAGTGGTGAACTACAAGTGCACAAACGTGTCTGGGCCCTCACAGTGGCACAAGGCGATGTAGTAGAATTGTCACTCTGTTTGGTGACCTCGATGCGGGGATCTGCCTCAGGCACAGATGCATGCAGACATTGGCTTCCAGCAGCAAAGCATCTTCATACTACACAATGCTTCATCCCCCAGACCCCAGACTTTTGGCTCTCTGAGCCCCTAGAGAAAGCCAAGAACAGCCCTGAGGTGAGGCTGGAGAGGCCATTGTTCAAGAAACACAATACCGTGAAATCTTGAGCAGGCATTTTGCATTTTATCTGAAGTACCTTTTTTTTAGGTCTCAAACTATTCTGTGAGATGTTATATGCCCATTTTGCAGATAAGGAAATGGAGACCTAGAGAGTTTAAATCACTGTTTCTCAAACTTTTTAGTTTGATTATCCTGTTACACTCTTAAGAAGTATGGAGGGGACTTCCCTGGTGGCACAGTGGCTAGGACTCTGCTCTCCCAATGCAGGGGGCCCGGGTTTGATCCCTGGTCAGGGAACTAGATCCCACGTGCATGCCGCAACTAAGAGTTCGCATGCTGCAACTAAGTGTTCGCATGCCACAACTAAGGAGCCAGCTTGCTGCAACTAAGGAGCCCGTGTACTGCAACTAAGGAGCTGGTGAGCTGCAACTAAGGAGCTCTGGAGTCACAACTAAGGAGTCCACGTACTACAACTAAGACCTGGTGCAACCAAATAAATAAATATTAAAAAAAAAAAAGTTCGGAGAACTCCAAGGAGCTTTTCTTTATGTGGGTTATATTATCCATGTTCACCATATTAGAAATTAACACTGAATTAAAAAGAACCTATTCATAAAAGTCATAAAAATAACAATAATAAATTTATTTTTGAAAGAAGGAAGAATAGCATTGTTTCATATTTTTGCAAATCTCTTTAACACTAGACTTATTAGGAGACATGTCATGTAACCTCTCAAAAATTCATGAGGGAATGAGAGTGAAAAAGGAAAATAATAATTTACTGTTTTTATGAAAATAGTTTCAATCTCGCAGATGCCCAGAAAGGGTCTTGGGGGACCCCCAGGGATCCCAGGACCATACTTTAAGAGTCACTGGCTTAAATAATTTGCCTGCGGGTCCATAGCTAGTGTGAAGTGGCGCAGCTAGGATTTCACACCGGGCTTGTCTGATCTCACAGTACATCCTCTGGCCACTCTTTCACATTCACTGCCTCCCTCATTTACCTCTGGGCATCAGGGGCCTCCTCTGTAAAAGAGAGTGGGATTCTGGATGGCTTAAGGCCCTTCTGGGGCTGACGCTTCATGATTCTGTCTGGACCGTGGCAGCTCTGGGCAGCTCTGATTCCAAGGCTGCTTCCAGCTTAGGGAATCCACAGTGTTTGAGATTCAGTGGACTGGAACAGTTAGAGCATCTAAAGGAACAGAGAAAGACCCGTGGGGGTCTCCTCACATCCTCTTGAGAAGACAGCTCTGTGAGTCTAAACTTTTCCGAGGATACAGATGTCTCACCCCACCCTCAGCTTGTGGCATCACCCGTTCCAGCCCCTGACACAGTCACTCAGCCCTCAGGGCTGGGAGAATGGGAATGGGCAGAGGTCCCCATCCCTTTGGCCTGCTTTCAGACAAAAGTTTTGAGGATGCACTCCTCTGAATTCCACTCACCCTCCTTCTTCATACCCCGCCTTAAAAAACGATTGAGCAGAGAAAGGTTTACGAATGGACATTTCAAGTGGAAGGAATAGAATGGGCAAAGTCACAGAAACAGTAAAGTACCAGGAACTTTGGGAAGTTTGTTATTCAACTGGCATTTTAACCGGTCTTCTTACTCAGTCTCTCCCTTCTCCCATTTGTCTTACACATTGACTATACCCGATTCATCTAGTTTAATGTTTATTTCACTTGTCACTCCCCTCGTCAAAAACCTTCCCTGGGTCCCTCTTAGTTGAAATCCAACACCCTCATCTGGCATTCAAGGCCCTTTCCCATTGGCTAGTACTCTTTTCTTTGACCTGATTTCCCATTGTTTCCCTACATGCATCGTGTGGCTGACTCACTGTCCCTTATGCCTGTCACGTTCTCCCTCCCACTCCTAAATCCAAGCCATACATTTTCCTAATATTTCCCCTCTTTCAGGAAGCAACCCCCCCGCATCGAGCTAGCACACAGGGGCTCCCCAGGTGTCAGAATGCTTAGAGCATTCCATTACTACCCACCCTTGGCCTTTCTCAGAAACCACCTGGCACTGAGATTGGGGAAGCCCTCAGCCACATCTGGCTCAGAAGCTCCCTGAAAAAGGGAGCAGCATCTTATCCTTTTCCACTGCCTTTTCCCTTTGGTCCCCATTACTCACTGGATGTGTTATGGTGGTTGGTACTTGTTGGTTTCATCCCTCCAAGTGCAGGACATGGAGCTGCAGACGGACCTCTCTGAAGGTTCTGGGGAGAAAACAGAAGAGGAGGCAACACAGGAGAATGCAGGGCACAATACGAACTCGGGCTAATGGCATTTTAGAGCAAAGAGACCGCTGATAGGGAAAGAAGAGCTGCCTCAAAGCAGGCGATGTCTTACTCCTCCGTGAACACGGGAGGCAGCAAGGGACAGGAAAAATAAGCTGGCTTTTCTGTGAGACTTGATCAGACAATCAGCCTCTCTGAGTCTCTGAGCTTCACTCAACTTCCCACCTGCGGGCATAATGTCCTCTTCATAGGGTAGTTAAGCAGAACAGAAATAATGTTAAGAGCTAGTGTATGATTGATGATCAAAAATGATGAAATTTGCAGCTCAGAAGATCTTCTGGATAAGAGCTTCCCATTATCGTGGATAACCTGATTATCGTCTGTTGGGAAGGAACTCCCCAGCTCTCAGCGTGTGAAGGAGAGAAGATCCCGCTGTCTAGTGGTTGCTGCAGGGGCCAGGTTTGCTGACCCTCTGCTGCCACCAGGTGGCCATAGCTTACAATGCAGTCTGGCTGATTTGTTAGTAAGTTCCCAGTAAGGATAAAACTGAGGAGATTTGGGTGCACGAGGAGCTGGAGGAACAAGGAGATCCTGGAGGACAGAAGAAAATGGGAGGAGGGTAACTTAGAGTCCCTGGGTAGCAGGGACTGGCCCAGGAGTCTGGTAATCATGCACAAGGTTGTTAAATTAAGGAACCGTAGAGGACTGCTCCCACTCCACGATCCCCACCCACTCCACAATCATCCCAATTAGTACTGCCCACTGGGGTGTTGTGAGATCCAGTCCCACAGACGTCTCCAGCTCTATATGGTTCCATTCTAGCACTCCAGAACCACCATCTTTCTAGCCCATTAATACAGCAGACTCCTCCCCTTACAGGGCTTTGCACATGCTGCTCTCTAGAACACGGGTCCCCAACCCCTGGGCCGTGGAGCGGTACCAGTCTGTGGCCTGTTAGGAACCAGGCCACACAGCAGGAGGTGAGCGGCGGGTGAGTGAGTGAAGCTTCATCTGTATTTACAGCCGCTCCCCATGGCTCACATTACCGCCTGAGTTCCGCCTCCTGTCAGATCAGCCACGGCATTAGATTCTCATAGGAGCGCGAACCCTACTGTGAACTGTGCATGTGATGGATCTAGGGATCTAGGTTGTGTGCTCTTTATGAGAATCTAATGCCTGATGATCTGAGGTGGAGCTGAGGCAGTGTTGCTAGCACTGGGGAGCGGCTGCAAATACAGATTTTCATTAGCAGAGAGGTTTGACTGCACAGAGACCATAATAAATCAATTGCTTGCAGACTCATATCAAAACCCTATCAGGGCTTCCCTGGTGGCACAGTGGTTGAGAGTCTGCCTGCCGATGCAGGGGACACGGGTTCGTGCCCCGGTCCGGGAAGATCCCACATGCCGCGGAGCGGCTGGGCCCGTGAGCCATGGCTGCTGAGCCTGCGCGACCGGAGCCTGTGCTCCATAACGGGAGAGGCCACAACAGTGAGAGGCCCGCGTACCGCAAAAAAACAAAAAAACAAAAAACAAAAAACAAAAACCCTATCAGTGAGTGACAAGTGAAAACAAGCTCAGGGCTCCCACTAATTCTGCATTATGGAGAGTTGTAGAATTACTTCATTATATATTACAATGTAATAATAATAGAAATAAAGTGCACCATAAATGTAATGTGCTTGAATCATCCCCAAACCATCCCTCCCCCGCCACCCCCGCCCCTGGTCCGTGGAAAAATTGTCTTCTGTGAAACCGGTCCCTGGTGCCAAAAAGGTTGGGGACCACTAGTCTAGAAGACCACACCCCTCCACCCCCACCATCCCCGTGTCTAACTTCCACTCGCTTCTCAGCTCTCAGCCCAGGCATGACTTCCTCAGGTAAGCCTTCCCAGTCAGCTTCCTTTGGTACACGCTCTCATGAAGCCAAATTCTTTTCAGAGCACCGTTCTCAGTTGATAATGAAGCATTCATCCATGTGATTAGTTCGTTAGCATCCATCTCTCACTGTGCTGTGTGGGCTGTAGGAGACGCGGCCCCTTTCTGTCGTATCCCTAGCACCCGGGACAGAGCCTGATACAAAGCAAAGCCTCAATAACCATCTGATGGATGAACAGAGGCATTTGTAGGATAGGAAAGAAAGATCTGGAGAGTGTTAGCAGTAGTGAGGATCTTTCTGCCAACTCTGAGGCTTGACAGATCTTTTCTGGGCTGCCCCCTCCTCAAAAGAAGATGCATGGGAACCCCGCACACTCATTTCCCACTCCACTCCACTCCACCACACCCCACCCCTGCCTACTTCCCCAGCAGGCTTGCTGGACTGAGAAAAAGTGTGACAGTCAGCTTGAAGGGAAGGCTAGTCTCTCTGATAAAGGAGTCCAGTCTACCAGAGGGGAGAGGGATATGTCTTCCTTGGCCACGAGGCTTTGGGTCCTATTGTAGGCCACTTGAAATCAGTCTCTGCTAAAGCTGGTCAACCACCAAAACAAACACCACCACCACCAGGCACTGGAGGGGCAGGTGGGCTCCCCTTGGGTCTGGTAGCAATACTAACCTTTCCTCAGCCCCAAGTGACGAAGCTCCTTAATTTCTATGGGTTAGAGTGGAAGGGAATGAATGACCCATGGCTTGAGATCCAGAGTACACAGCCCAGAAAGCGGGCGTGGGGGGGACTTATCTTTAGAGAGGCATGGACAGACACAGTCCCATGATTCTAAGCAGTGAGAAAAGCTTCTGAAGGAGGGGCTCTTGGCTCAAGACTCCAGAGTCAAATGTATGTGAGGGGAGAGACAAGGGGCCATCTGATAGGGCGCTTCCAAGAGGAAGGGTTAACAGTAGGGTTGGACATAGAGGGTCTTCTCCTAGAAAAATACTAATTCCTTCTAGGCTAATGTCCAATGCTCCATAGAGTAACCCAAACCTGATTGGATGAGGGAACGGATTTTCAAAACACTGTGGCTTTAGTTTGGATTTCATTTGAAAAAGAAGTTAATGTGTTCCAAACTCAGAAGAGATTTTAAACATCAAACAAAATTATGGCTTTAGAATATGCTATCTTTAAAATTTACCAACCTACAAAGTTGGAGGATGGGGAAGAAGAGAGAAAAGTACTTGGTGCTTCAAATAGTTTTGTAAGAGGAAATACTCTTTGTTCTCAGAATTAGGTGAGGAAGAGGGAGAATTTTATTTAGAATTTAGAGTAGGTGAGCTGTTTCTCTTTCAAGGATCTTCTGGTTTTATTGTCGATTTGAAGATGCTGTGAGCTCCCAATAATTTCAATATCCAGGAGTCAACACATACCTAATATAAAAAGGAAAATTTGGGCTTGGTAATCAATTTTCAATTCTCCGTGAGTTTGGTCCTTTCCTCTGTTAATGCAGAAATCAAGAGCCATTTATAATTTCGGTCTGGAAGATTCCACAGAGGGAAGACATTTAAACTCAGGAGGCTGGAGAAGCCAAAGAGCAGCAGGTGAGTATGAATTATAACGGAGGCAGTGGTGGAGGAGGGAAATGAGGCCTGGGGGGGAGCCTCTGGCATTGGGGGGTAGGGTGGCTCAAGCAGCTCTTCCTTCCCAGGCTCTACCTCCTGCCTTTTGGGCCTCCGGGTCTTCACCTCAATGGAGTCTCCACCAAGAACCGCAGACCTTCATGCCAGCGGTGTTGCCTCCTTTCTTTGGTCTGGTTCTCTGTTCTTGTTGCCTTTGTCTTAGGTTACTTTCCAGGCCAGGATGAGTAGAGTCATCAGGAGTGAAATGAAGGAGAGAATTTTTACTAGGTAAGCAGGATCAGATATGGCAGTGATGAGTGTACCCTTGTCCCATAAGAAGGCTGGAAGTTGTGGGGAAGAAATAGATTTCCCAAAGAGAGCTGAGATATATGGTAGAAGCAGACTGCCCACACAACCAAGAAAATACCAAGAGAATTGGTCTTGCTCTTTGTTATAGCCTAGGAATGAGTGTCAAACTATTGATCCTGTTGCTCACATGGGGTCATTTTCCTTCCGATGTAACTGAGCAGGCAGAGCAGTTTGCTCAGCAAGGTTGAACAGCTGCTTCCAATGCAAATACAGTCCTGAGATGATAGTGCAATTTGCAAAACTTTTGAGTGGTAGGTGGGGCTTCTGAGGCTTTGTGATGTCACTTGAGGATAAGGCTAGGGTCTGACCTGAAGGTTCTGGTCCAGAAACTTCCATCTTCTGGGCATCACCTCCCTTCATGTCTAGCCTCCAGATTGAAAAGACAGTTCCCTAATTGCCTGAGAAGTTGTCCCTTCAATCCTCTTTCATTTATTTTATTTATTTATTTTTTAAATTTTTAAAAATTTTTATTTTTTCGGTATGCGGGCTTCTCCCGTTGTGGAGTGCAGGCTCCGGACGCGCAGGCTCAGCGGCCATGGCTCACGGGCCCAGCCACTCCGCGGCATGTGGGATCTTCCCGGACCAGGGCATGAACCCATGTCCCCTGCATCGGCAGGTGGACTCTCAACCACTGCGCCACCAGGGAAGCCCTTTCATTTATTTATTAAAAAAAATTTTCATTTTGAAGTTATTTTACATATATAGGAAGTTGCAAAGATAACACAGAGAAGTTCCATGTATCCTTCACCCAGTGTCCCCCAGTGGCTTATCTTGTGTAACTATAGTACAAAATCAAAACCAGTAGATGGACACTGAAATAAATGTGTGCATATAGTTATATGGCATTTTATCATACAAGTAAATTCTGGTAACCATGCTGAAATCAAGACACAGAATGATTCCATCATCATGAAGAACTATTGTTCCCATTCTGCCAGTGGGAGACACGTGTAGAAACTCATCTCCCTTTAAGTCCCTTTACCGCCTCCATTTATAATATAATTTTATTAAATATTCCTTCTACATACATTGAAATTACCATTTAGACAATATTATGCTTTTTGCTTTAATTTTCAAACATAATTTAGAAAACAAGAGGAGAAGGAAAGTCTATTGTATTTACCCAAATTACTCTTTTTCAACTTGGGACATTTATATTGTTTGATCTTCAAGTTCATTGATTCTTCTCCTCCATCCCTTCCATTCTGCTGTTGAGCTTATCCGTTGAGTTTTTAATTTTGGTAATTATATTTTTCAGTTCTAAAATTTCCATTTAGTTCTTCTTTACATCTTCCATTATTACACTGAGATTTTCTGTTTTCTAATTTGTTTCAAGTGTATTCATAATTGTTTGTTGAGGCATTTTTACGATTCTTCAAAATCCTTGTCAGATAATTCCAATATCTGTATCATCTTGGTATGGGCATCTGCCGATTGTCTTTTTAAATTTGAGATGAGGTTTTCCTGGTTCTTGGTATGATTTACGATCTTGATTGCCTGCTGGACATTTTGGTTGTTATGAGACTCTGGATCTTATTTAAATCTGTTTTAGCAGGATTCCTCTGACATCATGCCAGTTGTGGGTAAGGGGCATCACCTCACGAATGTCAGGCAGGGGTGAAGGTCCAGGTTCTCCACTCAGCCTCCTTTGTCCACCCAGAGTAGAGGGGAGAGGTAACTCCTCATTTCGGGGTGGATATAGGATTTCAGACTCCCTAGGTGGCCTCCTCTGACACTCTGGCAGGGAGGGGGAGGGGGAGGGGTGTCACTACCTCAGAATGGGGAACTCACTACCTCTGGGCAGGAATGAAAGCCCGGCTCCCCACTCTATCTTCTCTGATACTACCCTGGTGAGGGGAATGGGGAATGGGGAATGTAACCTCATTATAGCGGGACAAAGGTGGAAGTCTAGGGTCTCCACCTCTCTGTTGGGTTGGAGGTAGGACCATGATTTTTTTCCATGGTGTTTGGCCGGAGTCAGGCAGTTATCGTCCAAAGGTTCTCAGTCTTGCTGGATTGCCTTTTTCCTAGTCCTTTGGCTAGAGAAAGCAAGCAGGCTTTTCTTGGGACTTCATTTTGTCTGTGCCCATTGGCATTTCTGGGTTGCTTCTCCAGCACCCAGTCCGTGATATATATGAGGCAAAATGAAAACCCAGGGAACTCACTGTTATGTTGAGCTTTGGGTTCCAAGAACCCTTGTCAGTCTGCCTTTTTCTTCCCACCTTTCAGATCTTCTTATGTTGGTTTTATATAAACTGTCCAGGGTTTTCAGCTGTGCTTAGTAGGAGGAATAGGGAGAACTGAATTTACTCCAGGTGCCTCTAGCCCATCCTGTCTGGAAACTCCTGATGCTATACCAAGATTCAGGCAGGTGATGGCAGAATGGGTACCAAAGGATTTGGAGGGCAAGGACTAAGGCTAGAGTCTAGCACTGGTACTTTCCAGCGTGTGTGACCTTGGTTAGGTCACTTAATCTCTCTCAGCCTCCATTTTCTCATTAGAAATGAAATTATAGTGATAATAACAAATTTACAGGTTTTTATGTGACTGCAATGAGCTGATAAATGCATAACTTTTCAAACCATAAAATTCCATACAAGTGGAAGTTATTTTAAATGTGAACTAGGATGGAAGTGGAGTGAAGGAGGGGGTGTGTCTAGAGACTATAAGGCAGTTCAAATTTTCTCAAGTTGGTTCTCTCAACTCTTCTACGAACTTGCAAAGATCTGTATATGAATTACTCCCCTCCCCCCAAGATATCTATGTCAATTCCCTGGAACACGTGGATGCTACCTTATATGGCAAAAGATGTGATTTAATTAAGGATCTTGAGAGGAAGAGTTGATCTTAGATTATCCAAGTGGAAAGACAGAGCAGAGAGAGATGAAGCCATAAGCCTAGGAGCAAATCTGGAAAAGACAAGGAATGGATTCTCCCCTAGAGCCTCTGGAGGGACTGTGGTATTGACAATACCTTGATTTCAGCCTTATGGCTTCCAGAACTGTGAGAGAATAACTTTCTGTTGTTTTATTTTTTTAATTTATTTTTTAAAATTTATTTATTTATTTATTTATCAGCTCCATTGGGTCTTCCTTGCTGCGAGCTGTCTTTCTCTAGTTGTGGCGAGTGGGGGCTACTCTTCGTTGGGGTACACGGGCTTCTCATTGCAGCGGCTTCTCTTGCTGTGGAGTACCAGCTCTAGGCACATGGGCTTCAGTAGTTGTGGCGTGTGGGCTCAGTAGTTGTGGCTCATGGGCTCTAGAGCACAGGTTCAGTAGTTGTGGTACACAGGCTTATTTGCTCCGCAGCATGTTGGACCAGGGCTCAAACCCGTGTCCCCTGCACTGGCAGGCAGATTCTTAACCACTGCCCCACCAGGGAAGTCCCCTTTCTGTTGTTTTCAGTTTGTGGTAATTTGATACAGCAGGTCCAGGAAACTAATACAGGAACCTCACAGGTCATCTAGTCCAACTCCGTCATCTAACAGGTGAGGAAGCTGAGGCTTGAAGAAGGAAAGTGACCAAGGTCACATAGTTATTGGCACAATAAGCAAAGGACTGGGATTCTGGTTTCTCCTCTCCTAGTCCACTACAACTGTGTCTTTTTTTAAAAAAAAAATTAAACATCTTTTATTGAGGTAGAATTCACATGCTGTACAATTTACCCATTTAAAGTATATAGTTCAGGGGAGTTCCCTGGTGGCCTAGTGGTTAGGATTCTGGGCTTTCACTGCCATGGCCTGGGTTGAATCCCTGGTCAGGGAACAGAGATCCCACAAGTTGTGTGACGTGGCCAAAAAAAAAAACCCCGTACAGTTCAGTGTGTTTTTTGTTTGTTTTTTGTAAATTCACAGGGTTCTTCAAACAACATCACAATATAATCTGAGAATATTTTCATCCCTCTCAAAAGAAATCCCATAACCATTAGCATTCTTTTCTGTGTCTTTTATAATTCCTTGTTTCAGGCATATTGGTCTTATCTCCTGAATCAGACTGGACTTCTCAATCTCTTATCTTTTCTACTCTTTTTATCCTTCTCTAGTCTGATGCTTCACCTGGGGCTGTGATTTGATTGGTAACACTAACTCACTTTATTTTATTTTATTTTTTTTTGCGGTACGCGGGCCTCTCACCGCTGTGGCCTCTCCCGTTGCGGAGCACAGGCTCCGGACGCGCAGGCTCAGCGGCCATGGCTCATGGGCCCAGCCGCTCCGCGGCATGTGGGATCTTCCCGGACCGGGGCACGAACCCGTGTCCCCTGCATCGGCAGGCAGACTCTCAACCACTGCGCCACCAGGGAAGCCCTAACTCATTTTATTGATGAAACTCTGGACCTAGCGGTTTCCTTTATGCTCCCCAGTTACGTTGCTGACTTGCAGGAAATGGCCAAGCAACTCATCATTCTCTGAACCAACTGCCAAAGATATCAGATTGAATTGTCCTTCATTTGTTCCTTGAGAAGTAGGCTAAGGGATAACTAGATATGGGTAAAACAATTTTCTGCATAAGTCTGTGAGGGCGTTTCCAGAAGAGATTAGCATTTAAATTGGTAGACTAAATAAAGAAGATTGCTTTCACCAACGCAGGTCGGCTTATCCAATCCACTGAGGGTCGGAATAGAACAAAAACGTAGAGGAAGAGAGAATTTATTCTCTGTTTAAGTTGGGATATCAATCTTCTCCTGCTCATAGACATTAGTGCTCCTGGTTGTCAGGCTTTTGGACTTGGACTGGATTAAACCACCAGCTTCCCTGGATTGACAGCTTGCAGGTGGCAAATCATGAGACTTCGGGGCCTCCGTCATCAAGTGAGCCAATTCCTATAACACACACATACACACACACACACGCACACACACACACCACACACACACACACACAGAGTCCTGTTAGTTCTGTTTCTCTGGAGACCCCTGACTACTATATGAGTCTTCTCATCTAGATGATGGTAACAGAATCTCAAGAGCTTCCCTGCTTCCAGAGCCTCTCATTCCCTGTTTACAGAGAGCATTTAGTTTAAATTTCCAATATGGAAGAGAGGAAATTAAACTTCACTGAGCCTCTGTTAAGACACTATCCTTGGTGCTTTGACATGTTATTTTATTTAAAACATAACTCTGAGAGACAGTAATAGCAATAATTTATTGTATTATTTCTTTCTTTACACCAGTTTCTGGGCTTTTTAAACTGCATCAGCTGGCTTAATCCTTTCAGGCAACTGAAGCTCAAAGAGATTGTGTAATTTGCCCAAGGTCATGCAGAAATTAGTTCTAGAACCAGGCATTTAACTTAAAAAAAAAAAAAGTCCAACCTAGTGCTTTTTTTATTCCAAGGCTCTTCCTATTGTAGTGCTGTTATTAAATCTTTCAGAATCCTAGAGCAATTCTTAGTTTATCTTGTTTCAGTACAAGCTCATTCTTGGGTCTTGTATACCCTTTACTGATTACCTGCTCAATCAGCTCAGCCAGTGTTTAAACTCAAGGGGGGAAACTTGACCCCCACATACCATCTTGCACTCCCATCTTCCCCTTTTCCACCTCTGAAGAATCTTTCCACCTGCAAAACCTCCCTTTCTGTTCTTTTGTTTGTTTACTTGTTTGTTTTTTTGCGGTATGCGGGCCTCTCACTGTTGTGGCCTCTCCCGTTGAGGAGCACAGGCTCCGGACGCGCAGGCTCAGCGGCCATGGCTCACGGGCCCAGCCGCTCCGCGGCATGTGGGATCTTCCCGGACCGGGGCATGAACCCGTGTCTCCTGCATCGGCAGGCGGACTCTCAACCACTGTGCCACCAGGCAAGCCCTCCCTTTCTGTTCTTTAAGCTCACTCCTTTCAGGCCGTTGTGCAGAAGTCTTCACTGTTGGAAGCTGCTACATTCTGATCACCCTAAATCAATATTCTCCCAGCCTTTTAAGTTTGTTCATTTGTTCTTTCATTAATTCATTTATTTGTTCATCCCCAAACATTTGAGCATCTATTTTGCAAAAAAGACGCTAAGCCAGAATGTATGGGAGAAACAACAATAAATCAGAGGTGAAATTTTGGGGAGCTTACGTGATCACATGTGGTGGGGTTGTCAGGCTGAAATAGTGATAATACCATGGGCCTTCACCGGTGTAGGCACACGTGAAGGAATAGAGGAGGAAAACAAATATGTACTGAATGATATATTAAACATTTTGCCAGGTATGTATATATTATCTCACTTAATGTCCGGGACCCACAATGTTCCTCCCTCCAGCTGTGTTCTGGACACATCCCTTTTGGCCTAAGGGTTCTTGATTTCTCTCTCTCAAGGTCTCTCTCTCTCTCTCTCTCTCTCTCTCTCTCTCTCTCCTATGTTTGTAATGTCTTCCTGATGGTTCTTTCTCTTCAGCATATAAATTTAAGTATTATTATCAGTAATAATATTTTGAGCTCTTACTATGTGCCAGGCAGATACTACAAGTGATGGGCTGTGTAATGTCTCCCCAGAGATATCCCATCCTAATCCTCAGGAATATATGTATATGTTATCATACATGGTAAAAGGGACTTTGAAGATATCACTAAGTTAAGGATTTTGAAACGGGGAAATTATCCTGGATTATCTGGGTGGGCCAGATGTAGTCACAAGCATCCTTTTAGAAGTCAGACAGAAAGCAATGTGACAACAGAAGCAGAGAGACAGAGAGACAGAGATTGGAAGATGCTCTATTGCTGGCTTTGAATATGGAGGAAGGGGGCCACAGACCAAAGAATACAGGCAGCCTCTAGAAGCTAAAAAAGGCAAAGAAACAGATTCTTTCCTAGATCCTTCAAAAGTAATGCAGCCTTGCCAACCCATTTTAAGACCCCTGATTTCCAGAACTTAAGATAATAAATTTATGTACTTTTAAGGCATGAAGTTTTTAGTAATTTGTTACAGCCACAATAGAAAACTAATACTCCAAGCTAAGTCTCTCTTATCTTTATTTTTTTTTTTAGTTTATTTATATATTTTTTTCTTTTTGGCTGCGTTGGGTCTTCATTGCTGCTCACAGGCTTTCTCTAGTTGCGGCAAGCGGCAGCTACTCTTCATTGCAGTGCGCAGGCTTCTCATTGCGGTGGCTTCTCTTTTTGCAGAGCACGGGCATGTGGGCTTCAGTACTTGTGGCTCGTGGGCTCTAGAGTGCAGGCTCATTAGTTGTGGCGCACAGGCTTAGTTGCTCTGCAGCATGTGGGATCTTCCTGGACCAGGGCTTGAACCTGTGTCCCCTGCATTGGCAGGTGGATTCTTAGCCACTGTGCCATCAGGGAAGCCCCGTGGAAGGAAGGAAGGAAGGAAGGAAGGAAGGAAGGAAGGAAGGAAGGAAGGAAGGAAGGAAGGAAGGAAGGAAGGAAGGAAGGAAGGAGGGAAGGAGGGAAGGAGGGAAGGAGGGAAGGAGGGAAGGAAGGAAGGAAGGAAGGAAGGAAGGGAGACAGGAAAGGTCCCTTCCTCAATGTGTGTTGTCTCTCCTTTCCATCAAAGTCAAGTTTCTTGAGAAAGGCCCTTTCCACCTCCTTTGTCCTGCACTTGCTTCTAACCCCACTTTGATCTGGTATTCATCTCTACCGATGAATCATTTTTCCCCAGAGCCAACAACAACCTCTTCATCCCAAATGTATGAACACTTTTCAAATTCTGTCCTGACATTTCAGAATTGACCAATTCCTCTTTCTTGAAACCCTTTGCTCCCCTTAGTTTTGGTAGACACCTGCACAATTTCCCTCCTACCTCGGCTTCTCCTTAGTCCCCTTGCATCCCATTGCCTTTTTATAAGCTTGGTGTTTCCCTAGAGTCCACCCTCGGTCTCTCAATCTCTTTATCTTCTGAAATCCTCTCTGAGTGATTTTGTCCATTCTCATGGTTTCAGTGACAACCTGTTGCCAATGGCTCTCCAATCTGTATCTTTGCCCAGATCTCATTCCTTACCCCATACTTCTAAATGTAACGGCCGACTGTCTTGCCTAGTTGACTATTCAACGTTACTATGAGCATCTCAAACCCTCACATCCAAATTCTTTCTAATTATCTTTCCTTTCAAGCCTGCTTCTCCTCTATACTCAGTCTCTGAAATAAGAAACCTGGGAGTCATGAGAAAACACTCTTTCTTCCTGAGTCCCTGCACTTAGTTTCAACACTGTCAATCCCACTTCTGAATCACATCCCCTCCTCTTTATAATCATTGCTTCTACCTTAGTTCAAACTTTTATTTCCTGGTACTTATTCGTTCTTGCCTGGATCACTGCAATAGTTTAACAATTGGTCTTCTTAATTCTTCTTCTTTTTAAAATTGAAGTATAGTTGATTTACAATGTTCTTCTTACTTCTAGTAGTCCTACGCCCTTATAATCTATCCGACTTCATGTTAACAGAGTAATATATATAAATAAGTCAGACCATTTTACTCCTGAAAATCCATCATTTGGATCCCTGTTATCTTAAAGTCCAAATGTCACCATGTGGTATATAAACTCTTCATTCACTTTGTCCTTCCATGCCTACTTGCCTAGTTTCTTTTCCTTTCATGCTTTCCCATGCATATTATACTCCTTTATGAAAGATAACGTTCATCAAACCGAAGTAGCAGGTAGCAAAGTGGTGGAGGGCAGCGGTTCTGGACTCAAACTTCCTGGTTTGAGTCTTGGCTTCATCACTTATTAAGTAAACTGTGATTGGGACTTACCTGGTGGTGCAGTGGTTAGGACTCTGAGCTCCTAATAGAGGGGGCCCGGGTTTGATCCCTGGTCAGGGTACTGGATCCCACATGCATGCCACAACTAAGAGTTTGCATACCACAACTAAGGAGCCTGCGAGCCGCAACTAAGGAGCCCATGAGCTGCAACTGAGACCCAGCCCAACCTAAAAAAAAAGAAAGGATAAAACAAAAAATAGGGTTTCCCTGGTGGCGCAGTGGTTGAGAGTCCGCCTGCTGATACAGGGGACACGGGTTCGTGCCCCGGTCCGGGAAGATCCCACATGCCACGGAGCGGCTGGGCCTGTGAGCCATGGCCGCTGAGCCTGCGTGTCCGGACCCTGTGCCTTTCCCTAACCTCCACCATCTCCAGGCCATAGATGCAAAGCTCTGTCATGGTTCCTGGTGCTGAAATTGTTTTTTTCCCTCACTAGATTGTACCTTGAGAGCAGGAATTGTGTCTTCACTCTAGTGTCCCCAGCAACTAGCATATAAATGCTGCTCCACAAATATTTGTTGGATAAATGGGTAAATGTGATATTCTGGATAAATTCATGTTTCAGCTAATCCAGGAATTTGGCTTTTCAGACAAAATGCTGCCCCCATTTTAAAACAGAGAGTAGACAATTCAGGGCAGGGGACATTAGGAGGATCTTTTGTCTGGAACTGCTTCCTAAGAACGATATCTTATTTCATGCCAGGGCTCTGAGAGCCAAGGGGCATTTTTCCACAGGCCTGTGGCACAGCTTTTCCTTTCTGCTCCATTGTGGGGGGTGGACAGGAAGGAAAAGGGGAGAAGGAAGGAGTGGCTCCAGCTCCTGAGAACTCTACCTAGTGTCCGAGCACAGGAATATGCTTATTTTGGAAAGCTGTTCATCCTTCATCCTGTTGCCAGTAGCCTGAAGGGCCCTGGTTCGACATACATTAAAGCTCCCTCCGCCTTTCTAGGTCAGTTAAAAATATTTTGTTGAACAAATGAATGAAGGAATGTTGCAGCCAGAGGCTGCAGTGCAGTCATAGGAGAAGCAATCCTTTCCATTCCATCACAGAGAAATAGTGGGAAGGGAGCTCCTACTGGATGGAGTCAAACTTCTAAACAACTGGGAAAGGGATTCTGGGCTTGTGAGGAATGGAGCCAAAGTTTAGGGTAATCCCCCATCCTTGGCTGTCTCACAATTTCCTCTCTTGCAAACTTTGCAAATGCTTACAGGGCAGGTTGATCGAATAAAACTAATTTATAAAAGTGCAGGTTCTAATACAGCACTTCAGATGTTTCAGAGATGTTCTAACAACATAACCTGATATGTAAAGTAGGAGTAGAGCACAACAGTTCTCAGGGACGTAGAGGTAGCAGGGACAATGGCATGTCAGCAGGACCCTAGGCTCTTTCAAATCACACAGACTCTTCGCCAAAGCCTAGGAATCCTTCATTCATGTATCTAGTGCTATCTGTGTGTGAGTCATTATGAGACAAAGATGAGCAAAACTGACACTGTCCCAGCCCCTGTGGGGCTTGGTCTCATGGGGAAGATATACTATCAAGAGTCATTTAGAACATAACATACTAAGTGTTATAAGGGAGGCAAGGGGACCTTTGGAAGTGATAGATCAGTGTCCTGCCTAAGGCTTGGCAGTGTTAAGATTTCTTCCCGGCAGCGATGCTATCTACGTTGTTACATAAAACATGAGAAGGAACTAGTCACAGACAAAGGGAAGAAAAGAGAAGGTGTGAGGTGTTTGACAAGTGTTCTCAACAAAGGAGATGGCGTTTTTTTTTGTTTTGTTTTGTTTTGTTTTTTAGCGGTACGCAGGCCTCTCACTGTTGTGGCCTCTCCCGCTGCGGAGCACAGGCTCCGGACGCGCAGGCTCAGCGGCCATGGCTCACGGGCCCAGCCGCTCCGCGGCATGTGGGATCTTCCCGGACTGGGGCACGAACCCACGTCCCCTGCATCGGCAGGCGGACTCTCAACCACTGCGCCCCCGGGGAAGACCGAGATGGCGTTTTTGTTGCAGGACGTTAAGTAGGACTCATTCGGTACCCTGGAATTGTCAGCTATTCTGCCAAACCAAGAGGTACCATGAAGAGGTGGCAAGTCAGTTCTGCTATCCCAAACCATAGCCCAGTACCCCATCCTCTACCTCCCCAGGAAATAAATAGAAGATGGTGTGGAGGTGGAAAGGGAAAAGGGATTGATGGAATCATGTGTCTGTCACCAGCCAAGGGACTGAGTGCTGTGCGTTTTGTCCTCACCTCCCCCGAGTGAGGGGTCTCCGAGGGAACCACTCATAGAAATTGATGGGTTGGCAAGGAGAGGCTGCATCTCAGTCGGTGGTTGGATACCTGCTGTTGAGCTTGCTGATCTGTTCTCTGTGATCGTTGGAATAAGGAGGGTTGACGGGGGAAAAAGGGCTGTCACTCCTACAATGTGGTTTAGCAGGGACATGTGAGTTTCCTGTAAGTCAAAGGAACAGTGTGAAAATCAACACAGCTGGAGCCATCTTGCTGGTCCTCCTCCCAAGAAAACCAGTAGCCAGGGGAGCTTAGTTATACAGCCAAAGGCAGGACCTGAGGCCTCGTGGGAAGCAGTTAGGCTGGAGCAGATGTCCCATCAGGGGACTGTGCGATGGAGAGAGCTCCCAGGAAACTAATCCATGTGCCCGTAAGAGTTAGCATTTGGGCACCTTCCAAATGGAAGGTATCCACCATCAGTCAGCTTTAGCCTGAGAGGCAAACAACCAACCGATGATTGCCATGACATGCCCAGTTAGGTAAAAGGATGTTTTGCCCTTCGTCCCAGACCCTCTTCCAGGTCCCAACACAACAAGTAGCTTAAATTAGCAAAACAGAGAGTTCTATTAAAGGACAGAATGCACCAGTTCCCCAAACTGAGTCCCATGCTGAAGACTGGCTGGTGCTGAGGGGAAGGAAGGAATGTAAACTTGATACGAGACTTAAGTTTTAAAATGGACTAACTACACTAGGCTGGACTTCTAATAACTAAGCTAACAGAAAGCTACAGAATCTTTCAGAGCCGAAAAGGGAGAACTGACAGAGTATGGCGGATGGCATCGCTTAAAAGCAAGCCAGGACTGTGTTCAGCGGAGTTCAGAATGCTTATTACATTGTTTCCACAGGCAAAAAGGCCTTGAGGTAAGAAGCAGCCTCTTGTGTTAAAGCACAACCTTGAGGATATTATGCTAACTGAAATAAGCCAGTCGCAAAAGGACAACTACTGTGTGATTCCACTTACACGAGGTACCTAGAGTAGTCAAGTTAATAGAGACCGAAAGTAGAATGGTGGTTGCCAGGGGCTGAAGCAATGGAGGGATGGGGAGTTATTGTTCAAAGAGTTCACAGTTTCAGTTTGGAAAGATGAAAAAGTTCTGGAGACAGACTGTGGTGACGGTTGCACAACAATGTACATGTAATTAATGCCACTGAAGTGTACACTTAAAAATGTTTAAAATCGTAAATTTTATGTTATGTATATTTCATCACAATAAAAGAAAAACATTTTAAAGATTAAAAAAAAAAAAAGAAGAACGTAGTATTTGAAAGTGATTGGAACATAGAGTGAGAGAAGGCTGGAGGAGGAGGAAGAGGCCAGGCAATGAAACCCTTGTTAAGGTGTTGGTACTTTATTTTAGGGGCACAGGGAAGTCATGACACATTTTAATGATCACATTTGCACTTTAGAATAATCCAACAAGTGGTGGGGTGGGAACTGGAGATGGAGAAATCATTTAAGCAAGAGATGATCTTGATCTTGATCTGTGAATGACAGTAGGGATGGAGAAAAGGGGTCAGATGGGTTGATATTCAGGTAGAGAATTATCAGGAATTGCTGGTAGAGGGGAAAACCCAACAAAACTTCTCTTTCCCCACTTCTCCTTCCAGCTGACCCCCCAAATGCTGTCCCATTTCCAGTTCCTTTCTTTCACTTCATTCGACGATGCTGGACCAATGCTCAGCTGGATCATTTGGTTCTCTGGGGCACTACGCTTAGGAGGCAGCTTTGCTCTCCTACAGGGACCTGGAGGGCTGTGGGCACCAGCAGTTTGCAAACAGCCCTCCCAGCAGCGCGAAGAGACAGGCTGAGTCTCAAATGTCACCCAGGTTTCACAGACCAGTAGGTCGTAACGGAAGATTAACTGACTTGCCCAATACCCCACAGCTGATTTGTTACAAAGCGCAAATTTCAACTCCAGCTTTAGGGATTTTTTTTTTTTTTTTTTTTTTTTTAGGGATCTTTTAGTAACACTTCATTGCTGCTTCCCGATGTTAAACAAGAGAAAGAAAATGAAAAAAAGGACAGCATTACCCAAACTACAATGCCCTGAGCACAGCAACGGAAACAACCAGATTGACTGTCGGGTCTTCCTCTAGGTGTGCACGTGCTGCAAGTCCGAGGCCCGCCGCGGCGAAGGTAAAGAAGTGAGTACGCGCTACCGGTACGAGGCCAGCCCCGGAATCGGTGGGACAGTGCGGTTGTGCTGCAGGTCCTAGGCCAGCCCCGGAAGAGGTGGGGAAGGAACCTAAAAGGAGAGGGTTGGCGCTATCCGTCAGCCTAAGCAGCCCACGTTCGGTTAGCAGAACCCATGCCATGGACGACCCCTTCCTTACACTTAGGACCGCTGCCTTACGGTCTGGCCGTAAACACTGCACCTTTGGATTCCCCGAGGGCCAAAGAGAACACGGGACCGGAAGCACCCTCTTCTCTCGCGGCTTTTCCGGGGGCAGAGGAAATTGGCGAAGCCCATTGGCTAGTGGGGATCAGAAGAGGGTGAGTCACTCGGCCTGCGCGTGGGGCACTATGGGTGTTGTAGTTCCGGGCACCAGGGTCCAGCCTTCTAGAGAGAAATCTTGGAGTCCAGTGGGTGCAGGGAAGCTGCTTGCACAGGGGAATCGGGTGTGGAGTAGCTGCGTGGGTGGCTTTGTTCTGCTATTTCTTTTGCGTGACCTTGCTCTTTCTGTCTGCCTTCAGGGGCCTTCAATTTGTTCCATACTTGGGGCTTCCCCCTTTATAAGCTCCCGTCACATGCAGATCCCTTTTACAATTCCAAGCTGGCTCCGACTGGTCTTAAGTTCCTTGTCTCGGCTATCTTCCTCACACCCAGGCCCTGGAATCCTCCTTCATCCTTCTTTCTCCCGTGAGTACCTTTTCTTGTCTCTGTCCTAGACAGAGCCCATCTTAACACTGCCCTTAGCCCATGAGGCATGCCAACGGCCCCAAGAAAAGGCTGTCACAGCAAATGTTTGTAGGCACAGAAGATCTGAGTTTTCCACTTCAGCAGCCTTGCAGCTCACTTCTTTTTTGTTTCTCTTGATATTGCAATTGCCTCTTTTCTGATTCTACCTCTGTGTAGTCTCTCTTCTTAAGTCTGTTGGGCAACCTTGGTCGTAGATGGTCCCTCTTTGGTCCTGTCAGTTTGTCTCTGGCCTCACATTTTGGTTATAGAACAGAGGGTGCACACCTGAGCTGACTTATACGACAGAGAGGGGGAAATGAAAGAAACTGGGTAGAAAAAAAAGAATTCGCAGAACTAGGTTTTATAGAAGTCAGAAAAATATATGGTGCAAGTGGGGGAAGAGAGCAATCCTTTTCTTCTTGTACCTCCACAAACAGTTTAGTGCTGGCTGTGAGCAGGGCTCTGGGGGCTCCATGCTGGGGATGCACTAGCCGGAAACCACCTAGATACTGGGGGTCCAGTCCAGGAGGACACAGACATGCAGGTAAGCAACAGTGCAGGATGGCATCAATCTCTGTCCTACCTTCCTGTGTGTTCCTCTGCTCATTCTCATCCTTCCCTCAGCTCATTCCAAAGTACTTTGCCTCTTCATATCTCCCTCTGTTCCATGTTCTTCTTTCCACTCCCAAGCTCCCTCTCCCCTTGTTCTGACCCAAGCCATTTCTTTTGTATCTTCCTGTTTTGTCACTTTGACACCAGAAGGTGTTGCAGGGAAAGCCATGCTCATAGGGGATTTAGTAACACAGACTGCTCCATGCTTAGCCTTCATCCTTGTGTGAGAAATGTCTATTAATCGTCATCTCATTCCAGGGTGATCTCTTAGCATTTATACACACTGCTTGGACTAGAATCACTTGCAGATCTTTTATACCGAATGCTCCAGAATCATGGAATGTCATGCAACCCAAATTGACTTAATTCTGCTGCCTATTGAGCAATGGGAGGAATCTGAGGTTTGAAGAGTTAATCTCATGGAGACAGGAGGGACCCATTGATTTGTGATAAGAAGTAGAACCCTGCATGACTGGGGAAGAAAACCCTTAGCATTTTTTTTAAAGCATGCCTTAATGGATTGGCTGGGCTAGAACAGAAATATTACCTTTCAAAAGATATTTTTGAACCGTAAATTTAGAAATCGTTTTTTATTCCCCTAGTCTATTCTAAATTGTCTTATTGAAGGCAATGCAATAGGGGGTGGTGGTGGATAGATTTCCAAATAATAGATAATCTAATAACCAAGCTTATTTAAAGAATGCTCTCCACAGCTACTGAAGCCTGTGCACCCTAGAGCCCGTGTGCCACAACTACTGAGCCCATGCTCCGCAACTACTGAAGCCCATGTGCTCTAGGGCCCACGTGCTGCAACTACTGAAGCCCGTGTGCTCTAGGGCCTGTGTGCCGCAACTACAGGGCTCTCATGCCACAACTACTGAGCTCGCATGCAGCAACTATGAGCCTGCACGCCTAGAGCCCATGCTGTGCAACAGGAGAAGCCACAGCAATGAGAAGCCTGTGCACTGCAAAGAAGAGTAGCCCCTGCTCGTTGCAACTAAAGAAAGCCTGCCCACAGCAATGAAGACCCAATGCAGCCACAAAAAGAAAAAAAAAAAAAAAAAGAATGCTTTGCAATGCCTTTGGACAGTAGATTTACCTCTAGGATTGTTTATGACTAATACTATTTCATTTGCATTCCTTGAGAATGGGACGCACCATAAAGAAGTGAAATTTCATCTTCTATTATGCTTAAAATAATTCCCCTCTAAGTCCCTCCATCATCTGATCCCCAGTTACCTCTCTAATCTCACTTCCTACCCTCTTCCTTATGGTCACTCTACTCTAGCTACCCTGGCTTTATTGCTGTTTCATAAACATGCCATGCATACTCCCTCTGCCTGGAATACTCTTTTTCAGGTAACTTGTTCAGGGCTTTACTCAAATATTCATTTCATCAGAGAGGCCTTCTCTGATTACCTTATCTATAATAAAATAGAGCCTTTATTACTCTATCCCTGTGTTAAGTAGTATCACTTCTTGAAAATATTATATATTTGTTTACTTGCTTATTGTCTGTTTCCCAGACTAGAAAATAAGCTCCATGAGAGTATGGTCCTAATCTGTTTCCTTTGTCCCTAGAACATGGTGTATAGAAAGCACTCAATTGTAGGATGAAAGGATTTAAAAAAAAACATTTACAGAGCACTTATTATGTGTAAGCCACTGTGTGTATAATGAATAGTGTGGGATCTACAGAG
Source organism: Monodon monoceros (assembly GCF_005190385.1). Classification (NCBI taxonomy): domain Eukaryota; kingdom Metazoa; phylum Chordata; class Mammalia; order Artiodactyla; family Monodontidae; genus Monodon; species Monodon monoceros. The sequence continues at coordinate 67,669,347 of NW_021703774.1, read as the reverse complement.
ACGAATAAGATAATAGTCCTTAACTTTGAACAATCTGCAGTCTAGAAAAACTATAGAATAATCTTAGGATCTTTCCTTAAATTGTAGCTAAGCCAAAGGTCATAAGTCTCAGGAGCCAAGGTCACCTGTGGTGTATTTGGAATGTAGTATCATTTGTCCCATTTGGCATACTTCTGAACTGGCCTCTGTGCTGCTCTGTTATTTCTGTGACCACTTCCCACCATGTCCTTGTGTAGAAGGATGAGCCCGCCTAGTCAAAGAGCACACAAAAGTTGTTATTGCTTTACTTCTGTCTGGCCTCCTGGCTGCCAATCTCACTCCCCTTCTAGGGCATCCAGTTCACCACCACCAGAGTGACTGTCACCAACCACAGGTCTTACCACATCTCCCATTTTAAGCCCTTCAGTTGGCAACTCCTTACTTGGCATTCCAGGCACACCCTTCTCCCCTCCCCTAATCTGACTCCTGTTTACCTCAACAGCTTTATCTTCCTCTGTGCTCTTCCTGACTTGATGATTCAGAAATATGAAATTTGCAGTTCCCTGACTATGTTACTATTTTGTTTTTCTCTGTGTTGTTCCCTTTGCCTAGAATGCCCTTTCCCTTAATCCTTGCCTTACTACAGTGGTCTTTCACAACTCAGCTAGAGGAACACATCTTCCAAGAAGCTTTAACAGTTCTCCTCTCCTGCCCAGGATGGATGAGTTTCCTTTCCTATGTCCCTCTCCTTTTCTCAGAACAAAACAACATGGCAGTACTCATTAATCTCTTTCTACTTACTAGATTGTAGGTCCTTTGAAGGTGGTCATGTGAAGGGCTTACTGCATGGTATTTAAGAGTACAGACCTTGGAGTCAGTCAGACCCAGGTTTGAATTCCAGCTCTGCTTGTTGGCCGTATGTCTTTGGGCCAGTCCCGTGATTCTTTGAGCCTGTTTCCTCTTCAGTACAATGATCTAATTGTACTCACCTTTGTATCCCCAGCTTCTGGTACCATGCTCAATGAATTCAACTTGGTTGTCTCTTTGTAGATTTCTTTTTTTTTTAATTTATCTTTTATCCAATAGCGATTTATTTATTTAAATTATTTATTTATTTTATTTTTGACTGTGTTGGGTCTTAGTTGCAGCATGCAGGATCTTTCTTTGCGGCATGCAAGCTTCTTGCTAGTTGTGGCGGTCGATTTTCTTTCTCTAGTTGTGGCGCACAGGCTCCAGGGCACCGGGCTCCATAGTTGTAGCATGCAGATTCCAGAGCACATGGGCTCTGTAGTTTGCAGCATGCAATGAAATTGAGAAATGAAATTGAGTTATTTGTAGTGAGGTGGATGGACCTAGAGTGTCATACAGAGTAAAGTAAGTCCGAAAGAGAAAAATAAATACACATGTATATGGAACCTCAACCAGGCTTCCTGGTTGAGGTGTGCGAGTTCAGTAGTTGTGGCACGTGGGCTTAGTTGCCCCATGGCATGTGGGATCTTAGTTCCCTGGCCAGGGATCAAACCCATGTCCCCTGTATTGTATGGCGGATTCTTTACCACTGGACCACCAGGGAAATCCCTGTAGATTTCTTTCTTTTTAAAAAAAATATAAATTTATTTTATTTATTTTTGTTTTTGGCTGTGTTGGGTCTTCATTGCTGTGCGTGGGCTTTCTCTAGTTGTGGTAAGCGGGGGCTACTCTTCGTTGCAGTGCGTGGGCTTCTCATTGTGGTGGCTTCTCTTGTTGTGGAGCACGGGCTCTAGGTACAGGGGCTTCAGTAGTTGTAGCACGCAGGCTCAGTAGTTGTGGCTTGCGGGCTCTAGAGCGCAGGCTCAGTCGTTGTGATGCACAGGCTTAGTTGCTCTGCGGCATGTGGAATCTTCCCAGACCAGGGCTCAAACCCGTGTCCCCTGCATTGGCAGGTGTATTCTTAACCACTGTGCCACCAGGGAGGCCCCCCTGTAGATTTCTTTATGTTCTCCCTCTCTTGTTCATACAGGTTCAAGATGGCTGACTCTTGGTTATAAGAGCAGTAGGCCTGACCTGAGCGAGTGATGGGTGATTGTGTGTATCTGAGAGAGAGAGAGAGAGAGAGAGAGAGGGAGAGAGAGAGGGTGGGAGGGAGGGAGGGAGGGAGGGAGAGGGAGAGAGAGAGGGAGAGAGAGAATATTAATGTATCAGTAGGTTATATTGCACTCAATCTTGCTCCATTTGAGAGTTAAAAGTGGAGAGTATGTGTCTAATTAGGGTCAGATGGTGGCAGTAGGAATGATGGGTAGGTTTGGTCAAGCAAAATAAGACTGGGAAAGATTAAGCTTTCAAACCATTTACCTGCTTTTATACACTTCCAGTTTAAAACCCACAAAAACAACCAAATTTGAATGTGGTTAATTAAATTGACATCTTAAACTTTAAGGTAGTTTTTATTTTGATTCATGGTATGGAAACTTTAACTTAGTCATTACTTTTGTTTCACAAAACCATGAGAGGAGGAGATTTCAGGTCTAAAAGTTGTCATTTGGTTGATGCTCTGGTAGATCCACTTTAGAGAATGGGTAATTGCATATTAAAGTCTCATTTCAGCCTAGCTTTTAAAAAACTTTTGGTTGTAGAACTTCCAGAATCTTCTTTTTATGTCCTTCAAAGCATGACATATGCAATAAAGCAAGTATTGTGCTTCTCTTAAAAGAATGTGGTTAATAAGAGTCGACAATAAAGGGAGTTGGGTCTCACGGCCCCAACGATTCCTCCAAGGTAATGCAAACACATTACATCACTGTTCTACTCCCTTATGATGCTTGAAAACTTACTGTACACATTCTTCTTAAAGATAATTCAGTGCAATTTAAAATGGTGCCTAATTTCCTCAGAAGAAAACTGCTCACTTAAAACAATTAACCACTCTAAAAGGCCCACCTCAGTTGATCTTTCTTCCTACCTGAATAAATTCTTTAAAAAAAAAATAGAAAAAAAGAGTTGGAACTTAACAGTTGAGAGTGGACCAAACATCATTTTGATTTTCTTCCTTTGTTTTGAATTCTTCAGAAGAAAAATGTTGGATTCTCCTAATAACTAATATAAGGCCTGTTATTCTTTATTTTTTTCTCAGGTCTAGATGCAGAATATTTCCAGGGTATCTGAGCATACTGAAACATTACAAGAAAGGTCAATAAGTGTTGCACAGCATCCAAACTGGAAAAAGTTCAGCAACAGGAAGGCAGTGAAAGATAAAGAAGGTACCACCAAGAAAAATGTGTCAGTGATTTCCCCTAAGATGTTCTTGTCGCAAAGAAGCAGTCCCAGGGGAATGGATTTGTATACACGTGAGTTTGGGAAGAGCTTCAGTTGGCATGCCATCCTTAGAGAATATACTTGAGGAGAAATCCATATATATATATATGTGTGTGTGTGTGTGTGTGTGTGTCCAGTGTGGCAAAGCTTCCTTTAGAGCTTTCATTTCATACAGCACTAGAGTTCTCATTAGTGAAAAAGCCTATAAATATACTGAGTTTCACAAAAAGTTCGGCCACATTCCACTCTCATTGAGCACTGGAGAAACCTCTACGTGTAATAACAGGGACTGCTTTCATTTGAGTCTCAGATCTCATTGTGTGTCAGAGGACACCTATTTTGTTTTTTAACAACTTTATTGGAGTATAATTGCTTTACATTGTTGTGTTAGTTGTTGTTGTATAACAAAGTGAATCAGCTATATGAATACATATATCCCCATATCCCCACCCTCTTGCATCTCCCTCCCACCCTCCCTATCCCACCCCTCTAGGTGGTCACAAAGCACCGAGCTGATCTCCCTGTGCTATGCGGCTGCTTCCCACTAGCTATCTATTTTACATTTGGTAGTGTATATATGTCCATGCCACTCTCTCACTTCATCCCAGCTTACCCTTCCCCCTCCCCGTGTCCTCAAGTCCATTCTCTACGTCTGCGTCTTTATTCCTGTCCTGCCCCTAGGTTCTTCAGAACCATTTTTTTTTTTTTTAGATTCCATATATATATGTGTATTTATTTTTCTCTTTCTGACTTACTTTACTCTGTATGACAGACTCTAGGTCCATCCACCTCACTACAAATAACTCAATTTCATTTCTTTCTATGGTTGGGTAATATTCCATTGTATATATGTGCCACATCTTTTTTATCCATTCATCTGTCGATGGACACTTAGGTTGCTTCCATGTCCTGGCTACTGTAAATAGTGCTGCAATGAACACTGTGGTACATGACTCTTTTTTATTTAAAATTAATTAATTTATTTTTATTTTTGGCTGCGTTGGGTCTTCGCTGCCGTGTGCAGGCTTCTCATTGCGGTGGCTTCTCTTGTTGCGGAGCACAGGCTCTAGGCGGATCAAAAAAGATCTTGCTGTGATTTATGTCAAAGAGTGTTCTTCCTATGTTTTCCTCTGAGAGTTTTATAGTGTCCAGTCTTACACTTAGGTCTCTAATCCATGTTGAGTTTATTTTTGTGTATGGTGTTAGGAAGTGTTCTAATTTCATTCTTTTACATGTAGCTGTCCAGTTTTCCCAGCATCACTTATTGAAGAGACTGTCTTTTCTCCATTGTATATCCATGCCCCCTTTGTCATAGATTAGTTGGCTGTAGGTGCGTGGGTTTATCTCTAGGCTTTCTATCCTGTTCCATTGATCTATATTTGGGTTTTTGTGCCAGTACTATATTGTCGTGATTACTGTAGGCTTGCAGTATAGTCTGAAGTCAGCAAGTCTGATTCCTCCATCTCTGTTTTTTTCCCTCAAGATTGCTTTGGCTATTCGGGGTCTTTTGTGTCTCTGTACAAATCTTAACATTTTTTTTCTAGTTCTGTGAAAAATGCCATTCTAATTTGATACGGATTGCATTGAATCTGTAGATTGCTTTGGGTAGCATAGTCATTTTCACAATATTAATTCTTCCAAGCCGAGAACATGGTATATCTCTCCATCTGTTTGTGTCATCTTTGATTTCTTTCATCAGTGTCTTATAGTTTTCTGAGTACAGGTCTTTTACCACCTTAGGTAGGTTTATTCCTAGGTATTTTGTTCTTTTTGTTGCAGTGGTGATTGGGATTGTTTCCTTAATTTCTCTTTCTGATCTTTCATTGTTAGTGTATAGGAATACAAGAGATTTCTGTGCATTAATTTTGTATCCTACAACTTTACCAAATTCATTGATTAGCTCTAGTAGTTTTCTGGTGGCATCTTTAGGATTCTCTATGTATAGTATCAGGTCATCTGCAAACAGTGACGGTTTTACTTCTTCTTTTCCAATTTGTATTCCTTTCTTTCTTTTTCTTCTCTGATTGCCGTGGCTAGGACTTCCAAAACTATGTTGAATAATAGTGGTGAGAGTGGACATCCTTGTCTTGTTCCTGATCTTAGAGGAAATGCTTTCAGTTTTTCACCACTGAGAATGATGTTTGCTGTGGGTTTGTCGTATATGGCCTTTATTATGTTGAGGTAGGTTCTCTCTATGCCCACTTTCTGGAGAGTTTTTATCATAAATCGATGTTGAATTTTGTCAGAAGCTTTTTCTGCATCTATTGAGATGATCATATGGTTTTTTTCCTTCAATTTGTTAATATGGTGTATCAGATTGATTGATTTGCATATATTGAAGAACCCCTGCATCCCTGGGATAAATCCCACTTGATTATGGTGTATAATCCTTTTAATGTGTTGTTGGATTCTGTTTACTAGTGTTTTGTTGAGGATTTTTGCATCTATATTCATCAATGATGTTGGTCTGTAATTTTCTTTTTTTGTAGTATCTTTATCTGGTTTTGGTATCAGGGTGATGGTGGCCTCATAGAATGAGCTTGGGAGTGTTCCTTCCTCTGCAGTTTTTTGGAAGAGTTTGAGAAGGATGGGTGTTAGCGCTTCTCTAAATGTTTGATAGAACTCACCTGTGAAGCCATCTGGCCCTGGACTTTTGTTTATTGGAAGATTTTTAATCACAGTTTCAATTTCACTACTTGTGATTGGTCTGTTCATGTTTTCTATTTCTTGTTCAGTCTTGGAAGGTTATACCTTTGTAAGAATTTGTCCATTTCTTCCAGGTTGTCCATTTTATTAGCATAGAGTTGCTTGTAGTAGTCTCTTAGGATGCTTTGTATTTCTGTGGTGTACGTTGTAACTTCTCCTTTTTCATTTCTAATTTTATTGATATGAGTCCTCTCCCTCTTTTCCTTGTTGAGTCTGGCTAATGGTTTATCAATTTTGTTTATCTTCTCAAAGAACCAGCTTTTAGTTTTATTGATCTTTGCTATTGTTTTCTTTGGTTTTATTTCATTTATTTCTTCTCTGATCTTTATGATTTCTTTCCTTCTACTAACTTTGGGTGTTATTTGTTCTTCTCTATTTCTTTTAGGTGTAAGGTTAGATTATTTATTTGCGATTTTTCTTGTTTCTTGAGGTAGGATTGTATTACTATAAACTTCCCTCTTAGCACTGATTTTGCTGCATCCCATAGGTTTTGGATCATTGTGATTTTGTTGTCATTTGTTTCTACGTATTTTTTTATTTCCTCTTTGATTTCTTCAGTGATCTCTTGGTTATTTAGTAACGTACTGTTTAGCCTCCATGTGTTTGTGTTTTTTACATTTTTTTCCCTGTAATTGATTTCTAATCTCATAGCGTTGTGGTCGGAAAAGATGCTTGATATGATTTCAATTTTCTTAAAATTACTGAGGCTTTATTTGTGACCCAAGATGTGATCTATCCTGGAGAATGTTCCGTGTGCACTTGAGAAGAAAGTGTAATCTGCTCTTTTTGGATGGAATGTCCTATAAATATCTATTAAATCTATCCCATCTATTGTGTCATTTAAAGCTTGTGTTTCCTTATTAATTTTCTGTCTGGATGATCTGTCCACTGGTGTAAGTGAGGTGTTAAATTCCCCCACTATTATTGTGTTACTGTTGATTTCCTCTTTTATAGCTGTTAGCACTTGCCTTATGTATTGAGGTGCTCCTGTGTTGGGTGCATATATATTTATAATTGTTATATCGTTTTCTTGGATTGATCCCTTGATCATTATGTAGTGTCCTTCCTTGTCTCTTGTAACATTCTTTATTTTAAAGTCTACTTTACCTGATATGAGTATAGCTACTCCAGCTTTCTTCTGATTTCCATTTGCATGGAATATCTTTTTCCATCCCCTCACTTTTAGTCTGTATGTGTCCCTAGGTCTGAAATGGGTCTCTTGTAGGCAGCATATATATTGTTCTTGTTTTCATATCCATTCAGCGAGGCTTTGTCTTTTGGTTGGAGCTTTGGTTGGAATATTCACATTTAAGGTAATTATCGATATGTATATTCATATTACCATTTTTTAATTGTTATGGGTTTGTTTTTGTAGGTCCTTTTCTTCTCTTGTGTTTCCCACTTAGAGAAGTTCCTTTAGTATTTGTTATAGAGCTGGTTTTGTGGTACTGAATTATCTTAGCTTTTGCTTGTCTGTAAAGGTTTTGATTTCTCTGTCGAATCTGAATGAGATCCTTGCCGGGTAGAGTAATCTTGGTTGCAGGTTCTCCCCTTTCATCACTTTAAATGTATCATGCCACTCCCCTCTTGCTTGTAAAGTGTCTGCTGAGAAATCAGCTGTTAACCTTATGGGAGTTCCCTTGTATGTTATTTGTTGTTTTTCCCTTGTTGCTTTCAATAATTTTTCTTTGCCTTCAATTTTTGTCAGTCTAATTACTATGTGTCTCAGCATGTTTCTCCTTGGGTTTATCCTGCCTGGGACTCTCTGTTCTTCCTGGACTTGGGTGGCTATTTCCTTTCCCATGTTAGGGAAATTTTCAACTGTAATCTCTCTAAATATTTTCTTGGGTCCTTTCTCTCTCTCTTCTCCTTCTGGGACCCCTATAATGCAAATTTTGTTGCGTTTAATACTGAGACCTATTAGGCTGTCTTCATTTCTTTTCATTCTTTTTTCTTAATGTGTTCTGTGGCAGTGAATTCCACCATTCTGTCTTCCAGATCACTTATCCGTTTTTCTGCCTCAGTTATTCTGCTATTGATTCCTTCTAGTGTAGTTTTCATTTCAGTTATTGTATTGTTCATCTCTGTTTGTTCTTTAATTCTTCTAAATGTTTGCTCTGTAATTATTCTAGGTCTTTGTTAAACATTTCTTGTATCTTCTGAATCTTTGTCTCTGTTCTTTTTCTGAAGTCATGGATCATCTTTACTATCATTATTCTGTATTTTTTTTGGAAGGTTTCCTATCTCCACTTCATTTAATTGTTTTTCTGGGATTTTCTCTTGTTCCTTCATCTGGCACATAGCCCTCTGCCTTTTCGTCTTGTCTATCTTTCTGTGAATGTGGATTTTGTTCCACAGGCTGCAGAATTGTAGTACTTTGTGCTTCTGCTGTCCGCCCTCTGGTGGCCGAGGCTATCTAAGAGGCTTGTGTAAGCTTCCTGATGGGAGGGACTGGTGGTGGGTAGAGCTGGGTGTTGCTCTGGTGGGCAGAGCTCAGTAAAACTTTAATCCGCTTGTCTGCTGATGGGTCAGGCTGGGTTCCCTCCCTGTTGGTTGTTTGGCCTGAGGCAGCCCAGCACTGGAGCCTACCTGGCTCTTTGGTTGGGCTAATGGTGGACTCTGGGAGAGCTCGTGCCAAGGAGTACTTCCCAGAACTTCTGCTGCCAGTGTCCTTGTCCCCACAATGAGCCACAGCCACCCCCCCACCCCCTCCACAGGAGACCCTCCAACACTAGCAGGTAGGTCTGGTTCAGTCTCCTATGGGGTCACTGCTCCTTCCCCCAGGTCCTAATGTGCACACTGCTTTGCCTGTGCCCTCCAAGAGTCGAATCTCTGTTTCCCCGAGTCCTGTCAAAGTCCTGCATTCAAATCCCGCTAGCCTTCAACGTCTGATTCTCTGGGAATTCCTCCTCCTTTTGCTAGCACCCCAGGTTGGGAAGCCTGACATGGGGCTCAGAACCTTCACTCCAGTGGGTGGACTTCTGTGGTATAAGTGTTCTCCAGTCTGTGAGTCACCCACCCAGCAGTTATGGGATTTGATTTTGTTGTGATTGCACCCCTCCTACCATCTCATTGCAGACTCTCCTTTGTCTTTGGGTGTGGGGTATCTTTTTTGGTGAGTTCCAGTGTCTGCCTGTGAATGATTTTTCAGCCGTTAGTTGTGAATCCAGTGCTCTCGCAAGAGGGAGTGAGTGCACATCCTTCTACTCCATCATCTTGAACCTAGTGGAGTTAGATATATCTTAACTTTTGTGAATTGTAACCCCAGAGAATATGTCCCATCTGTGTTCTATTTTTACAGTTGGAGCTCCTAGGCTCATGATAGAAAAATGCAGTCTTAGAGCCTACACTGACTTTTAACATAACTACATCCTTTTCTTCTTTCTTTTCCTTTTACCCAGCAGGAAATAACTGTGGGGAAAAACCAGATCAGTTATAGACAAAATAAAGAAACTCTAATTTTCTTTGCAATTTGGCTACAATTTAAACACAATAAGCAATTTTCTGGCTAGGATATGAAAGGATGTAGAAAATCTTTGTTCCCATGGTAACACCAAAAATTTAGATACTATAAAACTTGTAGTTATGTATGAAACTATTGAAGAGAAGTGGTTGTAAGAAAATCCCAGATGGACTGACTTTCAGAGACAGGACCTCTTTATACATGACTATCAAAAATGGCAGTGTCTGGAGGCAACGTTGGAGAAGAAAGCCTGCCAAGATTGAGATAGATGAAAGATTAACAATGGTGGGAACAGGTTTGAGAGACTGGAGTCTAGAAGACTCTCAAATGCAGTAATATTTACTTGGACTAACAATTTTCCCTGGCTTACCACTCCTGTTTTGCTGAGTAAAGGGCAGTGATTGTGGACCTAGTCTAGAGAATACATGAGACTAGATGATATACTCTAGTCTCATGTATTTGCAAGGTGCCTAGTAAAAAGGGCTCTTCTACCATGGGTTCAAAAGATGAAACTGAGTTCCAACTCCCATCGGATCCCAGGATTAAACATTGATAAGATCAAAGAAATTGGACGTAGACAGGAACAGCTGTGGCACTGGGAGGAAGGCTAACCAGAGGTGAAGTCAATATTAAAAATTGTTGCCTTAGGCCAAGATTAACTTGATACATGGTGATATCTGACTAAACACATTTTCACTTTAGTAGCCACATATTGGAATGAGATTGCACATTCTTAGAAATAAATATAAAGCAAAAGAGTTGTATAATTAAATCTCCACTGCTATCTATAAACAATGTCCAATATATCATAAAGCACTGTGAAATATGTGATGAAAATGGAACACATAAAAAGAGACCAAAGAAACATATCCACAGAAATGCAGATACTGGAATTAGCAGAAAAAAAAGCTTAAAACTAGTAATATAAATATATTTGGCTTGTGTCACTGGCTTGGGCTAGCTCTGTCCCTCAAGTAAAGATCACTGCTCCTCTCAAACTGACTGACTCTGTATGGCTCTTTCTCATTCTAGGTTCCAGTAACAACCCCCTCTCCTTGGTCATTAATGCATTTTGGTAGAAATAATGGCTACCAAAAAAAAAAAAAAAACCCTCACAAAAGCAAAACCTTTACAGGTAAATATTTTTAAAATTTATTTTATTTAATTTATTTTTGGCTGCATTGGGTCTTCGTTGTTGTGCACAGGCTTTCTCTAGTTGCGGCGAGTGGGGGCTACACTTCATTGCGGTGTGCGGGCTTCTCATTGCAGTGGCTTCTCTTGTTGTGGAGCAGGGGCTCTAGGCATGCGGGCTTCAGTAGTTGTGGCATGCAGGCTCAGTAGTTGTGGCTCGTGGGCTCTACAGCTCAGGCTCAGTAGTTGTGGCTCATGAGCTTAGTTGCTCCGCAGCACGTGGGATCTTCCCGAACAAGGGCTTGAACCCGTGTCCCCTGCATTGGCAGGCGTATTCTTAACCACTGCACCACAAGGGAAGCCCCCTTTACAGGTAAATTTTAACAACTGACTTCTCAATTAGTTTTTACCACATATAATTTTTTCATATGCAAAAGAATTGATCCCAATGAGTATACTTTTAATAAAAATATAAAGTTGGGAAAAAATAATTTATTTAATTGTGGTTTTAGAATAATGAAATTAAATTGGCTTAATGGAATTTACTTGGTATACTTTCTCATAGATATTTTAATTTGAAGATTTAAGTAGAGCAACTCTCAAAAGCTGGAGGAAATAGGATTTTTAGACTACAAATGCAATGTAGAGATCTCATTTAAGGCTGACTGTAACTATGGGAAAAAATATGGAGGAAGTAACTCAGAGTCAGATAAAATCCTACACTTACAGCAGTCTTATTACAAAGTTCCCCACGTTAATGTAGTTTACTTACAAGGTACCAAATTGAGTTTGCCTGCTCTTCTTAAAGTGGTGGGTTAAGATGTGTCCCAACAGATGAACAGCTCTTACTGCAGGTGACTGTCCACATCAGGCACTGGGTTTTTGATTCAGAATGGAGGGAAGCTTAGCTACATAGAATTTTCAGAAGAATTTCATTTTAGACACCTGAGAAGCTGTAACTTGATGCTTGTGAATGTCTATATTTCACCACTAGATGTCACCGGGAGATAAGCAGTTACTGACCAGACTGTAGCTTATTGGAAGTTTTCTTATGAAAAAAATTGATCGATTTTGTGAATATATTTTTTGTTTGTTTGCTCATAAAAACCTGGTAGTATCAGACACCTCTTATGACCTGCATCACATCTTCTAGCCCTCTATTTTTTCCCCAGCCATTGCTAAGGCAACTGGTTAGAGAGCCTAACTTGATCTGCACTGGGTATCTTGCATTTTTGCGCTAAGGCTTTTCTCATGGTGTGGTTGGAACACCTGTGAGCAGCTGCTTATCACGTTTGGATGCTCAAAACTGTAAGTGTGTGGGAATTAACACTCCTCGGGGCAATCCTTGACGCTTAGGGGACAGGGGTCATGGATATGTGCTCCCCTCATCTGCCTCAGGCTGATAACACTGAGCCACAGTCTGCAGGATTCATCAGAGGGTTCCAGTGGGATCAGATCCTAGTTTTCCATAGTGGTGGCCAATCTGATAACACACCATTTTACTGGCTTTCTATCCTTTCCTGTTTTACTGAGTGTCCCACTCCTAATACCTGGCATCATGCCCCTAAATAAAGTCTTACCTATAAAGCTCCCTTTGTCATTGCAGTGTACTTTGACTTTCTCTCCTTTCCTATTTTAGATCTGCTTTCCTGAAGGGACATAAGCACAATCTACTACCCTGATAAAGAATATTTTCAGCCCCCAGAAATCTCCCTCTTGGTTCCACTTCCCAGATAACATCTTTCAAGGACAACAAATACTCTGATCTCCATGTCCAGAGTTTAGTTTTGATTCTGTTTTTGAACTTCATGTTACTAGAATCATACAGTAAGACTTATTTTGTGTCTGCCTTCTCTCACTCAACATTATTTTTGTGATTTTATTCATGTTGTGACATGCAGCAGTAATTTATTATTTTTCATTGCTGTGTAGTATACCATTGTGTGAATATACCAAAATTTATTCATTCTACTCTGGATAGAAATTCAAATTATTTCCAGATTTTAGGTGTGTTGGGCAATGCAGTTTTGAACATTTTTGTACATGTTTTTTGTGAACATAAACACTCATTTCTCTTGGAATATACATGTAAATGAAATCCTGGGTCACAGGTTATATGTAATTTTTACATTCAATAAATAATGACAAACAGGTTTTCATAGTGTTTATACCAATCTACCTTCTATCTTATCCACATCCTAATTCATATTTGATATATTAACCCTTTTAACTTTAACCCTTCTGGCATGGGTGTAGAGCATCCAATTGTTATTTTGGTTCATGTTTCCCTGTTGACTAATTGTACTTAACATATTTTCATATGCCTTTGAGCTATTTATATACACTCTTTTGTGAAGTACCAGTTTAAGGTTTTAGCTATTTGTGTGTGTGTGTGTGTGTGTGTGTGTGTGTGTGTGTGTGTCTGTGGTGGGAAGGGGATTCAGTCTTAATTGTTGAATTGAAGTTCTTTATAATTTCTGTATACAAATCCTTTGTTGGATATGCATTGTGATATTTTCTACAAGTCTTGGTTTACTCTTCACTCTCTTAAAGTTGTATTTTGATGAAAAGGATTTCTTGTTAATGGGATACAATTTATTGACATTTTTCTTTATGACTTTTATTTTACTCTTGTAATTTATTTACCCCTACCCCAAGGTCATGAGATATTCTCCTTAATCTATGGTTCTCAAACTCGAGTGGACATCAGAATCATCTGGAAGGCTTTTTAAAGTGTATCTTGTTGGGACCCACCTCCAGAGTTTCTAATTCTTTAGGTCAGGGAAGAGGCCCAAGAATCTGCATTTCTTATGACTTCCAAATGATGCAGATTCTTCTGGTCTGAGGATCCCACTTTGCAAGCCTCTGTACAATTTTATCTTTGAGAAGCTTAACTACTTTACTTCTTACATTTATATCTATAATATACCTGGATTTGATTTTTGTGTGCAGTGTGAAATAGGGGTAAAATTGTATTTTTTCAATGTTAGTTAATTGCTTAGTAACGCTGATACGCAGTACCAGTTGTGTTGTAATTTCAGTGTCCATAGGTAAGTATATGGGTCTGTTTCTGGACTCATTCTGATCCTTTCTTATATAAGTCTATCCTTGCACCAATGCAATGTAGTAAAGTAATCTTATTTACTCTAGGTTTATACTAAATCTTGATACTAGAGTGACTCTTCCTACTTTTCTCTTCTTCTTTAAGCGCATCTTGTGAAAGGAGAGGAAAAATATAATGTTGATTTTTGGACTTAATAAAGAAAAGTTAGACTTATTTCTACATGTTAAAAAACAGAGATGTCTATTTAAGTGTAAACACTGGGGCAACAATTATTAATAAGAAAACAGTACAGAATTATAGACTTTTTGGAAGTTAGGGGTTACTTTCATAAGCCATAGCAACAGTCTCTGAAGTCTAGACATCTATAGGGCACCTCTGTTAAAAAAACAAATTTGAAACTCAGTAAGACTTTGAAAAGTGAAGGAGGTAAAGTGAATATTTTGAAAGTGAATATATCCTGTGTTATGGGCTGAATTGTGTCTCCCTAAAATTCATATGTTGGAGCCCTAATGCCCGGCATCTCAGAATGCAGCTGTATTTGGAGAGAGGGCCTTTGGAAAGGTAATTAAGTTAAGATGAGGCTGCTAGGGTGGCCCCTAATCTAATGTGAGTAGTATCCTTATAAGAAGAGGAAATTCATACACACAAAGAGTCAAGAGGATGTGCATGCACAGAGGAAATATGGTCTGAGGACATTGATGTGAGAAGATGGCCATCTACAAGCTGAAGAGAGAGACCTCAGGAGAAACCAAATCTGCTGACACCTTGATCTTGGACTTCTGGCCTCTAGAACACTGAGAAATACATTTTTGTTGTTTGAGTCACCCAGTCTGTGGTAGTTGTTATGGCAACACTAGCCAACTAATACATCCGGTGTTGGCAAAATTTCTTTTAGGTGATTAGCCATTAAGCAAGGTAGACAAGCATATAACAACCATAGCAGGATAATAATTAAACTTTTAGGCAGCATTTTCAGAACATATGAGGGAAAATCAAAGTCTTCTTAAAATAGTTTTCATAGAGGATGCTATTAAGGAGAATTCTTGAGTAAACATATAGCAAAGAATGGTTTCACCTACTTTCTATCTGATTATGTGTCCCTAAAAAATAAACTGGGAAAAAACGATATTAAATGTAATTGGCACGAGAAGAGGCACCTAATAGGTGTGTTGACTATTATCCTTCTTATGTAGTGATTCTGAAACAGGTAAGAACCATTAAGCAGCATGGCCAAGAAAATGTTCTCTGACTGTCCAAGATTCTCATCAGCTTCTTATGGAAGAGTTAAAGTTGATATCTAACACACAAGGTGTTATATGGGTGCTTATTATGTAGGTTCAACCTTCTTGATATCTTCATCAATTTCTGAATTAAAAATCACTTGAAATATTCTCATGGGTATATAGTCTCACTGCCTCAGTCCTATATGATTATTGAAGCCAATATTTGGGGCTCTGAGTGAGCAAGGCCACGTAAGCAGTACAAATATAGATAAAGTGGATTTAATGAGGCTCATTCCACCCCTGTACTTTCTCTCACAGTAGAATCATCAACCTGGTTCACAACACTCTAGATTTATGGTTGGTTTACATGTTTCTTTTTCTAGAGTGTGAGCTTCTGTCTTCTACACTTTCTCATCTTAGTGTTCAGCATGTCCCTTGGTATTTATTAAATATTGATTAAATTATTAAGAAAAAACTGAAATCTAAGAGAAAAGAACTTTGCTTTAAATTGATTTATATTCTAAGTTACCTACATCTTTGAGCTGCTTTCTTCACTATAAAAAATTAAGATTATTTTTCAAATCATTAATTTGTTTGGAGCTTTTGTTTTTAATGAATCTAAAGATTTATGCCTTTTATTAATTCTGGAAAATTCCCAGCCATTACTTCTTCAAATATTTCCTCTTCTCATTATGTGTTTTGTCTCCTAATGAAATTTCTATTGGGCTTATACTGGATTTCATGTTAGTCTTCATATCTCTTAACTTCTTTTTTTCATATTCAAGTCTTTAGTGCTTTAGTGCTGTATTTCATTGTAGGAAATTCTTCAGATATCCCAATCTAGATATATTTAAAAAGTGCTTTCTCTCTCTCTCTCTCTTTTTTTTTTTTTGACTGTGTTGGGTCTTTGTTGCTGTGCGTGGGCTTTCTCTAGTTGCGGCAAGCGGGGCCTACTCTTCGTTGTGGTGCGCGGGCTTCTCATTGCAGTGGCTTCTCTTGTTGCGGAACCCGGGCTCTAGGCGTGCGGGCTTCAGTAGTTGTGGCTCATGGGCTCTACAGCGCAGGCTTAGTAGTTGTGGTGCATGGGATTAGTTGCTCTGCAGCATGTGGAATCTTCCCAGACCAGGGATCGGACCTGTGTCCTCTGCATTGGTAGGCAGATCCTTAACCACTGCGCAACATGGGAAGTCCAAAATTGCTTTCTCTTTTTGTTGCTTAATCCATGCATTGAGTTTTTAATTGAAGTGTTCAGAATATTTATTTCTGGAGGCTTAATCTGCCTGGTAGTTGTTGATAATGTCTCTTTCTCTTCTGGTATTATTCCTTTTATATCTTTAAGCTTTTAAAATAGAATTTCCTCTATGTGTGATTTCTTCAGGGATTTAACCTGTTCTTTGTTTGTTTGCCTACTATCCTTCATGATGGAATATTTCTTTCTGTGTTCTCTAATTTTGAATTGTGGCCTCATGTTAGGAAAGGCTTTATGTGTGGGAATCCTTTGCAGCTTGTGTTGAAGGTGCTTCTCTCGAGATCAACTTTTCTTTGAATTTCACCAAGTGTTGCAGAAATATTACAAACTTAAAATCACCTTTTATTTTAATTTTGTTGGATTTTGTATTCTAGGATCACACAAGCAGAATATTTTTGAGCTCCTATCTCAGATTTGTGATCAGTAATTCTCAGAATGAGAAACAAACAAACAAGCCAATATTCAGTAAACACACAGGTAAGCTTTCTTCCCTGTATATTTAGGTGTAAACCTTTTCACTGAGATGAGAGCACAGGAGGAAACTCGGCTGCAAATTTCACTTTGTTTGCCTGGTCTCAAGGCCTTGTCTCCTGATCCAAGTAACCACAATAGCCAAACCCCTATGGAACCCACACGATGTCTTGTATGCCCAAGTATCATTTCCTGTTTGCACCTCTGGGTTTCCATTTTTTCTATTTTTTCTTCCCTTGTTTTATCATGAATGCAGCTGTGTATTCAAAAAAGAATTAAAAGGCATTTTTTATCTTGAATTTCTGGGTCTTTTCAAGTTGTAATGTGACATTTTGCCAAAAATAGAATCCATAACTGTGTATTCTGTATTTATACACAGGAATTCAAGAATTGTATGGTAAAACAAGGCTTTAGATTTGAAATTGAGGCAGAAAGAAAAGACTGAGATTAGATTGAATAGGTAGGGACTATGAGAAGATGGAGAGGAGATCCTGGGAGCTGAGATAAAGGCTTAGTGGAGAATGGCTGGGAAGACACGGAAGAGGGAGAAAGAAGGGGGGAGAAGCAAAGCGGGGAAGGAGGAGAAAACACAGGTGGGAAGGAACAGGAGCACAGTAAGGCACAAAAATGTTAGAGCCATTTCCAACATTTAGAAATTCTAATATGAATTTCTAATTCATATTAGAAAATACTCAGTTCTTTCCACTCAGTCATTTTACAGAGAAGGAAACTAAGGCCAGAATGCTGATATGATTTCTCCAATTCACTGTATCCAGCAGTTGTCCATCCAGGAGTTCATTTTGACTCTCAGACCAAAGATCCTTTTACTGGAAAAGATTTGCTGTGAGGGGCGAGAAGCACACAGACCGGATTCCTGAAGCCAGAAAGGCAAGCAAAAAACTTGAAGCAGAGAGGGAGAGAAAATGAGGCCAGTAAAAGGCAAATGGTTATAAGAGGCAGTGGATTTCTCTAGCAGGGAAGTTGAAGTTTCTGTTGGTGGGGAGGGGAATGTAAGAAATCTGTGTGAGACCATGTGGGGAGGGGAGCTCACATCTGTCTCCTGAGGAAGCAGGAATTCAAGAGCTGTGATGGTGTTTGGAGGAGCACAAAGTAAGAGCTGTTAGAAAGAACGTGAGAATGCTAGTGGCCTAAGCACCAATGAGTCAAGGCTTGACCAATGAGTCAAGAAGGATCCCTGGGCTGTCTGGTGACCCAGGGAAGAATGCTGGACTCCCCTAGGATAGCTAGGGTACCCTGCCATCTTGAATTCTTTTTTTTTTTTTTATTAGTTTTTATTGGAGTATAGTTGCTTTACAATGTTGTGTTAGTTTCTGCTGTACAGCAAAGTGAATCAGCTATATGTATACATATATCCATCTTAGTGTACTTTTTTTGTTTGTTTGTTTTAATTGGCTAGTGTCACTGTCTCTTGGGCAAAAGAATTCATAGGGCAAGTGCAGACCCTCTTAGGCACCTGGGGGCTTCCCTCTCCTTGCTTTTTTTTGTGTGTTTTTAGTAACTTTTCATCCAAATACAGACATCTTGTGTACAACAATAGACACTGAGGTAAAGAGTGTTTTTATCTTATTTTCTTGGCCTCAAAATGAACTTGTCTTTTTTTTTTTTTTTTTTTTTTTTGCTAAGCATCAAGTGTGTCGATTTCAGTCAATGAGTTAGGAGTTAACTGGGTTTGTGTGTTTTGTTGTTGTTTCAACAGCCTTCAGATTCCTCTGACATTACTTTGTTTGTACAGTAGGACTATTTGCTAAAGATTTTTTCTTAATGTCTGCCTCACTCTCAGGCTTCAATATTTCTTTGTGAGGTGCCTCAAGATTTATGGTCATACTGCTGCCTCTCCTGCAGCAGTAGAATGTTCCTATTACTCTATGCTTGCTCACCTGCTTGGGACGGAGAGTAGGAGCATTATCTTTATTCTGACTCAGTCTCATTATTAAGCATTGTCTTTCTGTTTTAGGGCTTGGGCATCCTAAGTGTTCCTGCCTTCCTCTCAGCAGTATGGAACCTCTAATAGTTGAGGACAGGATGTTTTAGTGTCCCTTCCCCACTTTTTCCTCTTTCTCCAATTGCTGTGTGTCTTCACCTGTGCCCTGAAGACAGTAGAGCTTTTTGCCCTCCCCCACTGACCTCCCCTCCCTCACCAGGTTAAGGTTTTTTTCTGTGTGGGAGATAGTGGAGAAAGGTCTGGTTGGGACTTCCTGCCTTTCTCAGATCTCAGGCCTGTGCCGCGAGGAAGGATTTCTCTGGCCTATATCCTTGATTCCAATCTTTCAGGAGCCCCTGGGGAGGTCCATGGAAAAATCCTAGCGATATAAGTGAATTTCCCTTATCTGTGACTCTTAGGGGTTCTATATAGTTATGCTAGACTTTAGGAATTTATTAACAATTTTAGCTGAATTATTCTTCCTGGCTTATGTAGCATCTGGCATCTGTCCCAAGTAAGCAATGTATCTCCTATTTCCTTGGAGGAATCGTTCCTTAAATTCCGGGTTAATTGGTTGCCCTGATACTTCAGTGCTGTGATGGTTTCAAGAAAAGTTGTGATTTTGGTTATCCAGCTTTTAAAATTACAAGTATTCAAGTGAAACTCTTTCCAGCTTTCTATGTTCTAATTTTAACTTTGCAAAAAATGTTTTTCCTTGAATTAGCCTGAGATAATTTTTGTTTACTTATGCACCAATAAATAACAAAATAAATAGCCTAAATACATTTATATGGGCGATAAATAGAATAAAAAAATATTTAAGAGACTTTAAACAGTTATAAACACCGTGAAAGAGGAAGGTCAGCGTGTCCAGCAGAGGCCAGTGTATGATAAGGCAGGCATGGAACGTTCAAGCAGGACCAATGAGAAGAGAATCTTGGATAAATAACCCCAGAATACTCTATTAACTTCACTTCCCACATATTCTCACTGCTTTCTTATTATAAATGTTGACCTAAAACAAATAGACGACCAGATATTTCTCCAGCAAAATTGGGTTTATTCAGGATGAGCAGAGAATTGCAGTTTGGCATCTGCAATCATGGCGAGCCACGTAAAAGCTTGAGAGCCCCCACCTGGGGCCTCTGACACTATTTAATTGAGGGTTTTATTTATTAACTTCTTACATTAGTAAGAGTACATTTACAGCAGGACCCTTTGTAAACTTCATGCTTATTAGCATATATTTTAATTCTAAGTAAAACTCTGAAGTTTCTCATTTCATCAAGTAAGGTCACAAGTAATGGTTTCTGATTTTTTAAATCAACTTTATTGGAGTAGAATTGCTTTACAATGGTGTGTTAGTTTCTGCTTTATAACAAAGTGAATCAGTTATACATATACACAAATCCCCATATCTCTTCCCTCTTGCGTCTCCCTCCCTCCCACCCTCCCTATCCCACCCCTCTAGGTGGTCACAAAGCACTGAGCTGATCTCCCTGTGCTATGCGGCTGCTTCCCACTAGCTATCGGTTTTACAATTGGTAGTGTATACATGTCCATGCCACTCTCTCACTTTGTCCCAGCTTACCCTTCACCCTCCCCGTAACCTCACATCCATTCTCTAGTAGGTCTGTGTCTTTATTCCTGTCTTACCCCTAGGTTCTTCATGACTTTTTTTTTTTTTTTAGATTCCATATATATGTGTTAGCATACGGTATTTGTTTTTGTTTTTCTGACTTACTTCACTCTGTATGAGAGACTCTAGGTCCATCCACCTCACTACAAATAACTCAATTTTGTTTCTTTTTATGGTTGAGTAATATTCCATTGTATATATGTGCCACATCTTCTTTATCCATTCGTCTGTTTATGGACACTTAGGTTGCTTCCATGTCCTGGCTATTGTAAATAGAGCTGCAATAACATTGTGGTACATGACTCTTTTTGGATTATTGTTTTCTCAGGGTATATGCCCAGTAGTGGGATTGCTGGGTCGGATGGTAGTTCTATTTTTAGTTTTTTAAGGAACCTCCATACTGTTCTCCATAGTGGCTGTACCAATTCACATTCCCACCAGCAGTGCAAGAGTGTTCCCTTTTCTCCACACCCTCTCCAGCATTTATTGTTTGTAGATTTTTTGATGATGGCCATTCTGACTGGTGTGAGTTGATACCTCATTGTAGTTTTGATTTGCATTTCTCTAATGATTAGTGATGTTGAGCATCCTTTCATGTGTTTGTTGGCAATCCCAACTAATTTTAGGAGGCACTATTTTCATTACACCAAACCAGCAAGAATTTTTCCAGGAAAAAACACAAACCAAATATTAAAATAGTAACCATTAGCTAATCTCATTTATGTATATTTACTCAGAAATTATCTATAACTGACTCAAATAAAATACTTGCAAATATAAACAAACACCACATAAAGTGGGATTTATCCAGAGAATGCAAGGTTTGTCTACCAATAAAAATCACTTGATAGAATCCCTTACTTTAACAGATTAAGGAAATAAAACCATAAAATCATCTCTAGAATTATAGAAAAAGCATTTGATATATTTAAATATCCATTCTGATAAAACATTACTAACTCAGAACAAAAGGAAACTTCCACTGTATGGTCAAATGTAACTACACACAGCCTGCTTGAGATAAATTTAATTGTGAATGTTTAAAAACATTCCAGTGAAAATCAAATACAAGTTGTCTGCCTACTATAATCTTCACCATTCAATAGAATACTGAGTCCTAGTTAATCTAGTAAAAGGCAAGAAATATAAGGAGGGATTAAAAGAGAAATGAAAGAAAAGATATTATTTGAAGGTCATGTGATTGTATATAAGAAAAAAATAAGTAAAATGTTGGGAATAAAAAGAGAGCTCAGGAATTATCTAGATAAAAATTAACATAAATAAAAACTGAAAGGATTTCAAGAGAATAGGTATTCTTTCAGATGGTATGATTTCTACCTATAAAACTAATAGAATAAAAAGGGAACCATTAGAACTAACATGAAAGTTTAGCAACTAATGCAGACACAAAATAAATATTAAAAAATCAACAAACTTTTTTTGCTAACAAACTAAGATACCATTTATAATAGCATCAAAAACTATAAAATAGCTAAAAATTAGCGCAAGAGAGAATATACAAGTATTCTGCAGGGAGATTTTAATAACTATTAAGATCATGAAAGTATTTCTGATTAATAGGAGTTGTATGGAAGAAATTATTATACGAAATTACTGTTCTCTTTATTCTATAACTTCAGTAAATTCCTAGTTAAAATTCTAGCTGAATTCTTCTAGGTACTTATTAAACCTTTTTTTTTATATTGTATGGAAGAATAAATGACTACATAGATCTAAACTATTTTTGAAAGAGAAGAGTAAAGGCTTATTCACAATGGAATAAAGTCTTAAATGCAAAAAGCAATACTAGAAAGTTAGCAGCATATATTATGGAAGAATATTGTTATGATCTATTAGTGCAGATAATTATTTCTTAAATTAAATTTCCAAACTGGAAAATCTAGAGCCTTGGGAGAATTGGCCTATGGTGGGTTGTCCCACCCCCGCCTCCCCATCCCATGTATACATGCACAGTTCCAGTTAACCAGTGGGCCCTCGAGGGGGCCTAAATGCTGATGTCTTTCCCTCCTAGCCTTAACCCCTAAGGGCTTAGTCTCTCCCAGAGCCTGTAACTAAGTTAAGTCCTGCTGGGCAGGGGTCCTGGGTTCTCCACCTCTTGGGGGACAGGAATGAGCATGCCCAGTTTGGGTGGGGAGAGCATAGATGTTCCACTGTTTTGCATATTGTTACTTCTGTATCACAAGCTGTGTAAAATTGATGTTTTTTTGAAAAAAAAAGATTAATTTAAATGTAAAAACTGTTGAATTTTACTTTCTAAAATTAAGGCTTTCTCTTCAATAAAGTATACACCCAGCAAAATTTGTGGGTGAAAAACTGAAGGAAGTATTTGAAATTTTTAAAACAAAATGTTTACATGTATTTTGTACATATATACAAAGAGTAATATGGGAAGCTCTTTAAAAGAGTGCTGAGTGAACTACATTAACAAATAAAGAACACATATAATACTATTTGTTGAAATTAAAGTTACACTTAAACTCATTGATAGAGAAATGAAAATTAAAACAAGATCTCATTTTATACCACTAAATTTACAAAATTAAAAAGCTGCAGGAGCCCGGTGTTTGCAGGGTTGTGAAATAGATGGAAATCCCCATACATTGATGGTGATGATATAATTCTGAAGAGTTTGCGGTAGCAACTTGTCTAATGACGTACATATTGACCCTGCAACCCCACTTCTGAATATGTGTAATGGGAAATGTTTACCCAGCTCCAAGAGAGAACATATGTAGAGATGGTTATCACAGAGTTTTTATGGTAGTGAGGGGTTGGAAGCATGCTCGATGTTCATCTCTATGGAAACACCTAAGAAAAGTGCAGTATATCCACACTATGAGATTTTATGTAACAGGTATTGATAGAAACAAAAACTTGACACAGAATAACAGGGGAAGGTCTTTAAAAGAGTGCTGAATGAAATAATATTAATAGTATAGTATAATACCATCTGTGGAAATTAAAGCTGTAGACATCAAACAATACCACATTTTATAAGAACACCTAGCAGGATAATATATTTATACTTTAGAATGTGGGGAAGAGAAGGATATGGGGATAAGTAAATAAATATTTCACAAAGGAAGTCTGCTTGAACAAATGGTGTCCACGAGCCATAATGGAGGAGAATGATTAAGTCAACAATCTGCGCTTAAGATTCCAAAGGCAAAACACAGCATAACAAAATAAAAATTGGAAAATGTTTAATGAGTGAATTGGGATGATGGGTTGCACCGTGAGTAGTTCCTTCTCAGGGAAAAAATATAAAAAATGTAATATCATATAAAATACTTGTTTGTCTAAGAACAGAATAAAAATATCTGCAACATTAAAACACTGAAAACGTTGAGTTTTTGTAATCATCAAAGGCTACAGGATTGGGATAAGTTTCTATACTTTACCACTGGGTGGCAGTAGAGATTAAAACAGCATCTTTTCAGCATCTTCATTATTATTCAAAAATTAGAAGTGTTATGGCCCCCAAATCATCAAACAGCTTACAAATCCATGCTTAAATTCACAATAACATGTTATCTCTAAAACTAATTGAAAACCACTTACAAAAACATGCATGTAATATTAAAGATATATCAATGAAAATTTAGGAATTGAATCCAAAGGAAGATATGGCCAGTAAGTAAGATGAAATCAAGAATGGAGTAAATTAAAAAACAAAGTGTCACGACACCCTATACACCCTATACATGTGGGTCATGAATTATTGGAGGACTTATAAAGTGATTAAGACAGGATCAATTACACATTCACAGTGTCTAGAAGAAACAGACAAATAAGTTGTTCAGGGAAAGTATCACTCTTCCTGGTCCTGAGGCCACAAGGAAAATTCTCCCATCAGTTCTTATAAACTATTTGGTGCAGTAAAAAATGTTCTCAAGAAGTATTCTTTCAGTAAATTTTATGAGGTTCACAGGCCCATTTTAAGTCTCTTAAAGTAAGGTGATCATGCCAGCCTAAAACAAAAAGTGGGGAAAGTAACCCTACGCAACACGCAGCATCTGGTCCACCTGTGCAGCTCTCTGATGTTCTGGCAAACTCAATGGCAGATCTTATATAATCTACAGGAGTGAGTAGACTCTAAGTCTCCCATAAATATTGTTTATGTTGAACTAACTTGAGTTTTTTTTAGCAGCAGAGACTTTCAGGTTATGTACATACACCGTATATATGACAGTTTTATATTATCTGTTAAATGCAGAGCAGTAACTTTAATAATCAGTGGAGTTGTAGGTGGAATTTGCAATTGCAAATTTCTTGTGGCTTTTGGAGACCTACTCATGGACTGTTGTTTGAATCTTAGGTTTGCTCCCAGGAGGCTGATAATATCTGCAGTGAGGACCAAGATTCTTCCTGAGATATAATTTGGTTCTGCTCTAATACAGAGGCGCTTGTTGGCCTACCTACAACTCCATCCATCCTCAATGCACAACCTATTCTACTTCAGAGAGAATGCCAGATATAACTTTAGAAGGGAAATATTTAAAATGATTATGAGCCCTAATTTGGGTATAAAGTGTCAGAGAAACACTCATGGGCTTTGAACAATGTTATTTCCAGGAGACCTATTCAAGTTACCAACTATACATTTATGTACCTAAATAGACAGATGAGTTACCAAATGGGGTTATATAGCACAGACAACTGGTTGTCTCCCAGAATCTATTTTGCACTTCCTCTAGAATATATTAACAACCAATTATTAGCTAGGCAGAATAAAACTACATCTCTTAGGGACCCTCTTAGCTGGTTGTGGTTATGTGACTGAGGTCTGATCAATGCAGTGTACAGCTCCTGCAAAGTGGATCTGAGCGGTGTGGGGTGGGGGTGAGTATGTTTGGCTTATTCCCTTTTCCTTACTGTCGGCTAAAAGGTGGATTTGATGGAAGGACCTCTTGCAACCAACTCAGAGAACAGGATGACCTTTGGAATGAGGACCAAGCATGGCAAAGACCAAAAGAAAACAAAAAAAGCAAAGACAAAACCCCCCAAACAAAAGAGGAAACTGGAACCAAATCCCGGACACAGTGAGATGCCATAACAACCCTGAATTAGCTACTTCTGTCTTTTCACAAGAGAGAGAAATATA
The DNA here is from genome assembly GCF_005190385.1 of Monodon monoceros. Classification (NCBI taxonomy): domain Eukaryota; kingdom Metazoa; phylum Chordata; class Mammalia; order Artiodactyla; family Monodontidae; genus Monodon; species Monodon monoceros. The sequence continues at coordinate 67,644,064 of NW_021703774.1, read as the reverse complement.
ACTACATGTTTTTAAAGATATTGTTCGTTTGAATTTTCTGTCACTTGCAGCCACATTTGATCCTAACTAATCCAGGATGTTAGTTGAATATCAATTGATAACTTTGGCTTTCCTTTTGCCACTGTGGCCGTGAGTACGCTCAGGCTTCAGAAGAGGCTTGCTTCCAGTGTCCTCTGCGGCAGCAAAAGGAAGGTCTGGTTGGACGCCGTTGAGACTACTGAAATCTTCAATGCCAACTCCCGTCAGCAGATCTGGAAGCTGATCAAAGATGGGCTGATTGGGCTTCCCTGGTGGCGCAGTGGTTGAGAGTCCGCCTGCCGATGCAGGGGACACGGGTTCGTGCCCCGGTCCGGGAAGATCCCACATGCCGCGGAGCAGCTGGGCCCGTGAGCCATGGCCGCCGGGCCTGCACGTCCGGAGCCTGTACTCCGCAGCGGGAGAGGCCACAACAGTGACAGGCCCGTGTACCGCAAAAAAAAAAAAAAAAAAATATATATATATATATATGGGCTGATCATCCAGAAGCCTATGACTGTCCATTCCCAGGCTTGAAGCCGGAAAAATACCTCGGCCTGCTTATGGACATAGGTAAGTGAAAGTGTACTGCCAATGCTCGAATGCCCAAGAAGGTAACCTAGATGAGGAGAAGGATAAGAATTCCACGCCGGTTGCTCAGAAGATACTGTGAATCTAAGAAGATTGACCACCACATGTATCACAGCCTGTACCTGAAAGTGAAGGGTAATGTGTTCAAAAACAAGCAGGTTCTCACGGAACATATCCACAAGCTTGCAAGAAGCTTCAGACCGACTAGGCTGAGGCCCGCAGGTCTAAGACCAGGGAAGCACGAGAGCAACGTGAAGACGGGTTCCAAGCCAAGAAGGGGGAAATCATAAAGGCTTTGTCCAAGGAGGAAGAGACCAAGAAATAGGTTCTCCCCCTCTTGTCTGTACATAGTGGCCTCAGCAATTACATAGATCACTCATTCAATAAAATGAGACTTTATCTACCTAAAGATGTGTTGATAGCTTTGGTTCATTTATTTTCTGCTAAGGCTAAATCAAAAATTTCACAGTAACACCCATGTTATCTGTATCTAGTTTTATTTAGTTATTTATTTATCTATTTATTTATTTATTTTTGCGGTACGCGGGCTTCTCACTGCTGTGGCCTCTCCCGTTGCCGAGCACAGGCTCTGGACGTGCAGGCTCAGCAGCCATGGCTCACGGGCCCAGCCGCTCCGCGGCATGTGGAATCTTCCCAGACCGGGGCACGAACCCACGTCCCTTGCATCGGCAGGCAGACTCCCAACCACTGCGCCACCAGGGAAGCCCCTCTAGTTTTATTTTTATCTGTATATTTTCTAAGGGAAAGGAGAAAATGCAACCAGTCATTCCAAAATTTATACAAAAAGAAACATGTTAAAAATCAGAGTGAACTTCTGGGGAAATAGTAAAGGGAAATATTTCATAATTCATCTCATTGAAATAAACCCAAAATAGAAAAAGGAACTTCCTCTGTACTGAGCCTAGAGAAGAGCTGTAACTTAAAACAAAACCAAGGAAAGTCTATAACTTATAAACAAGGTTGGAATAAATTTTTAGCATACATTTTCACTCATTTTAAATAAAATGGAAGGTCGATGGATGTCCGTAGTTTAGGATAATAAGTTTAATTCATAAGAGAATTAATAAAGGCTGCTGGGGCCTTTGTTAGAATACAGGTTTGGAGGGGAAAAATGTTATGGAAATGGAGAACAAATTAATCTGTGAGAAACCTTTGTCTTTAGAAATTAGGGAATGCCCACATGAGTCTCTGGCCTCGTGAGTGTGTAGTGACCCATATGGTTCAACATGGAGCTTTTTTAAAAATTTTTAATTAAAAATTTTTTTTATTGGAGTATAGTTGATTTACAATGTTGTGTTAGTTTCAGGTGTACAGCAAGGCGACTCCGTTTTATATATATTATATATATATATATACACTCTTTTTTAGATTCTTTTGCCATATAGATCATTAAAGAGTATTGAATATAGTTCCCTATGCTATACAGTAGGTCCTTATTAGTTATCTATTTTATATATAGCAGTGTGTCTATGTCAGTTTCAATCTCCCAATTTATCCCCCTCACCCTTACTGCCTGGTAACCATAAGTTTGTTTTCTACATTTGTGACTCTATTTCCATCCTGTAAATAAGTTCATTTGTACCATTTTTTTAGGTTCCACATATAAGCGATATCATATGATATTTGTCTTTCTCTGTCTGACTTACTTCACTCAGTATGACAGTCTCTAAGTCCATCCACGTTGCTGCAAATGGCATTATTCCATTCCTTTTTATGGCTGACTAATATTTCGTTGTGTATATGTACCACGTCTTCTTTATCCATTCTCTACATGGAGCTTTTTGTATGCCATGTAGTTGCCTTTTTATTGTTGTGGCCTGAGCAGGTTGTTGTAGGACTTTGCTTCTCGTGTCCATTTGAGGGTTTACTGTGGCAAGTTGCTGCTACTTAGGATGGCTTTGTCCAAGTCAAGTGGCTATTTTTATACAGATGAGTGTCATAGGTCAGTTTCTAAGAAAACATACTCAGGTGGATGTCTGCATGCAGAAGGCTTGCTGGGGGTGCTTTCAGGAACAGCAGGACTGAGGAGAGGGGGAGGTTGAACTGTGATGCAGTTTCAGTAGAGGATTTAGTCAAACTCACAGAGAGTTCTGGAGCTAGGATGACCCTTCAGAGACTTCCTAAAACTAGGTAATGGGACTTAACTTTTTACTCACATATTTGGTATGTGCTCTCAGGGAAGGGATGTCCCCTTGGACAGAGCAACTCTCCCACTGAAGGCAATGCCTGGAGAGGGACATGTCTGTGAGCTGTCAGCAGCCAACACTCCCTCAGGCTGAGGGAAACACTTATGTTTGTCCTGAAGGGGGTACACTGGTGGCTCCACAGCATCCACTAGAGCAAGAGTGCACTTCTACGGAAGTAGAGATTTACTTGCCAAGGCTTAAGTAAACACACAGGCCTCACAAACAAAGTTAGTGTTGAAAACACAGGCCACAAAGCAAATCTTAGGAAATGTGCATGAGATTCTATGAGCAATGACCTTCAATTAGGCTGCCTCAGGAGGAATGGCTGAGGCAAATTATCTGTTAAAGGAATCAGAGACTGTTAGATATAGATTATTTTAAAGCATTAGGCAACAAAACAATTAGTCCCAGTTTTTGCCTTGGTTTTCAGTCTGGACTAGGTGTGCAGCTTTGATAAGATGCCCCAAATTTGGTTCCTCTCCTATATTATTTTGAACTAGCTTAGTGGTCAAGGAGACCTGTGAAGAAATTCACCTTGAATTCACATGTTTTATACACATGCTCAGGGGTCACTTCCCACTACAGAGTCTCAACTTGCCTGTACCAGTGTTGTTGTTGCCTAGATTTCTGAGACATAAATTGAGGCTCCACACATGAAAGGATGGTAGGTTTTATTAATGAACAATTTTAAAAAAAGTAGAGGCCTTCTGCTTCTAGAAATGATGGACTATCTAATTTGAACCAACTCTCTTGTCAAGGACAAGTAGAAAACATGAGAAAATTTAAAATAAAATCTGCCTGAAGACATTGAGAACCAACAAAGGAGAAATAAATTACTGGGTCAATATCTAGGAGAAGACAGAAATTCACAGAATGAGCCCTGTAGTTGGGGCTGCTTTTCCAGTAAGAGCATCTGCTGATTCCATGAGAGGCAGATAAAAACACTGAGAAGTTCAGCAAAGCTTTCACCAGACTTGCAAATCGTCAAAGATATCACTGGTGCCTGAACTTTAGGTTACCATCTTAAAGGGCTGCATCTGAAGTAAGTGTGAAGCAGAAGGACAGTAACTTCGCATTCTATATACTTTGATCTGTGCACATTCTTTTTAAAATTTTGGTATTAAAAGATATAGTAAAAGCCTATCTATAAATAGTTTTAAAATACCATACAAAAATGGTACTATTACTTTTCAGTCTCCAACAAAACATTGGAGTGTATTGAAAATATAAATATGAAATTAAAACCATTGTTAAATATAAGAGAAGAAGTGCTTATGCCATCAAGGGATTAGGAATTCAATTTGTGGTAATCTTCAATATTCTTTGGAAAATTTGAAGATATTAATAAAATTATGGGTTCTAGAAAACAAGCCAAATGTATACTTCCAAAAATATCCTTTAAGTTGATGGACTTGGTACTAGTTTGCCATGGTATTTTAGTAAAATTAATACCATAAGCAGAATGATATTAGAATCCCAATCCAATGTACTTAATTCCTTCCAAGCTTCAAAGGATTAAGGCATTCTTTAAAGAAAAATGAAGTAATATGTCAATAAGAAGATATTATGGATGTTAACAAATTATAATTTTTAAATTTTGACTCCAAATCTTACAATATAAAGTCAGTCTTTACTTTGCATAATAGTGTGGGATGCTAAAAAATGATCATGCAAAGTGAAACCAAGCAAAAGACCTAAATAATCAATGGGAAAATTATGATCATTCCATCACCTTTAAAAATTTTTGTCGAAACATTAAAAAACCCTCTTACTGTTGGTTATAAACACACAGTTGACCCTTGAGCAATGTGAGGGTCACAGTCATAAAATCTGTGTGTAACTGTACAGCTGGCCCTCTGTGTCTGTGTTTCCATATCTGTGGATTCAACCAACTGTGGATTGTGTAGTACTGTATTTATTGAAAAAAATCTATGTAAAAGTGGACTCACGTAGTTTAAACCTATGTTGTTTGGGGGTCAACTGTATAGGGATATTGAAAAAAATAGTAACACTCATATTAATTTAGCATGTTCTCACTGAAAATGATAAAAATGTCCAGAATTTAAATGTTTTATTTTCTTGTAAATATTTACCAAGAGCGGTTTGAACTGTGCTTGCTTTATTCTCATTCTATAACTTATAGATATGGAGTATCTTTTCTATGCTTTGGTGAGTTTTCATAATTCTTTCTAAGATTGGGCCAGCTTCCAATTTACACTTTGAGTTTTTGATACATTGAGAGTTCTTTAAATGTGAAGTTTTCTGTAGGCGTCACTTCATCTGGGACACCTTCATCCTTCTCATTTATATTGATAAGTTTGCCTTCACTAAGTTCCTCTAGGTCCATATCGATAATTTCTCAACCAGTGGCTGTGTCAACATTCCCCACGTCTGCTATTTCTTCTATGACTTTATTTACACTCAATTCAAATCTCACTTCCAGCATTTTCATTTTCAGCTTTCTTGGCCGATTCCCTCTTTCTATTATTCTTCATTTAAATGTCACACGGATTTATTATTGGGATACAAGGAGATAATGCAAGTACAGTTGGCCCTGGAACAATGTGGGGTTAGGGGGACCAACTCTTTGCGCAATTGAAAATCCACATGTAACTTTACGGTTGGCCCTCCGAGCCCACAGTTCTGCATGTGCAGACTCACCCAACCTCTGCTCGTGTAGTACTGTGACTGTATTTACTGAAAAAAAAAAATTCACGTATGAGTGGACTCATGCAGTTCAAACCATATTGTTCAAGGGTCAACTGTACACATTTTGCTGTCCATGCATGGAACAGAATTAACAGCCACCGACAGACTGTGAAAGAAGTGTTGTGATTGGTCACTGATGTCATTGGTTACTGATTGCACTTTTATTATTTCCATAGTCGTTCATAGAATGAAGAGTTACTAGTAAAGTTTGTGCTTTGTTCAATTACTAATCTTTAGTATACTGTGGCAACTGAAATTGAGCCATGTTGTTGGGGGATTGGTATTATTTAAATAAACCATGGTAACTGAAATTTGTGTATACTGAAATTGTGCAAAGCAAGGACTGCCTATATTAGAAAAAAGAAGATTGTATTGGTCATGGATCCCTAGAATTCAGGTTTGTGTCTTCTTCTGCGAAGCGACCAGCTTGAAACCAATTTTTTTTTCAGTTGTAAGATACTTAATATTTATTTATTTTGTACATCTTTACTGGAGTATAATTGCTTTACAATGGTGCATTAGTTTCTGCTTTATAACAAAGTGAATCAGTTATACATATACATATGTTCCCATATCTCTTCCCTCTTGCGTCTCCCTCCCTCCCACCCTCCCTATCCCAACCCTCCAGGCGGTCACAAAGCACCGAGCTGATCTCCCTGTGCTATGCGGCTGCTTCCCACTAGCTATCTACCTTACGTTTGGTAGTGTATATATGTCCATGCCACTCTCTCGCTTTGTCACAGCTTACCCTTCCCCCTCCCCATATGCTCAAGTCCATTCTCTAGTAGGTCTGCGTCTTTATTCCTGTCTTACCCCTAGGTTCTTCATGACTTTTTTTTTCTTAAATGCCATATATATGTGTTAGCATATGGTATTTGTCTCTCTTTCTGACTTACTTCACTCTGTGTGACAGACTCTAGGTCTATCCACCTCATTACAAACAGCTCAATTTCATTTCTTTTTATGGCTGAGTAATATTCCATTGTATATATGTGCCACATCTTCTTTGTCCATTCATCCGATGATGGACACTTAGGTTGTTTCCATCTCTGGGCTATTGTAAATAGAGCAGCAATGAACATTTTGGTACATGACTCTTTTTGAATTTTGGTTTTCTCAGGGTATATGCGCAGTAGTGGGGTTGCTGGGTCATATGGTAGTTCTATTTGTAGTTTTTTAAGGAACCTCCATACCGTTCTCCATAGTGGCTGAACCAATTCACATTCCCACCAGCAGTGCAAGAGTGTTCCCTTTTCTCCACACCCTCTCCAGCATTTATTGTTTCTAGATTTTTTTATGATGGCCATTCTGACTGGTGTGAGATGATATCTCATTGTAGTTTTGATTTTCATTTCTCTAATGATTAATGATGTTGAGCATTCTCTCATGTGTTTGTTGGCAGTCTGTATATCTTCTTTGGAGAAATGTCTATTTAGGTCTTCTGCCCATTTTTGGATTGGGTTGTTTGTTTTTTTGTTATTGAGCTGCATGAGCTGCTTATAAATTTTGGAGATTAATCCTTTGTCAGTTGCTTCAGTTGCAAATATCTTCTCCCATTCTGAGGGTTGTTCTCCCATTCTTTTGGTCTTGTTTATGGTTTCCTTTGCTGTGCAAAAGCTTTGAAGTTTCATTAGGTCCCATTTGTTTATTTTTGTTTTTATTTCCATTTCTCTAGGAGGTGGGTCAAAAAGGATCTTGCTGTGATTTATGTCAGATACTTAATATTTAAAAGACACAACAGAAGTGACAATAAATTTCAATTTTTAAAAAGCTGGCAAACAAGGATATATTGTACAACACAGAGAATATAGCCAATATTTTATAATAACTATAAATGGAGTGTAACCTATAAAAATTGTGAATCACTATGCTGTATGCCTGTAATTTATATAAAATTGTACATTAACTATACTTCAATTTAAAAAAAGCTGACAAAATTCTATAAATAATACATTATCCAGAGAAATAATTTAAAAATGATCATTTTATTTAGAGAACATGGAAAGATAATCCAGTCTGTTGTCCAGCATAAGTTGATCAGAATTGTTTTTCTTTTTTACTGATTGCTGAGAAAAAAACTTTATGTATTCTATGGGTTTGGGCAAATATAGAGTGGCATATATCCATTATTATAATATCATATAGAGTATTTTCAACATCCTAAAAATCCTCTGTGCCCTACCTCTTCATGCCTCCTCTCCTGGAACCACTTTTTTGATATTAATTTCTTGGATTGGGCATTCCAAATTAATTAGAATATTTTCAATGCCAAACTCATGTGAGGCAAACCTGTGATTAAGAAATTTCATAAGAATAATTTAAAAAATTCCTAGGCAGAGCATAAGGCAACCATAACGTTCCTTGTTATTTCCCTGTTCAGTTGGATGGATTTTTTTTTCTGGTCCAGTTTCACTGAGGGTGTAGTAGAAAGTCTCATAACAACCTGCATTTTTTTTTTTTTGGTGGGGGGAGTGATCTCAAGACATTACCTCTTCACCCGTGTGGCTACTGTAGACAAGAGCCTTGGGAACCAACCCTCGACAATGCCCTGGGAAGCTTCTATTTCCCACTCTTGTTTTCAATGTCTTATTTGATTTGCTTCTTGAAGACTTTCTTATCATCTTGTAAGGTCAGCATATACATGACAGCATAAACATGTATAAATAATTTATAAAACTATAAATTAAAACTAAAAAAATTTATAAAACTATAAAACTATAGTTTTAAAACTTAAAAATAATTTATAAAACTATAAAACTATAAAAAAAGTAAGAAATGCATACCTTTCCCCAATGCTCTTCTTTCTGAAAAGGCTCTGAATACTGCAATTAGTTTTTGAGTCATCTCACATCTCAGACCTTTCTCCCACCCCCCAAATCCAAACTATAAAACTTACCTGGTATATCTCTGTTTTGTGGTAGTTTTTTCTTGTTCATTTCTTGGCTTCTATTTTGCAAAAAAAAAAAAAAAAAAAGCATCTTGCCTGTTGTTCATATATTTACACAAAGAAATCTAACGGTCTAATGATAAGGCAATGCTTTATGTTTCAAAATTTAGCCAAGGTGGTAAGCAGCACTTAGAATGAATGGATAAATTAGGGAGGAGTGGTGACAAAATAGAGATGAGACCTTGGGGACTCAGATTAAGGGTGAATAGAGAGCATTATGGAGCCATAGAAAAGTAAGAAATGAGGCCCAGCAGGCACAGAAAGAAAAGACTATGTAAATAAAAACGAATGTGAACACAGACCGAGTCAAAGAATGTTAAAGTTGAAGCAGAATTGGAGAATGTCAAGTTCTTTTAGTCCAATCATTTTACAGTGGGAGAAATTGAGACCCAGGGCAGTGATCAATGCATTCTAGTAAGTGATTTACCCTAGATCTCAGGGTGGGACCCTTCCTACTGCTGTAGGTGTGAGATGGGGGAGGACACAAGACAGAGGCAGGGACTGCTGCTGGGAGCCAGAAAGTGGAGAGAATAGCTTGAAGACGAGCTAATGGGGAAATGAAAGGCCAAGTAAAAGGCGTGTTGTGGAAGGCAGTGGGGTTTCTGGAATAGGGAAGTGTGCAGAGGGTGAGATTTCTGCTGGCAGAGAGGGGATGAGGGGGTAGAGTGTGACACTGGGGCAGGGACAGGACACTGGAGTGCTGAGGACAGTGCTCTCTAGCAGGAAAACCACCCACTGAGGTGAGCTTGTGGGAGGGCCAGGTAAGAGCCCAGGGAAAGGCAAGCATGAGGATGCCTGTGGCCTGAGCACCAATGGGGTGAGAAGAGGGAGCTTGGGGAAGGCTGGTGACAGAGGAAGAGCACTGGGCTCCCCCAGAACAGCCAGGACCCTCAGCCAGGCTGGATTATAATCAGAGGATGTCCCACCCATCTCAGATTATTCTTTGGGGGTCCTGTGTGTCTAGAGGGCCTATATAACCATCTCCTTCTCTCTCTATTGCATTTCATACAGATTTCAGACTCTTGCATTTACGTTCATAAGTGTTCACTGGTACAAATTGTCTTGTCAGTTTCCCTTTTTCACAGATCCCACTCCTTTCACCTCCCCCACCCTTTTTCTTGTGGAATGATATATCTATATGAGCCTTTTTATATAAAATTGACATACATAGTAGGAGTTTGGATTATTTTTCATGAAAGTAATTGAAATATTTTAAGCATCAGCTTGACATGATCAGGTGTACATTTTTATAGCAATTCAGAACCAGAGTGCTGAACAGATAGGGAGAGGGTTTGGATTGTGTTGCACGAATAAGGGCTTGCGGCAGTGACCTGGGTCACATAGGATGAAAGCATTTGGCATTTGGGTCCCAGAATCAAATACGATAAAGCAGTGATTTAAATGCTTTGCATGCATGTAAATGATTGTCGACACACACCCACACTCAGAAACCATAATGTGGGTTAGAGAGACTAGGTAAGAGGGATGAGATAAGAAAGAGGGGCCATTGAGAACGTTGGGAAGAGGTAATGGCAAAGTGCCAGAGGAAAGGGGCAGTGAGGAGGGAGGTCCAGTTGGGTGTATAAACCAAAGGAATTCTTCTAGATTAAAAGAGACTGGAAGCAGAGCAATTGTTTAATATTACCCTCTTATTTAACAGATGTGGAAATAAAGGATTGGGGAGGTGAGATAACCTTTTAACATCACACCGGAGCTTTGCCGAAGTAATAAATATGAAGAAAGCTGAGGTCAAGGAGAACAGCTGGAAGCCAGAGACTTTAAAAAAAATCTGCAAGTCAAGGGCTGGAGCGGAAATGAGAGGCAGAGTGGGAGGACAGAGCTGTAGAAGACACAGTATTTCTGTGACGTGCAGTGTGGGTGAGGAAGAGATTTGTCAGTTGGAAGAGAGAGGAAGTCACTATAGAGTACTGAGAAAAAGGTTTGCTGAAATTAGAGATCAAACAGCAGCTCTGAGGGTCAGAAGTTCCCAGTGAAATGCTGCTTCTGCCACTTCTATTGCTAGCAGTTATCGTCCCAGGTGGTGACAATGAGGATGGTAAGAGGAACTCTGGAAGCTCCCAGAACAGGTGCAGGGGGTCTGGATGAAAGCATGCCCTCTCCCCCCATTCTGGAGGTTGGGGATGGAGCTAGAAGCCTAGGGGCAGGAAAATGTCTTAGACTCTGTGTTGTTGTTCAGACTCTGGGTTCTTTATCATTTCATCCTGATTCTTTCTTTCTCCTCACTCTTCTTATCCTTCCACCACCCACAGCCTTCCAGGGGCCAACCTCTTACCATGTTATCCAGATTTTGACCTTTGCCAACAGCACCTGGGTACAACGTCAAGCCTCAGGCTGGTTGGATGATTTTCAGATTCATGGCTGGGACAGTGACTCGGGCACTGCCATTTTCCTGAAGCCCTGGTCCAAGGGCAACTTCAGTGATGAGGAGCTTACTGAGTTGGAGGACCTATTCCAAGCCTACTTCATTGGATTCACCAAGGAAGTGCAGGACTATGTCAGTAAAGCCCAGATTGAATGTGAGCACAGTCCTCTCCTCCGGGGAGATTCCCAATGGTTTTGCTCTCTCCTGGTTAAGGCTATTACTCTCTTGGATCTTGGTCCTGTCCTCCCACTTTACCCAACTGCATGCACACACTTCTCCAGAGTAGTCTCCAACTCTGACTCCACACCTCCAACAAGTATCCCAGATTCTTCCTGTTTCTTGCACCCCTGTGTGATAAATGAAGGTCCCCCTTTGTAACCATCTCCTGGTTTGTTTGTGCATAACTGGCTTCTCTCTAACCCCAAGGACAAAGCCCTCGCTTCTCCACTCTGTGCCCGAGTGAACTGAAGTGTGACTTCCTCCTCCTCCAATCCATCTCCTCAAGCATCTCCTGCTGATCCCTTCTCTCAGTGTAACTCTCCCCTTCACCCTGGAATGCTGTACCCCTGAGTCCATCACAGGCTGCTCCCCTTCTCCCCTCAGGCCCACCCTACAGCCTTACAGCAGACCATCCCCACCATTTATGACATGCATACCTTTCCCCAATGCTCTTCTTTCTGAAAAGGCTCTGAATACTGCAATTAGTTTTTGAGTCATCTCACATCTCAGACCTTTCTCCCACCCCCCAAATCCAAAGCCCCACGTCCTTTCCCCATAACTTTCTTTCTTGTTTGCTTTTTAGTAACTTTGTCCCTGTTTTCCTTGTATCCAGACCCCTTTGTGATCCAGTGCACAGGAGGCTGTGAGTTGCGTTCTGGGAAGTCCACAGGAAGCTTTTTGAGGGGAGCTTTAGGAGGACTGGATTTCGCGAGCATTAAGAATCATTCATGTGCACCTGCCCCAGAGGGCGGCAGCAGGGCGCAGCAGTTCTGTGCACTCTTCTCTCAGTACAAAGGCATCTGGGGTATCATAGAGACGCTCCTCTCAGAAACCTGCCCTCGGTTTCTCCTTGGTGTCCTCGATGCAGGGAAGGCCGAACTACAGAGGCAAGGTTAGTTCTTTTCTCTTCATAAGACTTTTCTATTTCATGTCCTGCCACTTTTGAATTCAAGAGTAGGAGGTACCTAAGGAGAGAGGGGCTTAATCAATAAATGATTTGATTCCCATAAGAGTAGAAGAGGTCACTGTCCAAACTTGTGGGTTTCTGAATGCCTATGCTCTAGATTAGAATCACAATCTGACAGTCTCCCTGCCTCTTCCTGCCCCAGTGAAGCTCGAGGTCTGGCTGTCCAGTGACCCCAGTCCTGGGCCTGGCCGTCTGTTGCTGGTATGCCATGTCTCAGGATTCTACCCGAAACCTGTGTGGGTGATGTGGATGAGGGGCGAGCAGAAGCAGTCTGGCACTCAGCAAGGTGATACTGTGCCCAATGCTGATGGGACATGGTATCTCCGAGTAACCCTGGATGTGACGGCTGGGGAGGAGACTGGCCTGAGTTGCCGAGTGAAGCACAGCAGTCTAGGAGACCAGGACATCATCGTCTACTGGGGTGAGTAAGGACTGGGGCCCAGCTGGGAATGGGAGGAGATGGTCCTCAAGCACAGAGGAAGGGACTGGGAAAATGGAGGGATTTGATGGATGAGATAGGGAGGGACGTGGGGGGAGAAAGGAATGGAGTGAGGGAAGGAGAGAGAGAGAGAGACAGAGAGTCAGAGAGAGAAAAAGAGACAGAGAGATAGAGGTTGAGATTTATTCCTGGGACTACAGTTCCAAGAGGAATGAAAGTAGATGATCTAAGGTATAGAAGAGATAAGAATGAAGGACGTACAGACTGGGTGGGATGGGGTAAGAGGGAGAGACAAAGGGTGGCTGTGGATATATGATATCCAGGAATATGAGGGAGAGAATCACAGATGCCTATGCGTCAGAGGCTGATAGCGGTGGTGCTGACACTCAGGTGGGTAACAAAGCCAGGAGAACTAGAGAATGGGTTTGAAGTGACATCCCTGTGTCCTCTCCCAATTGCCAGGTCACCCCACCTCCGTCAGCTTGATATTTTTGGCAATATTAGTGCCCTCCTTGGTCCTTTTGATATGTCTTGCATTATGGTTTTCGAGGCGCTGGTGAGTTTTCCTTTTTAATCTTTCTTTTTTGTCCATCCTCTCACTCTTTCCCTCCATTTTATCTATTACATATTTTAGCCTCAGTATTTCCAGCAGACCCTTTCCCATTTCTTCCCCACTCCCATCTTTAGGTAAATCTATTTTTAAAAAATATTTATTTATTTATTTGGTTGTGCCGGGTCTTAGTTGCAGCAGGCGGACCCCTTAGTTGCAGCACGTGGATTCCTTAATTGAGGCAGGTGGGCTCCCCAGTTATGGCTCATGGGCTCCTTAGTTGTGACATACAAACTCTTAGTTGCGGCATGCGTGTGGGATCCAGTTCCCTGACCAAGGATTGACCCAGGACTGCTGCATTGGGAGCACAGAGTCTTATCCACTGTGCCACCAGGGAAGTCCTGATAAATCTATTTTTTAAAAATTGTGGTAAAATATACATGACTTAAAAACTTACTGCATTAGCCATTTTTAAACATACAGTTTAGTAATATTAAGTACATTCACATTTTGTGCAACCCATCTCTAGAACTTTTTTTATCTTGTAAACTAAAACTCTGCCCATTAAACCACATTCCCCATTCCTTGCTCCCCTAGTCCCTGGCAACCACCATGCTACTTTCTGTCTATATGAATCTGATTACTCTAGGTACCTCATATAAATGGAATCATCACTATTTGTCTTTTTGTGACTGGTTATTCCACTTAGCATAATGTCCTTATAATTCATTCATGTGGTGGTATGTATTAGAATTTCTTTCCTTTTTAAGGCTGTTTTGTTTATCCGTTCATCTGTCGATGGACATTTGGGTTGATTCTACCTTTTGGCTATTGTGAATAATGCTGCTATGAACATGGTGTACAAATATCTCTTATGCAGAACAATTTTTTGCTTGTGATCTTAACAGGTCCTTTCAGAATATCTCATGAGCCCTCACCATGTCTCCATTTCCATTTGGGATCAGTAACCAGGAGTCCAGGAACTCTGTCAGCCCAGGAGTCAATCTCATCGTATTTCATCAAATAATCATCAGATTTGGACAAATCAGAGTGCCCATAGTTTGTAAGATAAATCACAGTTTATACACTAGCAGAAAAATAATTAAAAATCGTTATTATGAGACAATATCAATAGTAGGATCCACTCAGATTTCATAGATGTGAGGTGAGAAAGAATATACCTTGGAATAAGTGAAATGATGTCCATGACTTAACAGTGACATCCCTTTGGCTTCTTATTTGAACTCTTTTGTTGTGATTCTGCTGAAATATCATTTGTTAAAGTGAGCTAACTATAATTATGCTGAGATAATCGTATTTGCAGAGATGCTGAACTATTTTAACATAGTACCTCTGTCTCTGCTTGGATGATTTTCTAACCATGAGGGCCAGCTGAGCAGCTTCTTTCTCCAGGAAGCCTTCTTTAATGCTACAGTGAAAGTAACCCTCCCTTGTGTGCTGTCATGCTGAGATCCTCATTACTCTGTACCCACAACATTGCAGTTCTTGTTGTTTTTCTTTTCTTTCTACTTATAAGTTCCTTGAGAGAAAGGTTTGCTCTAGATGGATCCCAGGCAAGATCTCTCACTTGCATATGTGTTTGTTTAATAAAATAATCTAAGTTGCTATAACTGCCACGTTAATGGTCTTTTTTTTTTTTCAAAATTATCTCCTTCCTTTTTTTCCTCTTTAGTTGATATTCTAGATTTTCCTCTTATTGAGATATTCTCACATAGCAAAAAATATCACGCTCTCCTTGTTTCTGCCCTGAGCTCCTCTGGAGAAAACCACTTCTGCCCATATTATAACTATAGTTTACATATAAAGATTAATCAGAAAAGGATCCTGTTTCTCATTTTCCAGTGCGAATGCATGAGAGGCAGGATGGGTGAGGAGTAATAGTGCAGATGGGTTGTTAAATATTCAAGCAAAGAGTCAAGAGGGCTTTTCTTGCTCTCAGGGACTTTGATATCTGTGGTTTATCAAGTCAGTTACATTGTTGACTTTATGTTTATTGATCCTTTTGCTTATTCCACAGTTTTCTAGAAACCTCATTAAAAAAATCCAAACTCATTTAATTAAAAGAATAGGAAGGGGGAAGAGGGGAGAATTTGGGTATATATATATATATATATTTATACACATATATATATATAAATTTTATTTTACTGTTTGTGTTTAATGCAAATCAATTCCATAACATGAGAAGTTACTCTGAACCAAAGCATAAATACACAAACACAATATACAATCCAAAATAGATGTACAGCATTCAGGTATGAAACTTAAGAGAAGGTTCGTTCACACACATAGTAGCTTGAGATCTGTTGGATATGGTTGTTCCAGTGTAGATTTCTAAAGATGGAAAAAAATGACTTTGGTTATCAAGACTATTGTGGCCATATTAGATTTTGGAACATCTAAGCATCAGTGTATGATCATGCGAACAAAAGACTTAGGGAGTGTCTATTTTTAAAAAGGTTTCCGTGCATCGAGGCAGTTGTGAAAAGATTTACTTTCCAAAATCAAGCCCACTTTAGGCTTAGGACCAGGTTCTAACTATCTAAAAATATTGATTGATAACAGAAAGTGTTCCAAATGTGGCTATTCTGATTCAGTTTTAAAAAAAGTATTTACAGAAAAGAGTATAAAAGTTTTTCTGAATTTAATGTAAGCAAGCTTCCAGTCTTCCCTTGCCAAATATATGTGATTTATAGTTTAGCTCCTTCACATATTTGCTTTTTTAATTTCAAGATTTGTCAATCTTACCTTCAAAACAGATCATTTTTTAAACTGTAAAAAGTATTCGACATTATGCAGAAATAAAAAGCATTTTGAAATTAGTTGAGATCAATATAATTCTACTCTTTGTTATCTGTTTAGCTAAATGAATCTAGTGCTCTTTTTGAATAAGAATAGTTGATAAGTATAGAAGCAAAATGTACTCATTATGCTTGGATTTGGGGTAGATTCCAATCCATCATTGCCCTGGTACATATCAATGACTATATAAAAATTCAAATGCAATGTCAAACCCAGTCCCCAAGGGAAAGATTTCAGTTCCCAAGAGAACAGCGATAGCTTAACATAAAACTTTCTCTAGGGTACATCAGCATTAAATTAGTACTGCTGAAACAACACATTGAGGATTTACAGTAGCACCTGGAAATTCCTTCTAATGTACATATAAATAGAATCACAGAAGCTTTCTGTTTTACCTCATTGTTTTATGGCCTTATAAATTTAATGAGCCAAATGAAAACTGAATCTCTGTTCTACATCTCATTCTTTATCTCTAAGTAAGATAAAATCTGTTCTTTCAAGGTAGAGTTTTATGTGTCCATACTTCTGAAGCCACATTTAAGGAAATCATCTCTTAACTAATTTTGGATGTTGTCTCTCTTCATCTTGTACAGGAAACTCCAGCAGATTTAATATTAGCATTCATCATCTAGTCAAACCCTTCACATGCTCTTCAAACCAATCAAATTTGGGATCCTCAGCAGTTTCTGTCAATAAAATAAGGTGTGGAACTAGCAGATTAATTCAATGAAGACCTGTTTTTTTCTTTCCTTTGTCACACTGGATGTCTGGATGCCATCTGAATTGGGTTTAGAGGATGGAGAAGTATAGATGTTTCTTGGCCTGAGTCTCTTAACAATAGAGATGTAGAAGGGAGAGCGAGATCACCAAGAGACTGGCTGTTGACTGCAGAGCCTAGTCATTTGCCTTGGTGGTGGCATTCGCTGGATTGGGGGCAGCTGAGGTATGCTGGGAGGAGTTTCTTGAAGGTGTTACAACAGTTGTTTGATTTGAATAAATCTGCGTAGGTAAGAGCAGTGTCAGAAGCAGCAGCCCCAGTCCGAGCCTGGCCACCATTGCTCTGCCCATGTCCGCTCCGCCGGTGTGCAGCGCATCTCACTGGATGCGGGGTGCGTGGAGGACTGCTGGCTCTGGGCGGGCGCAGGCAAGGTCTGGGTATATTTTTTGAAGGACTTAGGAAGGGAGATCAGAGCAAGCGGAATTTTTCGGAAGCCAGGGGTACTGGAAGCAGTTCTCCCACCTGGACATTTTAGAACAACATGGCCTTTAGGATTTGGGCAGGGTAGGAAATGACTGAAGACATAGTTTTTTCTCTCTGCATTAGCACAGCTGTTTATTTCTCCAGGATGCATTAAACTCCAACTCATCTTATAGAGCCAACATGCTGTCCTATGCTTCACTGCACCCTCAGCTACAGGCCAGGGCCCTGATTAGAGTGTTTCATGGAGTGTTGACTATGGACCACCAGCAGGAGTAGTACCTGTGAGCTTGTTAGATGAAGACATTTTCAGGCCCCACTCTAGACTTACTGAGTCAGAAAATCCTGGAATGGGAACTAGAATGCTGTGTTTTAATTAGCCTTTTAGGTTATTCAGATGAACATTTAATTTTAAGAAACTCTTGTCTAAAGATTTCTCAGGCTTTGGACTGTTGACACTTTGGGCTGCATAATTCTTTGTTATGGAGGGTTGTTCAATGCACTGCAGGATTTTTAGCAGCATCCCTGGCCACTACTCACTGGGTGCCAGTAGTACCTCCCCAGTTACAATAACCAAATATATCTTCAGACATTTCCAAATGTCCCTCGGGGGCAAAATTGACCCCAGATGAGAACCAAGGTCTAAGATAATGAACAGAATTTCACCTCCTCCCTCAGCACTTAGTTGGAATAATTGGTGATCCCACTTAAATAAAGCAATAGTTTATATTTGGTGGTTGAGGAAGGAGGGACTCTGTCTTGGGGGTATGATGCCTTCAAAACTCCAAGTTGCTATAGAATTTTGTTCCATAGGTAAAGCTGGCCCAGGAATGAAGTTCACAAATAGAACAGAATGATGACAGAGCCAAAGACCACATGTGGAGACTGACCTACCTCTGGATATTTTAGTTATATGAGCACAACAGATTTCATTTTTGCAGTACGTGGGCCTCTCACTGTTGTGGCCTCTCCCGTTGCGGAGCACAGGCTCCGGACGCGCAGGCTCAGCGGCCACGGCTCACGGGCCCAGCCGCTCCGCGGCATGTGGGATCTTCCCGGACCGGGACACAAACCCGTGTCCCCTGCATCGGCAGGCGGACCCTCAACCACTGTGCCACCAGGGAAGCCCTCATTTTTCCTTTTAAAAGAACTGAGTTAGAATATTTACTTGCTTAAAAATTCTGATATTACTATGCTTTCTGATGTCTTGTAACAGTTTTTCCACATTCTTACTATGCCTTTCCTTGTTTTCTTTACTCTTCTTATTCTCCTCCTTCCCCCAAGTCATCATCCCACAAAGGTGGTTTCTTGGACTTGTGATTTTCCTCTGTGTCCTTACCTTGGAAAACCTTAATTTACCCATGACTTTAACTATGACCTCTGGATGACTGACTTTCAAAAACAGATCTTCAGTCTCAGAATATAAGGGCTTTTCAAATCTTTTTATATGAGAGTTTGTGTGCATGTGTATGTGTTTGTGTGGTTTTTGCTAATCTATAGAAATATGTTAATAGATATTTTGTCCTTGTTTCCAGTATCCGTGTTAAATTAACTTATTAAGTTTAATATTTTATCTGTAGGTCCTTTTGGATTTTCTATGCATACTCTCATGACAGCTCTAAGTATGAAAATTCCAGTTGTTTCTTTTCAATCCTCATGATCTCTTTTATTGCATTTTCTTGCTCAGTGGCACTTGTTGTGAACAGCAGTACACTGTTGAATAGAATTGACATCTGACATTCTCATCTTTTTACTTGTATTGGATAAGAATTATTCAAGAGAATATTAGCTATGATAATTGCTGCAAGTGTTTCATGTACACTTTTTATTAGATTAAGAACACTTTCAAAGTTGCTAAATGTTTTTTATTATCATTATTATTATGGATGGCTACTGAATTTCATTAGGGCTTATCATGAAATGACAAAATCTTTTACATATTTTTTTTTCCTTTTAATGTTGTGAGTCACACTTATTGAATCTCAAATGGTAAAACAAAATTGTGTTTCTGCAACTTATCTGTCTTGTTCATAAAGTATTATGTGGATTCAGTTTGCTAATATTTTGTTTATAATGTTTTTTAGTTCTTATAATTTCTTTGGTATTTTGAGGGATTTAACCTCCTAAAACAAGTCAAGAAATCTTTCCTCTGTTTTTGTTCTCTGGGAGAGTTTCTGTTATATGTTTATTTTTAAAATAAATATTTGGTAAAATTCAGTAGTGAAGACATGCGTTGGGAAGTTTTTGCAGGGGAGGGAGTTTTAAATTTCACAGATAATTTTTAAAAATAAAAATAATGGGGCTTCCCTGGTGGTGCAGTGGTTATGAATCTGCCTGCCAATGCAGGAGATACAGGTACGAGCCCTGGTCCAGGAAGATCCCACATGCTGCGGAGCAACTAATCTCATACGCCACAACTACTGAGCCTGTTCTCTAGAGCCCACGAGCCACAACTACTGAGCCCGTGTGCCACAACTACTGAAGCCCACATGCCTAGAGCCCATGCTCCCAAGAAGAAGCCACCACAATGAGAAGCCTGTGCATCACAATGAAGAGTAGCCCCCTCTCGTGGCAACCAGAGAAAAGCCCACATGCAGCAACGAAGACCCAATGCAGCCAAAAAAATAAAAATAAATAAAATAAAATAAATAAATTTATTAAAAAAAATAAATATAACTCTTTTCAAATTGTCTATTTCTTTGTGTCCTCTTTGGTAAGTTGTGTTTTTAAAGGATTTGTCCAAGTTGTTCAGAGTTCTAATTTACTGTTGGCTTGTGCATAATATCTTCTTTTTATCATGTTAATGTCTATAGGGTTCATAATTATGTACCCTGCCTTTTTAAACCAGATCTTAGAAATCGGTTCTCTCTCTTTTCTTTGTTTTCTCTCTCTGATCTTGACAGGAGATTATCAATTTTATAAATTTTTTCAAAAACTATGTTTTGAGTTGTTGGTTATTTCTATGATTGTATCATTTTCTTTATTATCTCCTTCCTTCTACTCTCTTTGCATTTATTCTGTTGTGATATAAGGACTCTGATCACCCAGTTCCAATGTGTGAGGGAGGGGGTTCCCTCACACAACCAAGAATCAACACTTTGGACCAGCTTGGGTGTCCTATAATTCAATTCAATTCTGACACTATCTACCTGGATATAACATCAGATTCCACAGTTTAAGGGTTCAGACCTACAAGACTGTAGGGGGCAACCTGACTTGCCAGTCACAAATAGATTGGAGGTTCCCTTGACCTCCTTCTTAGATTTGATTAATTTTCTAGAGTGGCTTACAGAATTTAGAGAAACATTTACTTATTAGATCACCTATTATAAAAGGATAGTTAAGAGCCAGATGGATGAGATGCAAAGGGCAAGAAATGGGGTAAGTTGGTGGCACTTCCATGCCACTCTAATCCTGCTGTTCTCCTGACCTCAATGTGTTCACCAAACTGAAAGCTCTTCAAGCACCATTCTTTTGGGTTATTTTTGGAGACTTCATTACATAGGTAAATTGATCAAATCATTGGCTATAGGGTTCAATTCAACTGCTAGTCCCTCTTACCTCCCTGGATGTCAGAGGGTGGGACTGGAAGTTCCAACCCTCCAATCACATGATTGTCTCCACTGACAACCAGCACCCATCCTTAGGTTATATAGGGGGGTTCCAAAGTCACTTCATTAACTAACAAAAGATATCTTGATTGCTTTCAAAAGTTAGGAAATTCCAAATGTTTTAGGAACTCTCTGCCAGTAGTGGCAGCTCCAAAGGTCAAGAACTACTGAAAAGAAGGTCATATACCAGTAGTGTTACAGAACACAAGTTTGTGTACCTGATGCACAGTGAGGCCAAACAAACTGAAATGTCAGAGTTTGGAGCAGAGAAAGATTTATGTAGGGCCAAGCAAGGAAAATGGGTGGCTCATGCTCAAAAATCCCGAACTACCTGATGGTTTTTTGGGGAAAGTTTTTACAGGCAAAATTTGGGGTGCAGGGTGTGTGACTTTCTTCTGTTCAGTGGTGAGGTAACAGGGCAGTGTTCCAGAAATCTGTGCTCAGTCTGAAGTTGCGATCCTCCACATGGAGGGGGTCTTGCAGAAGAACTTAAAGATATTTTTATGTATATTTCTTGAGGAGGAACCAGGACACTTTCCCAAGGCTGCCCTATTTTTTCTTGCTTGCTCCTCCTTTGTTTCTGCATTCTGTCCTTTCCCTGATTAACAACTGTTTGAATCTGCTTTCTGGAATTCATTGAGGGTCAAGGAGCTGAGTGAAACATAATTTCTACAAACAAGAATTGGGGGCCAGAAAGGCTTTCATGCCCAGGAGGCCCAGGGTCCTGCTCAGTTTCAATCCCCCCTTTTCTTTGATACTTCTCAATCTTGAGGAGAACATGTGTTGGATAAGAAAGGGAATAACATATTGGGTATAGAGGTTAATCATAAACTCAGCAGAGAAACTCAGGTGTAGGGGGACTTGGTTTCAATCCCACCTTGTCTTTCAACCTTCCCCAAATCTTTCAGAGAACATGAGGACAACCACTCTGGGTACTTCCTGCTGAAATGGGGCATAGTCCTGCCTCAGTTTTGGGAAGGTACACCAAATTATAAATATCCCTAAGTTCCAAGTCCTGGATCTGAGTCTGCTATGATTAAGACCTCAATCCATTGGTCTGCCAGTTTGGTGCAACAGATCCAATTCAAACTAACTTTAAGAGAGAAAACAGATCTCATTCCATGAGGAAATCAGGAGAATAAACCTGAAACCTAGTCTGGACCCAGCACCTTGGGGAGACTTGTAGCCAGATAGCCAGTCTTTTATTTAAGTAGGGTTTAACTTCTGGTGTTGTATTAACATATACACAATAGGAGCTATTGGCCACTACACAGACTCCTTTTTTTCTGCCAACATCTGATCTACAGAATCTTATTGTCTAAAAATTTAATTGTTACAAGAGGAAACCTTGAAAATGTAAGGCTGCAGCTTCTAGCTGCCAGCAGACATTGCTTTGAGAATGGCTAGTGGTGTCCCCTAGTCTGACACAGCTCAGAAAATTCAGCAACCCAGGAACATATCTGAGGTCACATCTACAATGGCCACCTAGCATTACCTTGGATGTCTGAACCATGGTTGCTCTATTTTGACTTTCAAATGTACTTTTATCCTCAATGGCCAAAGTGGGTGTACAATGCATGTCTGAAAGTTCACAAAACAGGCCACTTTGGTCAGTAAAGTTTAAGTTACACCATGTATAAGCCAGAATGACTTCCCCACACTTCAATGTGTGCAGATTCTTCCATCATTTTAACTTTGATTGTAAATCTTTCAGTAGAAAACTTTGATGATCAAAATGTCCATTCCTCAATGCTGGGGTGAGTCAGCTGCTTGCACCAGCAAGCAGCTGGGGTGCTAGGCCTCCTTTATATTTGCCTAGTTTTTCACATTGGGGGAAAACTGATCAGATATTGTGAACAAGCTCAGAGGTACGTTAATAGGGAATCATTTTAGAGGATATATATATATATATATATATATATATATATATATATATATAATCTATTACACCCATTTGTCACACAAGCATTTGTACATGTGCTTTTAGCAATAGACTTAAAGCAAGCAGTGTCATATATCATGAGTAGTTATACTCTGTGATAACTCTACTAGGTAATTTTCTTGTCCTCCTGAATACTAAGGCAAAAGTGTGCTTAACACAATAGCTTTAACAGAACTAGAATTTAATATCTATTGAAACATAATATTTTTCTCCCTAATTACCCTCATCTCCATCAAACACAGCCGAATCAAGACTAATTTGTTTCCAAAATAAGTCCAGTCTATTGACCACATAGGCTCCTCCACACTGGCTTTGGTGGAACTCCTCAGGAGTCTCAGACTGAATGCCCACAAAGGCCTCTCAAGGCCAGGAAATCCATGACAAAGGCCTGCCATCAGATTCTGCCTCAGTGGACTTCTCTTTTCTAGAGGTCTCCAAAATATTAAAATTCTTGCACATGCCAGGAGATAGTTTTTCCCATTCACTTGATAAGCCTCCTCAGAACCTGAGACTCTCCTATTTCTGGAGAGACCAGGCAGAGAGAAAAGAATAGCATTTCGATTCTAAACATAGAGGTGTAATTTACCCAATTGCTCTTAAGTCATAGTAGCTTGAGGGGAAGGGCTTCCCTATATCTGGAAAACATAGATCAAAACCAGTAATATTCCAGACAAAACCCCATAAACATTATAACTATATTCACCAGTTCACTCAGTAACTAATCCTTTTGTTAACTTTTTATGAAGCCACCAGGTTTTCTATCAGGATTCTTTAATTTCTTACCCAGTTCAGTGGTATAATCTGAAATTTATCAGAGACTTGTACTTGTCAAAATTTCCTTCCTATGAATCTTCTTGAAGATAAAGCACTTTGGCAAAAGCATCAGAATACAACAATAACTGTCTTTAAATGACAGAAAGATATAAAAGTCATGGTTAAACACCTGATTATGATGTAATCAGTAAAGAAACTTGGTTACAATAACCAGAATTATGACTGGTAACATTTTATCAGGACATACCAGATTTTTAGGAATTTCATGTAATTTTTAGAATATCTGTATTAATAACATTTATCCATACAGTATAACCTAAGAAGGCTTATCATTCATTTGACAATGCTTTCCCTGTAATTTAACATACCAGGTAATCGTAGTTAATGTAATATTTGTCTGAGACGCCTCAGGGTTACTTTGAAACATCTCAAAGGTAGCTGGAGGTCAAACTTTTAGAATCTGGCAGACAATGCTTATTCACTTAACCAAAGCGAAAAGATTTCAAAAGCAAACACAGATCCCTTAAAGGCAAAGAAACTCACACAATTTGTTATCAAAAGCAGCATTCCAAGAAAACTTTGTTCTCTTAACAGAGAAACCAAATCCAAACCAAATCCAAATAGCCCACTCCCAACAAAATCCATTTACCCAACTATATTTAATCCAATCTTAGAGAATCCTGAGATTCACCGCTCTTCTCAGTATTCCCTTTCACAAACATTCTACAAATTTCTGTATCCATATCACTTTGTCCCTTATTTTCTTTCTTTTTTTTTTTTAGTGGGAGGAAATATACTTTAATATTCTTTTCATTTTAAAAAATTATTTCCATAGCAAAACACTGAAATCAACCCGGGTGCCCATCAACAGGAGAATGAATGAATAAACTGTAGAATAGCCACAGAACATACTCTCATAAGGTAGCCAAAATGAACTACTATAGTGACATGTAACAATATGGCTAAATTTTAGTTATATTGTATTAAATGAAAAATAAGTTAAAAAGGATTGTGTTTAGCATGAATCCCTTTTTTACACTTAACAACCTTAAAAACATTAGGGTTCTCCAGAGAACCAGGACCAGTAGGATGTTTATATATATACAGGAGGCGATTTCTTATAAGGAATTGGGTCCCGTGGTTACGAAGTCTGGTAAGTCCAGAATCTGCATGCTGGGCTGCAGGTTGGAGACCGAGGAGAGTGGATATTCCAGTCTGAGTCTGAAGGTGGTCTGCTGAAGAACTCCCCCTTGCTTGGGGAGGCCGGTCTTTTTTCTTCTATCCAGACCTTCAGCTGAATTGGACGAGGCCCACTCACATTGTGGAGGGCAATCTGCTTCACTCAAAGTCCATCAATGTAAATGTTAATCTCATCCCAAAACATCCTCAAAGAAACACCCAGAATAACGTTTGAACAAATAGCTAATCGCCAAATTTGGCTGTGGCCCAGCCAAATTGATACATAAAGTTAACCATCACAATGTGTGTGTATATGTATATATATAAAACACACACATACGTATATAAAGGCAAGGAAAACATACAAAGAAAAGCAAGGTAGTGATAAATACTAATTCAGGATGATAGGCAGCTCAGCTGGGAAGAGGCAGGGTGATGAACTGGGGAGAAGACCATGCAGGTGTGGTCAGGGTCCTACCTTTTGTTGCTGGTGGTGTGTTCATGAGTGACTACATTACTTAAAATAGTAAGATAAAATAAGCAGGCCATGCTAGACCAACAATGAGTATGTATGTCAGGAAGAAAGGATTAATCAATCCTATTCTGTACACCCAAGGTCACAAACTTTTTTCTATTTTTTTTCTAAATTTTCTACAGTGAGTGTGTATCTCTCTCTCTCTCTCTCTCTCTCTTTTATTTTTGACAGATGAAACCCTAATACGTAGCTTTAAAAAAAATCCTGTGACATACAGAAGTGTTTATTGCCTAAATATCTAAAATTTGGTATTTGAAATTCTACCGTTCGTTTTTTTTTTAACAGCTTTATTGGAGTATAATTGTTTTACAATGGTGTGTTAGTTTCTGCTTTATAAAAAAGTGAATCAGTTATACATATACATATGTTCCCATATCTCTTCCCTCTTGCATTTCCCTCCCTCCCACCCTCCCTATCCCAACCCTCCAGGCGGTCACAAAGCACCGAGCTGATCTCCCTGTGCTATGCGGTTGCTTCCCACTAGCTATCTACCTTACCTTTGGTAGTGTATATATGTCCATGCCACTCTCTCGCTTTGTCACAGCTTACCCTTCCCCCTCCCCATATGCTCAAGTCCATTCTCTAGTAGGTCTGTGTCTTTATTCCTGTCTTACTCCTAGGTTCTTCATGACTTTTTTTTTCCTTAAATTCCATATATATGTGTTAGCATACGGTATTTGTCTTTCTCTTTCTGACTTACTTCACTCTGTATGACAGACTCTAGGTCTATCCACCTCATTACAAACAGCTCAATTTCATTTCTTTTTATGGATGAGTAATATTCCATTGTATATATGTGCCACATCTTCTTCATCCATTCATCCGATGATGGACACTTAGGTTGTTGCCATCTCCTGGCTATTGTAAATACAGCAGCAATGAACATTTTGGTACATGACTATTTTTGAATTATGGTTATCTCAGGGTATATGCGCAGTAGTGGGGTTGCTGGGTCATATGGTAGCTCCATTTGTAGCTTTTTAAGGAACCTCCATACTGTTCTCCACAGTGGCTGTATCAATTTACATTCCCACCAGCAGTGCAAGAGTGTTCCCTTTTCTCCACAACCTCTCCAGCATTTATTGTTTCCAGATTTTTTCATGATGGCCATTCTGACTGGTGTGAGATGATATCTCATTGTAGTTTTGATTTACATTTCTCTAATGATCAATGATGTTGAGCATTCCTTCATGTGTTTGTTGGCAATCTGTATATCTTCTTTGGAGAAATGTCTATTTAGGTCTTCTGCCCATTTTTGGATTGGGTTGTTTGTTTTTTTGTTATTGAGCTGCATGAGCTGCTTATAAATTTTGGAGATTAATCCTTTGTCAGTTGCTTCATTTGCAAATATTTTCTCCCATTCTGAGGGTTGTCTTTTGGTCTTGTTTATGATTTCCTTTGCTGTACAAAAGCTTTGAAGTTTCATTAGGTCCCATTTGTTTATTTTTGTTTTTATTTCCATTTCTCTAGGAGGTGGGTCAAAAAGGATCTTGTTATGATTTATGTCATAGAGTGTTCTGCCTATGGTTTCCTCTAAGAGTTTGAGAGTTTCTGGTCTTAGATTTAGGTCTTTAATCCATTTTGAACTTATTTTTGTGTATGGTGTTAGGGAGTGATCTAATCTCATACTTTTACACGCACCTCTCCAGTTTTCCTAGCACCAGTTATTGAAGAGGCTGACCTTTCTCCACTGTACATTCCTGCCTCCTTTATCAAAGATAAGGTGACCATATGTGCGTGGGTTTATCTCTGGGCTTTCTATCCTGTTCCATTGATCTATCTTTCTGTTTTTGTGCCAGTACCATACTGTCTTGATTACTGTGGCTTTGTAGTATAGTCTGAAGTCAGGGAGCCTGATTCCTCCAGCTCTGTTTTTTGTTCTCAAGATTGCTTTGGCTATTCGGGGTCTTTGGTGTTTCCATACAAATTGTGAGATTTTTTGTTCTAGTTCTGTGAAAAATGCCAGTGGTAGTTTGATAGGGATTGCATTGAATCTCTAGATTGCTTTGGGTAGTAGAATCATTTTCACAATGTTGATTCTTCCAATCCAAGAACATGGTATATCTCTCCATCTATTTGTATCATCTTTAATTTCCTTCATCAGTGTCTTATAATTATTTGCATACAGGTCTTTTTTCTCCTTAGGTAGGTTTATTTCTAGATATTTTATTCTTTTTGTTGCAATGGTAAATGGGAGTGTTTCCTTGAATTCACTTTCAGATATTTCATCATTAGTGTATAGGAATGCAAGAGATTTCTGTGCAGTAATTTTGTATCCTGCTACTTTACCAAATTCATTGATTAGCTCTAGTAGTTTTCTGGTAGCATCTTTAGGATTCTCTATGTATAGTATCATGTCATCTACAAACAGTGACAGCTTTACTTCTTCTTTTCCGATTTGGATTCCTTTTATTTCCTTTTCTTCTCTGATTGCTGTGGCTAAAACTTCCAAAACTATGTTGAATAAGAGTGGTGAGAGTGGGCATCCTTGTCTTGTTCCTGATCTTAGTGGAAATGCTTTCAGTTTTTCACCATTGAGGACGATGTTGGCCTTTATTATGTTGAGGAAAGTTCTCTCTATGCCTAATTTCTGTAGCGTTTTTATCATAAATGGGTGTTGAATTTTGTCTAAGGCTTTGTCTGCATCTATTGAGATGATCATATGGTTTTTCTCCTTCAATTTGTTAATATGGTGTATCACGTTGAGTGATTTGTGTATATTGAAGAATCCTTGCATTCCTGGAATAAATGCCACCTGATCATGGTGTATGATCCTCTTAATGTGCTGTTGGATTCTGTTTGCTAGTATTTTGCTGAGGATTTTTGCATCTATGTTCATCAGTGATATTGGCCTGTAGTTTTCTTTCTTTGTGACATCCTTGTCTGGTTTTGGTATCAAGGTGATGGTGGCCTCACAGAAGGAATTTGGGAGTGTTCCTCCCTCTGATATATTTTGGAAGAGTTTGAGAAGGGTAGGTGTTAGCTCTTCTCTAAATGTTTGATAGAATTTGCATTCTATCTGTGAAGCCATCTGGTCCTGGGCTTTTGTTTGTTGGAAGATTTTTAATCAGAGTTTCAATTTCAGTGCTTGTGATTGGTCTGTTCATATTTTCTATTTCTTCCTGATTCAGTCTTGGCAGGTTGTGCAGTTCTAAGAATTTGTCCGTTTCTTCCAGATTGTCCATTTTATTGGCATAGAGTTGCTTCTAGTAATCTCTCATGATCTTTTTCATTTCTGCAGTGTCAGTTGTTACTTCTCCTTTTTCATTTCTAATTCTATTGATTTGAGTCTTCTCCTTTTTTTTCTTGATGAGTCTGGCTAGTGGTTTATCTATTTTGTTTATCTTCTCAAAGAACCAGCTTTTAGTGTTATTGATCTTTGCTATTATTTCCTTCATTTCTTTTTCATTTATTTCTGATCTGATTTTTATGATTTCTTTCCTTCTGCTAGCTTTGGGGTTTTTTTTGTCCTTCTTTCTCTAATTGCTTTAGGTGCAAGGTTAGGTTGTTTATTTGAGATGTTTCCTGCTTCTTAAGATGGGCTTGTATTTCTATAAACTTCCCCCTTAGAACTGCTTTTGCTGCATCCCATAGGTTTTGGGTCATTGTGTCTCCATTGTCACTTGTTTCTAGGTATTTTTTAATTTCCTCTTTGATTTCTTCAGTGATCACTTCGTTATTAAGTAGTGTATTGTTTAGCCTCCATGTGTTTGTATTTTCTACAGATCTTTTCCTGTAATTGATATCTAGTCTCATAGTGTTGTGGTCAGAAAAGATACTTGATACAATTTCAATTTTGTTAAATTTACCAAGGCTTGATTTGTGACCCAAGATACGATCTATCCTGGAGAATGTTCCATGAGCACTTGAGAAAAATGTGTATTTTGTTGTTTTTGGAGGGAATGTCCTATAAATATCAATTAAGTCCATCTTGTTTAATGTATCATTTAAAGCTTGTGTTTCCTTATTTATTTTCATTTTGGATGATCTGTCCATGGGTGAAAGTGGGGTGTTAAAGTCCCCTACTATGAATGTGTTACTGTCGATTTCCCCTTTTATGGCTGTTAGTATTTGCCTCATGTATTGAGGTGCTCCTATGTTGGGCGCATAAATACTTACAATTGTTATATATTGTTCTTGGATCGATCCTTTGATCATTATGTAGTGTCCTTCTTTGTCTCTTCTAGTAGTCTTTATTTTAAAGTCTATTTTTTCTGATATGAGAATTGCTACTCCAGCTTTCTTTTGGTTTCCATTTTCATGAAATACCTTTTTCCATCCCCTTACTTTCAGTCTGTATGTATCTCTAGGTCTGAAGTGGGTCTCTTGTAGACAGCAAATATGTGGGTCTTGTTTTTGTATCCATTCAGCCAATTTGTGTCTTTTGGTGGGAGCATTTAATCCATTTACATTTAAGGTAATTTTTGATATGTATGTTCCTATTCCCATTTTCTTAATTGCTTTGGGTTCGTTATTGTAGGTCTTTTCCTTCTCTTGTGTTTCTTGCCTAGAGAAGTTCTTTTAGCATTTGTTGTAAAGCTTGTTTGGTGGTACTGATCTCTCTCAGCTTTTGCTTGTCTGTAAAGGTTTTAATTTCTCCATCAAATTTGAATGAGATCCTTGCTGGGTAGAGTAATCTTGGTTGCAGGTTTTTCTCCTTCATCACTTTAAATATGTCCTGCCACTCCCTTCTGGCTTGCAGAGTTTCTGCTGAAAGATCAGCTGTTAACCTTATGGGGATTCCCTTGTGTGTTATTTGTTGTTTTTCCCTTGCTGCTTTTAATACGTTTTCTTTGTATTTAATTTTTGACAGTTTGATTAATATGTGTCTTGGCGTTTGGATTTATCCTGTATGGGACTCTCTGTGCTTCCTGGACTTGATTAACTATTTCCTTTCCCATATTAGGGAAGTTTTCAACTATAATCTCTTCAAATATTTTCTCAATCCCTTTCTTTTTCTCTTCTTCTTCTGGAACCCCTATAATTCGAATATTAGTGCATTTAATGTTGTCCCAGAGGTCTCTGAGACTGTCCTCAGTTCTTTTCATTCTTTTTTCTTTATTCTGCTCTGCAGTAGTTATTTCCACTATTTTATCTTCCAGGTCACTTATCCATTCTTCTGCCTCAGTTATTCTGCTATTGATCCCATCTAGAGTATTTTTAATTTCATTTATTGTGTTGTTCATTGTTGCTTGTTTCATCTTTAGTTCTTCTAGGTCCTTGTTAAATGTTTCTTGCATTTTGTCTATTCTGTTTCTAAGATTTTGGATCATCTTTACTATCATTATTCTGAATTCTTTTTCAGATAGACTGCCTATTTCCTCTTCATTTGTTAGGTCTGGTGGGTTTTTATCTTGCTCCTTCATCTGCTGTGTGTTTTTCTGTCTTCTCATTTTGCTTATCTTACTGTGTTTGGGGTCTCCTTTTTGCAGGCTGCAGGTTTGTAGTTTCTGTTGTTTTTGGTGGCTGTCCCCAGTGGCTAAAGTTGGTTCAGTGGGTTGTGTAGGCTTCCTGGTGGAGGGAACTAGTGCCTGTTTTCTGGTGGATGAGGCTGGATCTTGTCTTTCTGGTGGGCAGGTCCATGTCTGGTGGTGTGTTTTGGGGTGTCTGTTGACTTATGATTTTAGGCAGCCTCTCTGCTAATGGGTGGGTTTGTGTTCCTGTCTTGCTAGTTGTTTGGCATAGGATGTCCAGCACTGTAGCTTGCTAGTCATTGAGTGAAGCTGGGTGCTGGTGTTGAGATGGAGATCTCTGGGAGATTTTCACCATTTGATATTATGTGGAGCTGGGAGGTCTCTTGTGGACCAGTGTCCTGAAGTTGGCTGTCCCACCTCAGAGGCACAGCACTGACTCCTGGCTGCAGCACCAAGAGCCTTTCATGCACATGGCTGAAATCCTCTTCTTGTCTTGTCCAATTCATCAGGTTCCCTTTCAGTGTATCTCATGGGTTATTGCTGCATGTTCTTCTAAGTGTCCAAGATGCTTTCTGGTCTCTGCTTATGAACTCGTACCCAGCTCACTTTAAGTGTGGTCTGCCATCTATTTTTGCCAGAAGAATTGATGCTCTTCTTATTTGGGGTGTGATGTGAGTGTCCCTCGTTTTCTTCTCTGGTCTGAGTGCCCAGTGTCCAGTCTTTGTGTTCTCTTTGTGACTCCAGCTATCTTTTGATTTTCATTTGCATGGCATATCTTTTTACATTCCTTCACTTTCAGTCTGTATGTGTCCATTGGTCTGAAGTGTGTCTCTTGTAGAAAGAATATATACAGGTCTTGTTTTTGTATCCATTCAGCTCGTCTATGTCTTTTGTTTGGCACTTTAAATCCATTTTCTTTTAAGGTAGTTGTCGATATGATATTTCTATTACCATTTTCTTAATTGTTTTGGGTTTGTTATTGTAGGTATTTTTCTTTTCTTGTATTTCCTGCCTAAAGAAGTTCCTTTAGCCTTTGTTTTAAAGCTGGTTTGGTGGTGCTGAATTCTCTTAGCTTTTGCTTGTCTGTAAAGGTTTTAATTTCTCCATTGAATCTGAATGAAATCCTTGCTGGGTAGGGTAATCTTGGTTGTAGGCTTTTCCCTTTCATCACTTTAAATATATCCTGCCCCAGTCTTTCCTGGTGGTGCAGTGGTTGAGAGTCCACCTGCCGATGTAGGGGACATGGGTTCGTGCCCCGGTCTAGGAAGATCCCACATGCCGCAGAGTGGCTAGGCCCATGAGCCATGGTCACTGAGCCTGCGGATCTGGAGCTTGTGCTCTGCAATGGGAGAGGCCACAACAGTGAGAGTCCCGCATACCACACACACACACACACACACACACACACACACATAAAATATATATATACATACATATATATACTGCCCCTCCCTTCTGGCCTGCAGAATTTCTACTGAAAGATCAGCTGTTAACCTTATGGGGATTCCCTTGTATGTTATTTAATGTTTTTCCCTTATTGCTTTTAATATTTTTTGTTTGTATTTAATTTTTGATAGTTTGATTGATATGTGTCTTGGCATGTTTCTCATTGGATTTATCCTGTACGGGAGTCTCTGGTCTTCCTGGACTTGACTATTTCCTTTCCAATATTAGGGAAGTTTTCAACTATAATCTCTTCAAATTTTTTCTCAGTCCCTTTCTTTTTCTCTTCTTCTCTGGGACCTCTGTAATTCGAATGTTGTTGCATTTAATGTTGTTCCAGAAGACTCTGAGACTGTCCTCATTTCTTTTCATTCTTTTTACTTTATTCTGCTCTATGGTAGTTATTTCCACTATTATATTTTCCAGGTCACTTATCCATTTTCTTCCTCAGTTTTTCTGCTATTGATTCCTCCTAGAGAATATTTAATTTCATTTATTGGGTTGATCATCATTGTTTGTTTGCTCTTTACTTCTTCTAGGTCCTTATTAAAAGTTTCTTTTATTTTCTCCATTCTACTTCCAAGATTTTGGATCATCTTTACTACCATTACTCTGAATTCTTTTAGGTAGACTGCCTATTTCCTCTTCATTTGTTTGTTCTGGTATTTTTTTGCCTTACTCCTTAATCTGCTGTGTGTTTGTCTGTCTTTTCATTTTGCTTAACTTATTGTGTTTGGGGTCTCCTTTTTGCTGGCTGCATGTTTGTAGTCACCATTGTTTTTGGTGTCTGTCTCCAGTGGCTAAGGTTGGTTCAGTTGGTTGTGTAGGCTTCCCGGTGGAGGGAGCTAGTGCCTGTTTTCTGGTGGATGAGGCTGGATCTTGTCTTTCTGGTGGGCAGGACCACGTCCATTGATGTGGTTTGGGGTGTCTGTGGAGTTATTATGATTTTAGGAAGCCTCTCTGCTAATGGGTCATGTTGTGTTCCTGTCATGCTAGTTGTTTGGCATGGGGTGTCCAGCACTTGAGCTTGCTAGTCGTTGAGTAGAGCTGCATCTTATTGTTGAGATGGAGATCTCTAGGAGAGCTTTTCAGTTGATGTTATGTGGAGCTGGGAGGTTTCTGGTGGACCAGTGTCCTGAACTCGGCTCTCCCACCTCAAAGGCACAGGCCTGGCACCTGGCTGGAGCCCTAGACACTGTCAGCCACATGGCTTAGAAGAAAAGGGAGAAAAAGAAAGAAAGAAAGAAAGAATCAAGTAAAATAAAATAAAAGAGTCATTAAAATGAAATATAAAAGAAAATTATTAAAAATAAAAAAAATTTTAAAAGTAATAAAAAAAAGGAAAGAAAGAAGAGAGTAAGAAAACCAAAAATCAAATCCCTCAATGATAACAAACATCAAAAACTATACTAAAAAACAAAAAACAAAAAAACGGACAGACAGAACTCTAGGACAAATGGTAAAAGCAAAGCTATACAAACAAAATTGCACAAACAGGCATACACATACACACTCACAAAAAGAGAAAAAGGAAAAAAATTCTATATATATTAAAAAAAAAAAGGAAGAGAGCAACCAAATCAATAAACAAATCTACCAATGAAAATGAACTGTAAATACTTATCTATGATAAACATAAAACCAGAAACAAATTAGATGCAGAAAGCAAACCCCAAGTCTACAGTTGCTCCCAAAGTCCACCACCTCAATTTTGGGATGATTCGTTATCTATTCAGGTATTCCAGAGATGCCGGGTACATCAAGTTGATTGTGGAGATTTAATCCACTGCTCCTGAGGCTGCTGGGAGGAATTTCCCTTTCTCTTCTGTGTTTGCACAGCTCCTGGGGTTCAGCTGTGGATTTGGCTCCACCTCTGTGTGTAGGTCGCCTGAAGGGCATCTGTTCTTCACTCAGACAGGCCGGGGTTAAAGGAGCCGCTGATTAGGGGTCTCTGGCTCACTCAGGACTGGGGGACGGAGGGGTATGGAATGCGGGGCAAGCCTGCAGCGGCAGAGGCCGACATGACTTTGCACTAGTCTGAGGCGTGCTGTGTGTTCTCTGGCGGAAGTTGTCCCTGTATCACGGGACCCTGACAGTGGTGGGCTGCACAGACTCCCGGGAGGGGAGGTGTGAATAGTGACCTGTGCTTGCACACAGGCTTCTTGGTGGCTGCAGCAGCAGCGTTAGCGTTTCATGCCTGTCTCTCGGGTCCGTGCTGTTAGCCATGCCCCGCTCCTGTCTCTGGAGCTCGGTTAGGCGGTGCTCTGAATGCCCTCTCCTCACTCACCCAGAAACAATGGTCTCTTGTCTTTTGGGCAGGTCCAGAGTTTTTCCCGGACTCCCTCCCGGCTAGCTGTGGCTCACTAGCCTCCTTCAGGCTGTGTTCATGCCGCCAACCCCAGTCCTCTCCCTGTGCTCTGACCGAAGCCCAAGCCTCAGCTCCCAGCCCTGCCCGCCCCGGCGGGTGAGCAGACAAGCCTCTCAAGCTGGTGAGTGCTGGTCGGCACCGATCCTCCGTGCGGGAATCTCTCTGCTTTATCCTCCGTGCGGGAATCTCTCCGCTTTGCCCTCCGCACCCTTGTTGCTATGCTCTCCTCCGCGGCTTCGAGGCTCCCCTACTCCGCCACCCGCAGTCTCCACCCGCGAAGGGGCTCCTAGTGTGTGGAAACCTTTTCTCCTTCACAGCTCCCTCCCACTGGTGCAGGTCCTGTCCCTATTCTTTTGTCTCTGTTTTTTCTTTTTTCTTTTACCCTACCCAGGTACATGGGGGAGTTTCTTGCCTTTTGGGAAGTCTTAGGTTTTCTGCCAGTGTTCAGTAGGAGTTGTTCCACATGTAGATGTATTTGTGGGGAGGAAGGTGATCTCCATATCTTACTCCTCCGCCATCTTGAACGTCTCCTCAAGAATTAATATTTAAATGCAGTTATTTTTGCTGGAAGAAGGAAGAATCCTGGCTCCCAGCTAGTTCATTGTCTGGGCTTCACAAACTGAGTTCTAGGTTCATTTGAAACAGGATTATTATGACAGAGTAAGTGGTGCTTACTTATTATTTATCTAGTTATAATTTTATGCTATATAAGCCATGATATCACTGCTGTTGTATTATTTTTTTCTTAACAGATTCATTTATTACATTTTACTAATTACTTAAGTAATTTAATAATTGTAAATTTTATAAAAGTACCATATTAACATAAACTTACAATTCTCTAAATATTAGAATAAAACATGAAATAATTATTTGCCTCTTTTCTAGGGTAGGAACAGCCTTCTCAACGTTCAGTGTATATTACTCTAGAGGTTTCAGGGAAATACACATAAGGATAGAATAATTGTTAGTGCATCTTTCAGGAATATCGAGTTTTACTTGGAGTTTTTAGATTACAGTCTTGAATCTTTGTGCTCTCAGCATTTAAGCAATCTCCTTTTATCTTGTAAGTAAATGTATTTTTCCATAACATTCAAGAAGAAAAATATCTTTAGGCACGGTGAGTGGCAGGAAAGTTTGGTAGTTTTATGTTCAAACTGCATCGAACTTTATAGCTATTGTATAAAGTTGTGACATAAGCAACTGGAGTTTTGTATAACTTTGTGTAGGATGCAGATGAAAGTAAAACTTTTTAGCTTTTAAAAAGGATAGAAAAGACCCTGGGGATGAGAAGTCATATTTTAGTGCTTAATATAAATGGATAAAAGAGATTGAAATAGCTATGCTGATGTAGTCTACTGAGATTATAGATGGATCACATAATTAATTGAATAGTAGATAAAACTCCTAAGACTCAGATGTGGGGAGTAGTGGTTAATAGCTACTGCCCACTATCATACAGGGTGAAGTGAGTCAGAAAGAGAAAAACAAATACTGTATGCTAACACATATATATGGAATCTAAAAAAAATGGTTCTGATGAACCTAGGGGCAGGACAGGAATAAACATGCAGATGTAGAGAATGGACTTGACGTGGGGAGGGGGAAGGGTAAGCTGGGATGAAGTGAAAGAGTAGCACTGACATGTATACACTACCAAATGTAAAATAGATAGCTAGTGGGAAGCAGCCGCATAGCACAGGGAGATCAGCTCAGTGGTCTGTGATCACCTAGAGGGGTGGGATAGGAAGGGTTGGGGGGGAGATGCAAGAGGGTGGGGATATATGTACACATATAGCTGATTCACTTTTTTATACACCAGAAACTAGCACACAATGGTAAAGCAATTATACTCCAATAAAGATGTTTAAAAAAACATAGCTACTGCCCACATCAGAGATGCTGAAGGGGGAAGCCAGGGCTACGCTAGAGGCAAGGTTGCCATATGTAAGAGGATGGGGTAAACTAGAGAAGAAAACATTACATATAGCCTACATTCTTATTTGCAAATATCAGATCTTTCAACATCAAATATAGATATCTAATTACTGGCAAATGATTTTGAGGAGTTTGCTTCTGAAACTTTCTTGAGTCTCTTGACTAATCCCTCCACACTGACCTTGCTTTGGAGAAAGTTTTCAGTGGGAAATGAATGCCTATCAAAAATTTCACCTTTGTTAATTATAAAATTTACTATCTTAACCATTTTTATGTGTGCAGTTCAGTAGTATTAAGTATATTCACATTGTTGTAAAACAGATATATAGAACTTTTTCATCTTGCAAATCTGAAACTCTGTAACCATCAAACAACAATTCCCCTTTCCTAAGTGAAATAAGCCAGTCATAAAAAGATGAGCTAGATATACTGTAAGGCATTTCCTCATTTAATCCTTATAAAAACCATGTTTTACTTAGTCTCATTTCACAGAATTTAAATTATTGTACATCCTCACACAAGAAATATGTTAGGAAACTTATTTTATTTATTTATTTATTTATTTTGCGGCACGCGGGCCTCCCACTGTTGTGGAATCTCCTGTTGCGGAGCACAGGCTCCAGACGCGCAGGCTCAGCGGCCATGGCTCACGGGCCTAGCCGCTCCGCGGCATGTGTGATCTTTCTGGACTGGGGCACGAACCCGTGTCGCCTGCATCGGCAGGCGGACTCTCAACCACTGCACCACCAGGGAAGCCCCAGGAAACTTATTTTTAAATCTATCTTATGGGGTTCCCTGGTGGTGCAGTGGTTAACAATCCACCTGACAATGCAGGGGAAACAAGTTTGAGCCCTGGTCTGGGAAGATCCCACATGCTGTGGAGCAAGTAAGCCCGTGTGCCACAACTACCAATCCTGCACTCTAGAGCCCGCAAGCCAGAACTACTGAGCCCGTGTGTGCCACAGCTACTGAAGCCCGTGTGCCTCAGCTACTGAAGCCCGTGCACCTAGAGCCTGTGCTCGGCACAAGAGAAGCCACTGCAATGAGAAGTCCGCGCACTGCAACAAAGAGTAGCCCCTGCTCACCGCAACTAGAGAAAGCCCGTGTGGAGCAACGAAGACCCAACACAGCCAAAAATAAATAAATAAAATAAATTTATTTATTTTTTTAAAAACTATGTTATGTGACCCCCCACCCACCCAAGCAAGAGCTCCTAAACTACATGTTGCTCAAGTGGAAGGCTGAGAAATGAACACTTATGAAATTAGTTTCTTATAAAATTATGTTGTTTTATTGAAACATATCTTTAACAAAACTCACAGCAAAAACAAAACTCAGCCAAATAAATATAATATATACTATAGGTGACTAAAATTTGGTTATTTCTTATAGTGAGACATGAAAGAATGAGGCAACCATACTTTCATTACTCTTTTCCTACAGTACCTAGTTTAATGCTTTGCACATAGTAGCAGATGCATAAACAGAACTCTTGGATGGTCAACTTACTTTCACACTGCAACTGGCATTAAGTACAATCCTAGTTTATGAAATGAAGAAAGGAAAATGAAGGGAAGTGGAAAAAAACTAATAATTTTTCATGCCTTCTATCAGAAGAGGACCAAATTGCTTTACATCTATTAATTCCTTTAGTTCTTACAGTGCCCAACTGAGAAGGTGTTAAAGGTCTAATGATACATAGAGAATAACTGACCATGAGAGAGGTTAAGTCTGGCCCATGGCATTTGGCTGGAAAATGATCCAAATCAATATTCAAACTTAGGTCTTTGTGATTCCAGAGTCCATGTTTTCTCCTCTACCATCAGCCTCATGGAACTTTGATTCTCTCCTCATTTATCCATAATCAAATTATTCTTTTTGTCTATAAATAATGTATTTACTGTAAATATTGATTTGAAACCTCAAAAGATATATAGAAGCACTCAGAGACTTAAACAACATCCCCTACTGTTTCCTTCACTGTAGGAAGAATATTAACAGGCTGGACATTCTTAGAAAAATAATGCAGCATTCGTAGTGTTGATCTGAGAAAACTGATATTTTCAATGCACAAAAATAGCATGGCTTGAGTCCTTGAAATTTGCCACACTCACATAACTTTCTGGAGACCAAATGGTACAACCTCTACAGTGAATATAGGCTAAACACAAAGAAGGACTTTCCAATAAATATGATCAATGTAACCCGAGGTCCTTTTTTCTTGTTTTATTTTTTTGACAAAAGAGTGTAGGTATATTTATTGCAGTTCTACCCCAGGCACTTTCATGAATATAACTTCCGTGACTTATCAACTCACTCATGCAGTTTTGGGAAATGAGTACCTACTGAGAACATTTCTCATAGTCGTCTTCACTTCTTTGTTCCTCAGTGTGTAGACAAGGGGCTTGAGTAGGGGGGTGATCACCATATAGGTCACTGCCCCAAGTCGGTCCTTATTTGAGAAGTACAGGGATGTGGGCCTCAAGTAGGTAAAGGAAGCACAGCCATAGTGAACAATGACCACTGTGAGGTGGGAGACACAGGTGGCAAAGGCCTTATGCTGTCCCTCCACTGAAGAGATCTTGAGGATGGTGGAAACAATGAAGACATAGGAGATGAAGATCAACACAAAGGGAACCAGCAATACCAGAATGCTGAGTAAGAACATAACCATCTCCTTTAGGTTGATGTCTGTGCAGCCCAGTTTTATGACAGGGGAAATGTCAGAAGTGGTTGATCCGATTGGAGGCACAGAAGGGTACAGTAAACACCAGGATGTTGACAACCACAGAGATCAGAAAACTACAGAAGCTTGAGGCTAAAGCCAGCAGTATGCGGGTGGATGGCTGAGGATGACTGTGTAGTTGAGAAGGGTTGCAGACGGCAACATAGTGATTGTAGCCCATCACAGCAATTAGAAAAGAGTTGGTACAAGCCAAGCCCACAAAGAAATAGAGCTGGGCAGCACACCCAGGGAAAAAAGTAGTTCTAGTTGTGGAAAGCAGATTGGTCAGCATTTTTGGTATGATGACCAAGGTTTAGCAGGTTTCAGAGCAGGAGAGGACAAAGAGAAAGAAATACATAGGGGTGTGCAAAGCCTGATCCAGAAGAATGACAGTCATGACGGTGGCACTGGCCATCGGAGTGGTCAGGTAGACCAGGAGGAAGATAAAGAAGAGAAGGATCTGCAGATCCCCTAGGTTTGAGAAGCCTA
This sequence comes from Monodon monoceros, assembly GCF_005190385.1. Lineage (NCBI taxonomy): Eukaryota > Metazoa > Chordata > Mammalia > Artiodactyla > Monodontidae > Monodon > Monodon monoceros. The sequence goes on along the minus strand of NW_021703774.1, from coordinate 67,604,598 downwards.
TAAGGATGAACTCGGTGATCATGCTCTGGTTCTACCTCTTCATTGGTCGCTGGGAATCAGACTCAGACATCCTGAAACTGACAACAGAAAGAATTTGACAAAAGTGAATGCCCCCAGAGAAATCATGTTTGTGTTTCTGTACAAAGTTGATAATACTGGTCTGAAAAAATGAGTAAAAAACAAGTCAAGCATTTTGATCAGGGGTGAGTGGAAAGCAGGGGGCATGAAGACTAGGGACATAAGAAAATTCCCAATTCAACAATACCTGAAGAAATTTATTTTTATAAGTTGTTTCCATTTCTCTGTCTTCTTATTTGCATAGAAGTTTCATACCTAGTGTGTTAAATCAAGAGGTGATTCTAGAGTTCATCTCATCTAATCGTGCCATTTTATGGAAACCGAGTTTCAAAAAGATTAAACCATTTGCTTAACCCACATGAGAGTGACAGTCTTGAGAAATCGCCTATCTTCAAAGTCATTTTATGAAAATCTGAACTGGAAAAACAAAAACAATTGAAAAGTCATCTATCCAGCCCCTCATATACGTGACACAAATACTGCTTGCTTATATATAATGAAATGTTGAGCTTTATTTGCCCATGATCAATTGTGAAGCCTTTGGCATGGACTTAGAATGATACCGCATATTGGGGTTTCCCTTGTCATGAGTGCATGGGAATTTGGGAGTAAGAATCTAACTAAAGCTCAAATCATGCTCAGAGCATGCCAGGTCTTGGGCTGACATATTCGCTCCCTTGACCTCTGCCTCAATGTCTGCTGCCTCCATGGTGTTCTCAGAACAAGTCTCACCATTATCTGTGGGGAGACCTGTAGTTTGATTCAGAGATAACATAATTCTAAAACCTTTACACTAGCCTTAGAAAATCATACAATCTTTATATTAGAACAAAGCTCAGGAGTCTTCTTACTTAATCTGCACCTAATTCTGTGAACCTTTTGATATAAATCTGTAAAGTATTGTCCAGTCACCGTAGTTAAGTTCCAGTTATAAGGAGCCCATTGCCTCACAAAGCAGGCTGCTCTCTTCCTAGATGGCTTAACTGGCTAGGGCTTTCTTATTCTGAGATGACCTATGCCTTCCCGAAACCTCCGCTCTTTGTTCTTGACTTGTTCTCTGCAGATATTCACAAGAAAATTCATTCTTTTTTTTTTTTTAATAAATGACAGCCTTCTAGTTATTGGAATAAAATGATCATATCCCTTTATGGGTCTTATTTTCCTCCTAATGTTCCTAGTTCTCTCAATTATTTCTCCATGATTATCTGGAATTCTCTGTTCTAATCACTATCTCAGGTCATTAGATCATACTTCCACTCTTCACAGTCGTCACACATCACAAATTTCTATCTCTTTATCTTTACCAGTAACATTGCATTTCCTTTCCTACTATCCTTTACCCCTCACAATTAATATCTATTCATCCTTCAAAACCCCAGATTAATATTTATCTCTGAAAAAGCTTCCCTGAGTAGTTCTGAGACTTTGAATACTGTGTGCATTTACTTCTCTGTCAGTTTGTTCTGAGATAATTTGCTGGAATGCAAGCATAGTAAGGACAGAAGGATGTAGGCTCTGGACCTAGACTGCCTAGGCTAGGACAATGCCTCTGTCACCGACTAGCTTTGTGATTTTGTGGAAAACTCTTCTATGTGCCTCAGGTTTTTACCTGAAATGGCAATAATGATAATAATAGCAGAAACAAAACATTTTTGTGAGTACCAAATGCTCACAGTTGTGTTTCTGAATCATATTAATATTCAATAAGTGTTAGTTCTTAGTATCTAGTTCAACCCCTTCATGTTACAAAGAAACTGAGGCCCAAAAAAGTAAAATGTAAAGATCTAGGTTATATAGCTACTTAACAGCAGAGGTGAGACTGTATCCCCAATATCCTAAACTACCAACTGCAGGACTGTGTCTTCTAATTAACCAGGGTCCTGTTTTTAATATTTTCAATATTTCTTTTGTACTATGTGTTACACACCAGTGGCTTAGGAAATTGATCAATGCCTTCTTTATTCCCTATGATCCTCACACAGGCAGTATGCTTCACACTTTCATCTACTCCTAACTCTTATTCTTCCACCTTTAATCCAGCAGATACATTTTTTTTCCCTTCTGCTAAAATACATATCTGTTCTATTCAGGCATTTCCTTATTACTTTTCCTACTTTAAGTCATTTTAGGAATATTTTTGTTTTACACTTTTTAATCTTTTTCTAACTTTACTCTCTCTCCATATCAGATGATTGGACTTCGTTCAGCTAGATCTCTGCCTTCACCATATGGTCTCTGTCCCTATGTTTTCCCCCAGATCCTGATGCTATGACCCACTTCACCTGTGCATGGTTTCCACCAGTCCTTCTGCCTTTGAATCTTTCTTTGGTACCCAACATATTTGTACAGTTTGATTGAGAGTTGATATTGCTAAAAGAAAAGAGTTGTCCTACAACTATAATAGAAAGGAAGCACTGACATTTCTTTTCTTTTCTTTTTTTTTTTTTTTTTGCGGTACGCGGGCCTCTCACTGTTGTGGCCTCTTCCATTGCGGCGCACAGGCTCCGGACGCGCAGGCTCAGCAGCCATGGCTCACGCGCCCAGCCGCTCCGCGGCATGTGGGATTCCCGGACCGGGGCACGAACCCGTGTCCCCTGCATCGGCAGGCAGACTCTCAACCACTGCGCCACCAGGGAAGCCCCGACATTTCTTTATTGATGGATTTTATTTACTTTTTAATACAACAGGTTCTTATTAGTTATCCATTTTATACATATTAGTGTATACATGCCAATCCCAATCTCCCAATTAATCACACTACCCCCCCGCCCCCCACCACCACTTTACACCCTTGGTATTCATACGTTTGTTCTCTACATCTGTGTCTCCATTTCTGCCCTGCAAACTGGTTCATCTGTGCCATTTTTCTAGGTTTCACATATATGCGTTAATATGCAATATTTGTTTTTCTCTTTCTGACTTATTTCACTCTGTATGAGTCTGTAGATTCATCCACGTCTCTGCAAATGACCCAATTTCGTTCCTTTTTATGGCTGAATAATATTCCATTGTATATATGTACCCCATCTTTATCCATTTGTCTGTCGATGGGCATTTAGGTTGCTTCCATGACCTGGCTATTGTAAATAGTGCTGCAATGAACATTGGGGTGCATGTATCTTTTTGAATTATGGTTTTCTCAGGGTATATGCCCAGTAGTGGGATTGCTGGGTCATATGGTAATTCTATTTTTAGTTTTTTAAGGAACCTCCATACTGTTCTCCATAGTGGCTGTATCAATTTACATTCCCACCAACAGTGCAAGGGGGTTCCCTTTTCTCCATACCCTCTCCAGCATTTGTTGTTTGTAGATTTTCTAATGATGCCCATGCTAACTGGTGTGAGGTGATACCTCATTGTAGTTTTGATTTGTATTTCTCTAAGATGTTGAGCAGCTTTTCATAGGAAGCACTTACATTTATAAGCAGAGTTCTGACACAGTGTCAGGTTTCTTTATCCCATCAAAATATAAAGAAAAAGAGACGTGGACAAATTTGGAAGAACATCAGGCAGTATTTTTTTCCAGAGTTGATTAGGGAAAATCTAGGAGGTAAGATTAGCTTTTAAAGATGAAAGAAAGCTCAGCTTGCTAGCTGGGCTAGAGCTAAGTGGACAGATGCAGCCTTAGCTGCTCTATGTTCCTGATGGCAGTTGCTTCAGCAAATCCCTGGCTCTTACAGAGTTGGGTACTCCAGAGGATTGAGGCCTTGGAGTGAGGTACTCCTTTGGATTCTAGGCATTAACAAAACTTGTAAAAAATAAATCAAATAAATTATTTACTTTACTCGATCTATGTAGGAGATAGTTTGAATGCTATCATTTTTTAATATGTAATTTATTTTGACTCAAGTTTTCATTTGCCAAATGAAGTAATAAACTGTCACTCCCTTAATCATTAATTAGCTTTATAGATTCTGGATATAGATGAACTCTTTCAAAGAATTAAGTACATGCCATTTTTGAAAAATTTCACATAGTCTCCTCCTTCTCCTTCAAGTCTGCCAGTTGAATAAGCCAGATACAATTTTCTCTATCTCTCCTCCTTTTTTGTATCTTAGTTATGCCTGCATTCTAAGGGGGCACAAATTCCAACTTTTTCTACACTTCATTGTCTTCTAGATTCATCTCTTTAAATATATTTATCTATGTATAATTCACTAATTCATTAATTAAATCAATATGCATTAAACACTGATGATGTTCCAGGCACTTGGTAATTGTTTTGTCAGGGAGGGTTTCACAAAGATGAGGGTGGCATAGTTCATGACAAAGGTAGTTTCTGGACCACATAGACCTGAGGCTCCTGAGTTGCATGTGAAGATGCCTATTGCTGGGGTCTGCTCAGGATACTCTGAATATGAAATATTTGAGGTGGAGCCTGTGAATATTTTGCAATTGGTTTAGGTGATTTCCTTACTCTTAGCAAGTTTAAAACTACTGTCTTCTGTCTGAAAAGAATTTAGTGTTTAGAAGGGAAAATGGAGGAAAAATAGAAGAATTACAAAAGGCAAAGAGGGCTAAGATAGGGCATTTACAAGGCACTGCAGCATTACTAAGTGGGAGCATTTTTTTCACATCCAGTATCAAGAACAGTGTATCTCAGACTCCTCAAATTTCCCTTAGACATCTATTCCTTCCAAAAATATTTCTCTCCCTGAAGAATTCAGGAGTTTTGTGCTATGTAAAGAGAGAAGAAATCATGGATTTCTTGTTTTAATTTCTAATTATAAGAAATATAAGTTTCTGAATTGATATATGTATGATATTAGCTAATACAAACAAGAAGTCTTGTTCCAGTGTTTATCTGACTTCTGAGGAGGAAGAGACAGATATGAAAGAGTAAAGTTTCTTTAAATTGATAGGTCATTTTAGGGAGAGAAGGCTGGAGGACTGTAACAGCAAGCTTTCCTTTCTACCCATTTTTACACTGCAAATCTAATATTTAATAACAACTTTCTGAATATTCACTGTGCAGCTATCATTATCCATTCATTAGCTCATATAATCTCTATAATAACCTCATCAGGTAAAACAATGTTATTTCCATTTTACAGAAAGAACCCAAGGAGAGCACAGTAGTCCTACTGAGCTGAAGAGAGTGAAATTGGAGTTTGAGGAGGAAAAAGCAGCTATAACTTGTGGAGCAAAATACCAGAGAGTTGGGTCAATTTTGAGGAAGAGTTACAGAAATATGCATATGGTACCTTTTCATAATGAGCTGCATGCTAAAATTCTGAAGCACAATGTGAAACTCTACAAGACTAAACAAAGACGTACTGGAAGTCTAAGTCACACACTTCCTACAACTCACTTGTGGTTGGGAGATGTCTGAGATCCAACTAGCTAGAGTCAAGAAATATCATGGAATACTTGGGACAGTCAACAAAAAAGTCAAAAACACTAACCTTAGTCATAAGGATAAATTAGATATCAGAGAAGGACACACTCTAACTGCTTTAACAAAACTTAAAAGCAAGTCTCAGTCTACATATATGTGATCAATTGATTTTCAACAAAGATGTAAGGTAATTCAATGAGGAAAGAAAAATCTTTTAAATGAATGATGCCAGAAAATAGATATACCTATGTAAAGAAATAATTGTAAAATTTTCATAACACCATATATAAGAAATAGAATGGATTATATACCTAAGTATAAACATTAAAATAATGAAACTTCTGGGAGAAATTGTGACAATAATGTAGGAAAAGTTTTCTTAGAAAGAACACAGAAGTGCAAACCAAAACAGAAAAATCAAAAATAGATTACATTTTATTAAAATATTAAAACTAAAATATTTTACTTTTAGAAGGACACCATTCAGAACATGAAATGTCCAGCCACAGACTGGGAGAGAATATTTACAACACTTATATCAGACAGAGGACTCCTTGTATACAGAATATGTAAGAAACTGTAACAGGTTAATAATAAGAAGAACAATGACTCAATAAAAATGGTCAATAACACAAAAAAAGACACGGATCAATGAAACAGAACAGAGAGCCCAGGAATAAGCCCACACAACTAAGGTCAATTAATGTTCAATAAAGGAGGCAAGAATATACAATGGAGAAAAGACAGTCTCTTCAGTAAGTAGTGCAGGGAAAACTGGATGGCTACATGTAAAAGAATGAAATTAGAACATTCTCTGACACCGTATACAAAAATAAACTCAAAATGGATTAAAGACCTAAGTGTAAGACCGGATACTATAAAATTCCTACAAGAAAACATAGGCAGAACACTCTGAAAAAAAAATTGCAGCAATATTTTTTGGGATCCGTCTCCTACAGTAATGGAAATAAAAGCAAAAATAAACAAATGGACCTAATTAAACTTAAAAGCTTTCGCACAGCAAATAAACCATAACCAAAATGAAAAGACACCTATGGACTGGGAGAGAACAATTGAAAATGAAGCGCTAACAAAAGCTTAATTCCCCCAATATACAAACAATGCACAAAGTTCAATAAACAAACAAACAAAACAAGCAGCCCAAACAAAAAATGGGCAGAAGACCTAAATAGACATTTCTCCTAGAAGACACACAGATGGCCAACAGGCACATGAAAAGATGCACAACATTGTTAATTATTAGAGATATGCAAATTAAAATTACAATGAGGCATCACCTCACAACAGTCACAATGGCCATCATCAAAAATCTACAAATAATAAATGCTAGAGAATTTGTGGAGAAAAGGGAACCTCCCTACACTGTTGGTGGGAATGTAAATTGGTGCAGATGTTATGGAGAACAATGGAGGATTATTTGCTTTAAAAAAAAAAACTTTCTTGGAGTATAATTGATTTACAATGTTGTGTTAGTTTCTGCTGTATAACAAAGTGAGTCAGCTATATGTGTACATATATCCCCATATTCATTCCCTCTTGCGTCTCCCTCTCACCTTTCCTATCTGACCCCTCTAGGTGATCACAAGGCACCAGGCTGATCTCCCTGTGCTATGCAGCTGCTTCCCACTAGCTATCTATTTTACATTTGGTAGTGTATATATGACCATGCCACTCTCTCACTTCGCCCCAGCTTCCCCTTCGCCCTCTCCGTATCCTCAAGTCCATTCTTTATGGCTGTGTCTTTATTCCTGTCCTACCCCTAGGTTCTCCTGAACCATTTTTTTTTCAATCTTTAGATTCCATATATATGTGTTAGCATATGGTATTTGTTTTTCTCTTTCTGACTTACTTCACTCTGTATGACAGGCTCTAGGTCCATCCACCTCACTACAAATAACTCAATTTCTTTTCTTTTTTATGGCTGAGTAATATTCCATTGTATATATGTGCCACATCTTCTTTATTCACTCATGTGTCGATGGACATTTAGGTTGCTTCCATGTCCTGGCTATTGTAAGTAGTGGTGCAGTGAACATTTTGGTACATGACACTTTTTTTTTTTTTTGGCAGTACGCGGGCCTCTTGCTGTTGTGGCCTCTCCCGTTGTGGAGCACAGGCTCTGGACGTGCAGGCTCAACGGCCATGGCTCATGGGCCCAGCCTGTCTGCAGCATGTGGGATCTTCCCAGACTGGGGCACGAACCCATGTCCCCTGCATCGACAGGCGGACTCTCAACCACTGCACCACAAGGGAAGCCCAAGTACATGATTCTTTTTGACTTATGGTTTTCTCAGGGTATATGCCCAGAAGTGGGATGGCTGGGTCATGTGGTAGCTCTATTTTTAGTTTTTTAAGGAATCTCCATACTATTCTCCATAGTGTTCGTATCAATTTACATTCGCACCAATAGTGCAGGAAGGTTCCCTTTTCTCCACACCATTTCCAGCATTTATTGTTGTCGATTTTTTGATAATGGCCATTCTGACCAGTGTGAAGGGATACCTCAGTGTAGTTTATTTTTGTTTTTTAATTATTTTTTAATGTTTTTATTGGAGTATAATTGGTTTACAGTATTGTGTTATTTTCTGCTGTATGACAAAGTGAATCAGGTATATGTATACATATATCTCCTATCCCCTCCTTCTTGCCTCTCTCTCCCACCCTCCATATCCCCACCTCTAGGTTGTCACAAAGCATGGAGCTGATCTCCCCATGCTATGGGGCTGCTTCCCACTAGGTAACTCTTTTACATTTGGTAGTTTTTTTATGTCAGTGCCATTCTCCCACTTTGTCCCAGCTTACCCTTCCCCCTTCCCATGTCCTCGAGTCCACTCTCTGCATCTGCGTGTTTACTCCTATCCTGCCTCTACATTCTTCTGAAACTATTTTTTTTAGATTACATATATATGTGTTAGCATACAGTATTTTTTTCCCTTTCTGACTTACTTCACTCTGTATGAAAGATTCTAGGTCCATCCATCTCACTACACATAACTCAATTTTGTTCCTTTTTTATGGCTTGGTAATATTCTGTTGCAAATATGTGCCACACCTTTATCCATTCATGTGTCATTGGACACTTAGGTTGCTTCCATGGCCTGGCTACTGTAAATAGTGCTGCAATGAACATTGTGGTACAAGACATTTTTGAGTTATGGTTTTCTCAGGGTGTATGTCCAGTAGTGGGGTTGCTGAGTCACATGGTAGTTCTATTTTTAGTTTTTTAAGGAACCTCCATACTGTTCTCCATAGTGGCTGTATCAATTTACATTCCCACCAACAGTGCAAGAGGGTTCCCTTTTCTCCAAACCCTCACCAGCATTTACTGTTTGTAGATTTTTTGATAATGGCCATTCTGACCAGTGTGAGGTGATACCCCACTGTAATTTTGATTTACATTTCTGTAATGAGTAGTGATGCTGAGAATCCTTTCATGTGTTTGTTGGCAATCTGTATATCTTCCTTGGATAAATGTCTATTTAGGTTTTCTACCCATTTTTGAATTGGGTTGTTTGTTTTTGGATATTGAGCTGCATGAGCTGCTTGTATATTTTGGAGATTAATCCTTTGTCAGTTGCTTCATTTGCAAATATTTTCTCCCATTCTGTGGATTGTCTTTTTGTCTTGTTTATGGTTTCCTTTGCTGTGCAAAAGCTTTTAAGTTTCATTAGGTCCCATGTTTTAATTTTTGTTTTTATTTCCATTTCTCTAAGAGATGGGTCAAAAAGGATCTTTCTGTGATTTATGTCATAGAGTGTTTTGCCTAAGTAGTACTCTAGAGTTTTATGGTGTCTGACCTTACATTTAGGTCTTTAATCTGTTTTGAGTTTATATTTGTGTATGGTGTTATTGTGTTTTCTAATTTCATTCTTTTACATTTCACTGTCCAGTTTTCTCAGCATCACTTACTGAGGAGGCTGTGTTTTCTCCATTGTATATTTTTGCCTCCTTTATCAAAAATAAGTTGTCCATATGTGTGTGGGTTTATCTCTGGGCTTTCTATCCTGTTCCATTAATCTATATTTCTGCTTTTCTGCCAGTACCAAACTTTCTTGATTGCTGTAGCTTTGTAGTATAGTCTGAATTCGGGGAGCCTGATTCCTCCAGCTCCATTTTTCTTTCTCAAGATTGCTTTGGGTATTCGGGGTCTTTTGTGTTTCCATACAAATTGTGAAATTTTTGTTCTAGTTGTGTGAAAAATGTCATTGGTAGTTTGACAGTGCTTGCATTGAATCTGTAGATTGCTTTGGGTAGTATAGTCATTTTCACAATGTTGATTCTTCCAATCCAAGAACATGGTATAGCTCTCCATCTGTTTGTATAATCTTTAATTTACTTCATCAGTGTCTTATAGTTTTCTGCAGGTGTTTAGTCTTCTTTGGTAGGTTTATTCTTAGGCATTTTATTCTTTTTGTTATAATGGTAAATGGAAGTGTTTCCTTAATTTCACTTTCAGATTTTTAATCATTAGTGCATAGCAATGCAAGAGATTTCTGTGTGTGAATTTTGTATCCTGCTATTTTACCAAATTCATTGATCAGCTCTAGTCGTTTTCTGGTAGCACCTTTAGGATTCTCTATGTATAGTATCATGTCATCTGCAAACAGTGACAGATTTACTTCTTTTCTGATTTGGATTCCCTTTATTTCTTTGTCTTCTCTGATTGCTGTGGCTAAAACTTCCAAAACAATGTTGAATAATAGTGGTGAGAGTGTGCAACCTTATCTTGTTCCTGAACCTACTGGAAATACTTTCGATTTTTTCACCATTGAGGACAATGTTGGCTGTGGGTTGTTTTTATATGGCCTTTATTATGTTGATGTAAGTTCCCTTTATGTCTACTTTCTAGAGGGTTTTTATCATAAATCGGTGTTGAATTTTGTTGAAAGCTTTTTCTGCATCTATTGAGATGATCCTATGGGTTTTTTTTCCTTCAGTTTGTTAATATGGTGTATCACAATGATTGATATTCATATATTGAAGAATCCTTGCATTCCTGGGATAAACCCCACTTGATCATGGTGTATGATCCTTATAATGTGCTGTTGGATTCTGTTTGCTAGTATTTTGTTGAGGATTTTTGCATCTATGTTCATCAGTGATATTGGCCTGTAGTTTTCTTTCTTTGTGACATCTTTGTCTGGTTTTGGTATCAGGGTGATGGTGGTCTCATAGAGTGAGTTTGGGAGTGTTACTCCTTCTGCTATATTTTGGAAGAATTCGAGAAGGATAGGTGTTAGCTCTTGTGTAATGTTTGATAGAATTCTCCTGTGAAGCCATCTGGTCCTGTGCTTTTTTTTTTTTTTGGAAGATTTTTAATCACCGTCTCAATTTCAGTGCTTGTGTTTGGTCTGTTTATAGTTTCTATTTCTTCCTGGTTCAGTCTTGGAAGGTTGTTCTTTTCTAATAATTTGTCTGTTTCTTCCAGGTTGTCCATTTTATTGGCATATAGTTGCTTGTAGTAATCTCTCAGGATCCTTTGTATTTCTGCAGTGTCTGTTGTTACTTCTCCTTTTTCATTTCTAATGCTATTCACTTGAGTATTCGTCCCTTTTTTCTTGTTGAGTCTGGCTAATGGTTTATCAATTTTTATCTTCTCAAGAACCAGCTTTTAGCTTTTATAGATCTTTGCTATTGTTTCCTTCTTTTCTTTTTTATTTATTTCTGATGTGATCTTTATGATTTCTTTCCTTCTGTTAACTCTGTTTTTTTTTTTTT